>NC_140172.1:126894411-127080207 GCF_963971535.1 Notolepis coatsorum | reverse complement strand
TGTGGAGACATGTGGTATGGCTGCTTGCAGTGTTGTAGAGACCTGTGGTATGGCTGCTTGCAGAATTGTGGAGATCTGTGGTATGGCTGCTTGCAGCGTTCTAAAGAACTGCTCATCCGATTGACCTCAAACCCGACACTGCTCTCCCTTGGGTCCTCAGTTTGTTGTTATAGTGCCACCATTTACATTTTGTCATTTAGCTGACACTTTTATCCAAAGTGACTTACAAGTTCTGTACGACAAGTCAGCAGGAAGGGTACAACTCTTTCTCAGCTGAGTAACAATGTTCATCAAACAGTGCTGAAACTTGGGTGCTGCAGTGTTGAGTGCATAGTAATAAAGAAAGACATATTAGTATAGTAGGAATAGTGCATGATAGTATAAGACAGTAAGAATGTTAGTGTTTATTTATTTATTATTATTATTTTTTTCATTTCAGATATTGATTGAAGAAGTGTCTTTTTAGTCGACGGCGAAAGATAGGTCGGGTTTTGGCTGTTCTAACTATGATGGGAAGTTCATTCCACCATTGTGGAGCGAGGACAGAGAATAGGCAGTTTCTCTTTGATGACCCTCCCGGAAATCAGATAGGAGGATGTAGATCGGAGGGGTCTTGAGGTGTGTAGTTAGAGACCATTGACCGGAGGTAGGCGGGAGCCGTTTCCTTCGCTGCACGATATTCCAGGTCGAGGACCTTAAAGCGGATTCGTGCGGCGATGGGGAGCCAGTGCAGGTCCCTAAGAAGTGGGGTAACATGGGCTGTCTTTGGTAGGTTGGAGATCAGATGGGCGGCTGCGACAGGGTCCCTCTCCATGATACTTGGTAGGAGGCGGTCGTTGAGGTAGGATGTCAGCCATGCCAGCGCAGAGCCAGCCACTCCTATTCCTGTGAGGGATGCGAGGAGGATCTGATGGTTGACCGTGTCGAAGGCTGCCGACAGGTCCAGGAGAATCAGGACAGAGGAGAGGCCCTTTGCTTTTGCTAAGTGAAGACCATCTGGCCAAATGGCACCAAATTCGACACTGCACTCTCCTGAGTCCTCAGCAATACAGCCACTCAGTCGATCTGATGAATGGTTCTCAAGATATAGACAGACAGAGATTCCTTCCTTTATAAGGGGATCCCCAAGGGGATTAATAAAGGAATATCTTATCTTATCTTAGTTAGATGATAATACATTAGATACATTTAGCTTAACATTTTTTGGTGGAATAACTTCATAGTTTGAGGTGAGTCTGCAATTATTTTTTTAATGTTGTTGTCCTAAATTTGTGATTCCAAATCATTATGAGGAACCTGTTTGAACTGCACATCATACTCCCAATCTCTCACAGGTTATGACTGACTGCCCTCGTCTCCATTCAGCCTCCTCGATTGACCATATTCACCCTGGGTGGGAACAGAGTGGAAAGGAAAATGGCTGCCGTGTGAATATGGTCAATGGCCACTTCCACCAAGTTGTGATGAAGGCAGCTTGTTTTTACCCCACTGGCTAAGAAGAGGGGCAGAAGAGGAGTAGCTGCTTCCTACCCCTTGGGCTGAGGAGGGAGCGGAAGGGGCATTTGGCTAGTAGGGAGCAACATTCTTGGCTTCCCGCCAGCTCCACACCAATCCCATGACCTGGGCTGGCTGGCCCACTTCAGAAACTCTCAAAACCTGGTCCCCAGCCAAGGTCCCCACGGCATTAACCTCTTAATATCATTATGTAAGATTTGTACCAAATACAGCTGGCTATTTAAATCTCATATTAGCACTCAGTGCCACCACCAATATATATTCCTGTAAATCGGTCGATTGTAATGGTGTTAGTTGTGCAACGGGTAAGACTGGTTTGTCAACACACCATTAATACCGCTAAGGGTTGTGGTCGAACCACAGGCCCAAATACCATTCACAATGGACTGAGGTTTGCTGTGTGACTACCTCCCTTGTTTAATTATTAATTTATAGGCCGGGTGGACAGTTCTGCATGTTGCCTGACAAACCCCAGGGTCAGTAAGGTTAGTACTTGAGAACAGCAGATTTTTTTCTTTTCAGGAATATGTCATAAACCTCTATCACTGCTTCCTCGTGAATAGCTGATGCAGATTACACAAAGCACCATACCACAACATGGAGTGAAACGTTACATCACTCTTGTAGCAGATAGGGTGTGTTCATTTAGCCTATATGTGCATAATGTGAGACACCATTGAGTTGATTAAATATATTTCCTGCCGTGTGAACTTTGTACCTTAGAACGGGGGGAAATCGGACTATATGAGAAAGACCTATGGCTCTGACAGATTTAAACATCTAAATGTCTATATTATGTGTATCAGTGATAATCAAACCGTAAACAAAGAGGCCTATTAAGATGTTAGATCCTAACGTGGAAAACAATGTGATTTAATGTTCTATGCCTTAGGTTGACTTTGTCTATTTTGCTGCTATCTATTTTATGCTTGTTTTATACTTATGTCTGCACTTTATGCAAAATTGGTGCAAAATCAGAATGAATAGGAAATGGGCGAACGTGAATCCATTACCCTCGGACAAGAAGGGGACATTACAGTTAAAGAGGAATGCCACCCGTTTTAAGAATTCACGTGTGATTCCTGTACGCTAGGACAGTTTAGTCACAATTTGTGAACATTCGCTAGCCTACTCTCTCCTGAAGTTAGAAATAAACAACCGGGTCTCATCAGAAAACGTAAATAAATTACTAATCGACCACAGGAAAAAATGTACATAATGTACGTTATGTTATAAGTAATATATTTACATGTTGTATGAGTAATATATTTATGCTTCGTAACGGCCAAAAGAAACACAGTGGCTTGGAGACTAACCAACAATGATTGTGGCTGTGGGTGAGTTGCTCTCACCACTAGACTAAGACACACACCCACCCTGATACAAACACAGCAATACTATGATTATGGTTTTTTGAATGTTTAATGGTTATGGTTAAGATATAAAGTTCGGGTTGAGGTTAGAGTTAGGGTTAGGGTTTGACGGTTATGGTTAGTTTAAGGTAAGGTTATGGTTAGGGTTTGGGTGACGCTATCAGAAAAGTGTGTCTTGGTAGTCTTGAGGTAAAGAAACTTGCCTCTCATGTGGGACACCCCCGGGTTGGCTCCCCAGCAGGGGAACTCAAACGTTTTTCTGAAAAGGTTAAAAGCTTAAATTTTTTAAATATGCAATATATGTACTTATTTGTAATATGGACACATTGTACATTTTTGATAAAATACACACATATAAGTAGCACGGCATGGTGGTGTAGTGGTTAACACTATCGCCTCACAGCTAGAAGATCCAGGGTTCGATTCCCGCTTGGGGACCAGGTTGCCGCGTTGCCAGTTACCCAGGTGGGGTATCTCCCGGGCCTTTCTGTATGGAGTTTGCATGTTCTCCCTGTGCTCGCAAGGGTTTCCCCTCCCGATAAGATAAACCCAAAGGAAAAACATGCAGAACAGATTGTTAACGCTGTCGCGTCCCTGACAAAAGATGGACAGGAGCACTTGGATAGGTCCCCGGGTGCAGCCCCACGCCGCAGCCCATGTCTGCTCCTGGCTGCCCTTTGGGGGGAAGGACGACGGGACGGGTCAAACGCAGAGAGGAACATTTCATCGGCGACCCAAAAGAAAAAATTGCATGTGTGTGTGTATCTGTGTGTGCCAGTGGCGGACTGGCCATCGGGACGTTCGGGACGAATCCCGATGGGCCGGAACCAAAGTGGGCTGGTCCAAAAAAAAAAAAAAAATAAAAAAAAAATATTATACTTTTTTTTTTGGGCCAGTGTGTGGGCCAGTGTGTGGGCCACTAATGTGGGCCGGTGTGTGGGCCAGTGTGTGGGCCAGTGTGTGGGCCAGTGTGTGAGTCGGTGTGTGGGCCACTAATGTGGGCCAGTGTGTGGGCCGGTGTGTGGGCCAGTGTGTGAGTCGGTGTGTGGGCCAGTGTGTGAGTCGGTGTGTGGGCCACTAATGTGGGCCGGTGTGTGGGCCGGTGTGTGGGCCAGTATGTGGGCCGGTGTGTGGGCCGGTGTGTGGGCCAGTATGTGGGCCAGTCTGTGGGCCGGTGTGTGGGCCAGTGTGTGAGTCGGTGTGTGGGCCGGTGTGTGGGACGGTATGTGGGCCGGTGTGTGTGGGCCGGTATGTGGGCCGGTGTGTGTGGGCCAGTATGTGGGCCGGTGTGTGGGCCAGTGTGTGAGTCGGTGTGTGGGCCAGTATGTGGGACGGTGTGTGGGCCGGTGTGTGGGCCAGTATGTGGGACGGTGTGTGGGCCGGTGTGTGGGCCGGTGTGTGGGCCGGTGTGTGGGCCGGTGTGTGGGCCAGTATGTGGGCCAGTCTGTGGGCCGGTGTGTGGGCCAGTATGTGGGCCAGTCTGTGGGCCGGTGTGTGGGCCAGTGTGTGAGTCGGTGTGTGGGCCACTAATGTGGGCCAGTGTGTGGGCCAGTATGTGGGCCAGTCTGTGGGCCGGTGTGTGGGCCAGTATGTGGGCCAGTCTGTGGGCCGGTGTGTGGGCCAGTGTGTGAGTCGGTGTGTGGGCCACTAATGTGGGCCAGTGTGTGGGCCAGTATGTGTGCCGGTGTGTGGGCCACTAATGTGGGCCAGTGTGTGTGCCGGTGTGTGGGCCAGTATGTGGGCCGGTGTGTGGGCCAGTGTGTGGGCCGGTGTGTGGGCCAGTGTGTGGGCCAGTGTGTGGGCCGGTGTAGTGTGTGGGCCAGTGTGTGGGCCGTATGTGGGCCGGTGTGTGGGCCATTATGTGGGCCGGTGTGTGGGCCAGTGTGTGGGCCGGTGTGTGGGCCAGTGTGTGGGCCAGTGTGTGGGCCGGTGTAGTGTGTGGGCCGGTGTAGTGTGTGGGCCGGTGTAGTGTGTGGGCCAGTGTGTGGGCCGTATGTGGGCCGGTGTGTGGGCCATTATGTGGGCCGGTGTGTGGGCCAGTGTGTGGGCGGGCAATAAAACAATAAACAACTTGCATAAACTAAATCAGATAAAAAATGATCACAGTTCTGGTTTGCCTTAAGATGCAGTTTAAGATGGGTCTTGAACATGGAGTATGTAGGGCACTCTCTAATCACAACTGGTAGGCTATTCCAGTAGTTACCACTTTTAACAGAGAACACAGTTTTTGCAATGGTAGTATACCGAAAAGGCACCTTACAGTCCCCTCTACTGATGGCCCTGGTGGTAATGCCAGTGTCTCCTTTCTGTTGGATGAACTCATTCAATGGGGGAGGGGCAAGTCCATGCAGAACCTTGTACATGAAGCAAGTATATTTGAAAACTTGGAAATTCTCGAAACTTAGCATGTTATGTTTTTCTAAAACATTACAGTGATGAAATGAAATTGGTTTCCTATCAAATACTTTTATGGCTTTTTTGTAGAGTAATTCTATTGGTGTAAGAGTAGTGACATATGAAAGAGACCAGTTGATAAAACAGTACTCGATGTGTGATAAAATCATTGAATGCAGAAACATCCTTGCAGCATTAACTGGCAGGCAGGGCCTGATCTGCCTGAAGTTTTCGATGTTAAACTTGACTGTGTTTGTCACTTTCTTCACATTACTTTTTGAAGGTCAATGTAGAGTCCAATGTGACCCCAAGATACTTGAATTAATGTACAATGTCCAGCTCCGCCTCTCCCAGAAACACATTAGAGTGAGTGACCTCTACTGGTGACTTTGTGAACATCATACACGCTGTTTTCTTGGTGTTAAGTGAAAGACATGCTTTTGTTAGCCAGTCTTGAATGAGACATGAGACATCAGTGAATGAGATTCACGTTTCCTCCCAACCGCGAGTAGGCCTAGAAGCGCAGAAATGGAGAATGCAAAAAAAGAAAGGGTGGAGCTGAAAAAGCTAGAATTGCTAGTAAAAGATGCAGAAAAATGTTCTAAAATTACAGACATGTTTAGTAGAGGAAGGGCTGGCGTTAGAGTAGCTGCTGCTGCTAATGATGATGAAGTTCAAGTGGAAGGAACCAACAGTAACATGACAGGTGCGTGCAGTAGCCTAGTGCATATTCTACTGTTGGTGTGTGCCGGTTCATGAGGGCTAGCTAGCCTATACTAGTTCTTGCAGTGATTTCAGTCATTCTATTACAAGACAATGTGCTTTCCGTATTCCTGATTCCTTACAGCACGTGGACGTAAATAGTCGTGACTCGTGACGTTTTTTCTCTGACTAAAAGTTTAGTTAGCAATGTTAGGACTAGTGCCCACCACAGCATCAGAAGCTAAAGTGCTAACCTAGAGAGCCAATCAGAACCTAGGACGGGCTGCAAATTAATTGGCTACTAATATTATAATAGTAAATACTCAAATAAAATACTATTATGTTCCCTTTCAAATTTTCATGTTGATATAATATTGGTAATCTAATTGATTGAATTGATTAGTTGCCATTTTACATGCTTAAATAAGATGTACCTTAGAATTCCCAACAGTTAGCCATGTTCTCGATTAGTCTCATCTACATGTTTGTAGATAACCACAGCTAACTAGCTTAAGCTAACAACTAGGTCAACTACTACCCCGTAGTTAAACAAATGTGATTGCATATAACAGCTAACTGCTACAGCTAAGTTGGTAGTTAGCCTATTCCATTAATGTTGAATGTATTTATGAAGGTTGTTGATGGTGGTTGGCGCTGAATAGCAGACATGATTCCGTCAGTCTGCCACAGGGAAGCTGTGTTTGCTGATGCTGCTCACGACCACCAGTAGCGTATGACTGTGTGAGTGTGAATGCTTGATGGTTTCTGTGAAGCGCTTTGTGGAACAATGCTGATATACAGTTAAGAATGAGTAATTCGCTTTTGGTTTTTAAGAAAATGGTTTGTAAAGCTATTTTTGAAAACTACAAGGGTGAATAATACTGTTTTTTTTTTGCTATTTTCTTTTAGAATACTGTTTTGGAGTCTTAATTTTTAAAATGTTTGTTAAGAATATAGGACAGGCATAGGCTATATAAGCATTGCTTCAGTCTGTACCTTCTCAGTCACTGTAAAATCAAATATTGTTAAATGATGGTGTATATTGTATTGTGTGAGATGATGACTGAATAAACTACTACTACTACTACTACTACTACTACTACTACTACTACTACTACTACTACTACTACTACTACTACTACTACTACTACTACTACTACTACTACTACTACTACTACTACTACTTTGGGTGTTTTCAAAAGGCTGAAAAACGCTGTATGAATTCAAGCCATTATTATTGATTGCTGATGTTCTTCTTATGCAGTTGACTCTGAGGAAAGAGAGAGCACCCAGTCCAGCACAGCTGACCCTGAGGGGAGAGAGAGAGCCCAGTCCAGCACAGCTGAGCTGACCCTGAGGGGAGAGAGAGAGCCCAGTCCAGCACAGCTGACCCTGAGGGGAGAGAGAGTGCCCAGTCCAGCACAGCTGACCCTGAGGGGAGAGAGAGAGCCCAGTCCAAACAGACAGACAGACAGACACACAGAGAGAGAAAGAGAGAGGGAGAGACACAGAGAGAGACACACACACACACACACACACACACAGAGAGACACATACACACAGAGAGAGAGAGAGAGAGAGAGAGAGAGAGAGAGAGAGAGAGAGAGAGAGAGAGAGAGAGAGAGAGAGAGAGAGAGAGAGAGAGAGAGAGAGCAAGCTCTTGGAATGGGTGTCTGGGAGGAAGTGGGGGGTCTTTCGATGTTGATTAAACGGCAAGCAACTAATGTCATGAGTGCCAAATTAAAGGACAATAAATCCAATCTAACTGAAATTGTGTAGCACAGACCTTTTCTATGGATCAAAACCTCAATATTATTATGGTGTAGTTAATACTTCATGTATCCTTAATCCCTAGGCTAATGAGGCACTAAGATGTTAGTAAAAAAAAAAAACATATGCCAATGACAGGAAGTAACGGTATATGTATGTGTGTGTCTCTGTGTGTGTGTGTGTGTGTGTGCACTGTGCATGAGTGCACATCTAGGGGCGGTGTGTAGATTTGGTCTCCCTGATGTTGACTCCTTAGCCACAGCCTTGGGTTGTTTAATACTGGACAAGTGTTTCATAACGGCCGTTGTGTGGGCCGGTTTCGGGGCCGGTGCGTGGGCCGGTGTGTGGGCTGGTGCGTCTGAATGTCCCGGGCTGAATTTGTGTCCCAGTCCGCCACTGGTGTGTGCCGCCCATCGCATGTGTCTGCATGACGACATTGTCAATGTGTGCAATGAATAAAGACTTCTTCTTCTTCAAAGTCCAGTTTAATAACATAACGTACAATATGTACTGTAAGAGCCAATTTACATGGTAAGGTGCCATATGTTATATTTTATGTATTTCGTTGGACTTGTGTATTTTTGTTGATTTCTGCCTGTATACAGCCATGCCTGCCAAATTGGGTTTATGGCATCAGTTCCCTTTGCTCACCAGTAGGTGACTTATCTGGCTACTTACTGTAATGGGTAACGGGACTGATGATCCAAACCACAGGTGTGTTTGGTTACCGGCCAGAGCCAACAGTTTTTGACCGTCGTCGTTGTTTGGTGAATCGTTTTGTTGTGCAAGGTAGTATTGTTTACTTTATATATTACATGCAAATTGTGCATATTGGTAATTATTGTTTGGTGTAAATAAACCCACTGGGGGTATTATTGCAACAGGCCTTGTGGACATTCTATATTTCAACCAGACGAGTATCCAGCACGAGCCACAGACGCGTCAACTAAGTTCTATCCGGTTTTCAGCCTCCTCAGAGCTTTATAGGTTTTTTGTTTTATTAGTCAAGTTAATTTAAGCCATATGTACCTTTTTCCTGTGGTCAATTATTATTTGCATATTTGAAGCGAGATCGGATTGAACTAAAATGGCTGAGAATGTTGGGCTGCTCCATAAGCAAATGACTGGGGCGCTGACTTAGTGGAGCTTTACAATGTTAAGCTGAGTTCTCACACGAGTGGCGTTTATATTCTAGTATCGCTAACCGGTCTGAACCAGAATGTAAACCGGATAGTGTGTGTAAGAGTTCACATACACACATTTTATGGGTCCATAAAGTATAAAACGGAGAGAGGAGAGAAGAATAGAGGGGGTGGGGGCTGTGACTCAGGGAATCTTTAGGCCCCTACTGTACACAGCCCTCCAAACATAGTACCCACCAGCCAACTAATCTGACGGATAGACTGCCAGCCAGCAGTTCCCCTGGCTGTTCACCAATGGTTCATATTGCCACAGGGGACAGAGCTGAGTGTCTGACACACACACACACACGCACGCACGCACGCACGCACGCACGCACGCACGCACGCACGCACGCACGCACGCACGCACGCACGCACGCACGCACACACACACACACACACACACACACACACACACACACACACACACACACACACACACACACACACACACACACACACACACACACTCACACACACACACACACACAAAGACACACACACAAAGACACACACACACACACACACGCACGCACGCACGCACGCACGCACGCACGCACGCACGCACGCACGCACACACACACACACACACACACACACACACACACACACACACACACACACACACACACACACGCACGCACACACACACACACACACACACACACCACGCACACACACACACACACACACACACACACACTCAAACACACACACACACACACACACACACACACACACACACAAGGCAATCAAATCATAACAGCTGACAGGACTGAGTGAGTGTTGCAAGCCAAAACAAACATGCTCACACGTACAGTACACACGTCACACGCTTGACAGTGAGTGAGAACGGTGGCCTGTGTAAAACATCCATAACCACCGGAGACAGTATTACGTACGCGGCGGCTACTGCTCATTAACTGGTCCTCCTGGGAGCAGAGTTGAATAGCACAACAAGATGAAAACCCTGCAGACAAGCGCTGCTAATGGAATCATCTGTCAAACTGAACCGAGTGCATCATTCATAATGGCTGGTGGACCCTTTTCAAAGATGTGTCATAGCAGGGTAAATGTGATTTTGTGTTGTTTAGGTGTGCCAGTCAACCAAAATGAATAGGCTGGCTCACTGGAACACCTAAATCAACCAGACTTTTTATTAACTCTTTCTCTACCACACTATAGAAGGTTAACCTTTCACTGCCAGGTAGCGAAAGGTGGGACTCAGGAGGTAGAGCGGTCGTAGAACAGTCGCCTGGTAGTCAGAAGGTTCCCGGTTCGATTCCCGCTCCTCCCGGGCAGCGTATGGAAGTGTCCTTGAGCAAGACACTCAAACCCTAATTGCTCCCTATGACATATTTCATCAACCGAGTCTCCCGTTTGTACAGCAGCCCCTCCAGGAGCTCAGATGGGAAAAAACCGCCCCCTATCGTCTATCCCTGTGTAACTGCAGGTCAGTCGATTATACTGGGAGATCCCTGTGGGATCTGTAGAGGTGGAGCCAACTGGCTCCATTGTGCTGGCGAGCCGTCTGATGATGAAGGATCTGATCGCGAGTTGGAATGCAGCCTGGAATATATATTTACAGCAGCCAATAATCAATCAATAAATGCGATCGATATTTGGAATGGCGATCAGGAATTGGAATAATCTTTTTGGAGAACATCTGATCTAAGGTAAGGAGTCTATGTTACCAGTCTTTGGGTAATCGGAGCTGTATTCACTGAGATATCAGCACACACTAGCAGCCACTTTAACACTTTAACATGAGCGGGCAACACACTCATGCCGCACACACCCACACTTATTGCCAAAAGGAAAGGCCACTTTAAATTAGTATTAGCAACAGTAACAGTGTATTGCACTACCAAAGCTACCTAGCATGTCCTATATGCTCTGTAAATAACTATGTACAAATACCGAGATGTCACACCATGTTACCTGTTACCTGTTATTGCACAATGTTTTTTGTATTGGATTCTATTATATGTTGTACCACTGTATTGCACATCGTTGCGGGCAAGACCACCCGCATTTCATTGTATACTCGTATGCCGTGACAAATAAAACTCTTGACTTGACTTGACTTGACATGTGCCGTGTGTGTGATCTTGAGTAAATGGATAATAGATTTTTCAGCCCGCCTCTATAGCATGCATAAGTACACATATACTATCGATAATCTAGCGTTTATTTGAAAACTATTCATAAATACGCCGACAAATGACAACGTGTCTAGTGTATTCGAGAATATTCCAATAAATGCCGTTTATGGGGGAATCTTTAAATTTTCCGAAAATTTTCGAGAGAACAATAGCTTTTCGAAATGCTATAAAAAGGATATGAACCGATTAAAAAACAATCCGTTTTGACAATGTTGACTGCAAACATGTCATTGATAAGCGACGGGCAGATTAGACACATAGCCATAATTTAAAACATAGATTATGCGTTCACAACGCTAACATTGAAGTGGATGATGGCATTCAACGGGGTAAAAAGGTAAACAAGGCCGGCACTGATAGTATTAAGAGGTGAAAGTATGGGTACCGTCTCAAAATCTTACTCAAGTAAAAGTCAGAGTATCTGGCTAAAAACAGACTTGAGTTAAAGTAAAAAAAAGTTTCTACTTTAAAAAAACTTTTTTTTATTCTGGGGCAATGAAATGTTCCGTTTCGTCCTATTCATCACTCGTACTATCGTTTGTGGCCATCTTCTGTCACTCTGACTCTGACTGTCTATTCTTCTGTTAGCAGGTGTTTACGTAATCAAATATCCCCGCTTTCTAGTCTTGCACAAGGACCAATCAGCATGGGTATGGGCGGGTTAATTTTCCATTGATGGGGATTTGATTGGCTGTTTTTAAATAAAGTGCGGCCGCAGGATTAATAACGCTAACGTTAGTTCGTAGGTCTGCATTTTAAATGTAAGGAGTAAAAAGTATGTTTTTTTTCTAAAAGTAAAAGTATAAGTATACAAACCTAATAATACTTGAGTAAAGTACAAATCCCCAAAAACAGTACTTAAGTATTGTAACGAATTACAATTACTCAAGTACTTTACACCCCTGGTATTATGATACATGAAGCTTTCAAATGTCTACAAATGTATTGGAACAGTGTGATTGATTGTTATGGGGGCTAACCTCTATCGATTAGAGTATATATGTGTCACCTGTCTGGCTCACCAGACCCTTTATTATTTATTAATATTCTATCTTGTTCTTTACCTCTACTCTGATATTTGTATTCTCTATATTTTATTGTCATTTTTATTACCCTGCCTGTACCTCCCCTCCCCCCTCCCCCCTCCCCTGTGCTGCTATGTGCTGAATTTCCCCCAAGGGGATTAATAAAGGAACATCTCATTTGATCTCATCTTATTATAAGTTGTCACCGTTGTTGTGGATGATATTAGCAGGTGGAAGTTGTAGCAAAGACGTGTCATTGGTTGTTTGTGGACTAGCCTGCTGATATCCTTTACGTCAACTGACTGATGGGCCAATCAGGGTAACCTGAGTACAAATATGCAATGTTTTCAGGGAAGCAGATTGGATGCCATGGAATGGTTTGGTTCTGTTGGTATCCAGGGGGACAGAGATCAAAGGGATCTAGTCATTGTTTTCACAACAACAACAACAACAACAACAACAACAACAACAACATTAATTAACAGTTCAAATATTCTGGGTCATTTTACATTAATATACCCTGTGTAAAAAAAATATGCAAAGAGATTGAAAAACACCCAAGTTTCATTGTACTGAATCTTTGAGCACCGTCTGTAACCGGAGTCCCTCCGCTGCACCACTAATGTGATCGAGCCTCTCACAGTCAGGTACACTAACCCAGGACCAACAGACACAGGAGACGCAAAGATCACTTTGAGCTAATTAATATTACATTTTGACCCTCAATCTGGTTGCTCCGTTTCTAATCCATTTGACCTCTTAACACCTCAAAACGATAAACTCCATGTTAACAAAATGTTATCTGCGGAACAGAGCGTTGTTAAAATGACCAGGCTCCAGTTTAGGAGGCATAATTCATAGAAAAAAGCATGTCTACTTTCAGTTTTACACCAGTACAGTTGTAAACTGTGTGACCGCAGTGAGTGATGGTACATTTGGGCTGGTGCTGCTGGAGGTTTAGCAGATGGCCTTTGTATTTTGCCAATCAATGTCATTACAGACTCTGGCTTACAGTATATTATGGCAGTAAAAATCGAGGCCATTCTGGCTGATAATTACCCGCAATATTAGAGCCAGCTTTGATCCCAGTGGCCACTGTGAATGGGCTTGACAAATGGGTAACCCATGGTAATAGGTGTGCTAGGACATTGCTTGTTGGAAAGAACAGAACAGAACAGAACAGAACAGAACAGAACAGAACAGAACAGAACAGAACAGAACAGAACAGAACAGAACAGAACAGAACAGAACACAACACAACACAACACAACACAACACAACACAACACAACACAACACAACACAACACAACAGAACAGAACAGAACAGAACAGAACAGAACAGAATAGAATAGAATAGAATAGAATAGAATAGAATAGAATAGAATAGAATAGAAAACAGAACAGAACAGAACAGAACAGAACAGAACAGAACATATTCATGGCACTAGCACATGTCTGTGTCCAAAATAAACTCTCTTCCACTGGTGGCTAGATGCGGCTACATCTATGTCTGTTTGTGTATCTACATAACTGCGTTCTCTTCCACTGGTCGCTAGTTTAGCTTACGTCAGTGTCTGTTTGTGTATTTACATAATTTCATACTCCTCCACTGGTGGCTAAGCTACGCCTGTGTCTGTTTGTGTATCTACATAACTATGTACCGTATGTTGATAAGGGCTGCTGCTGCTGGCTAATAATACGGTCAATACGTGAGGAGATCTTTGACAAGGCAACACGCATGTCATCCTCAAGGCTCAACTTGGCCCTATATGATGGTCCGCCTGGATGACGACCAACCACCTCAAACTGAACCTAAGCAAAACAGAATTGCTCCACCTGCCGGCCAAATCCTCCCCCCTGACCGACCTTTCCATCACAGTCGAGAATGCAGCTGTGACCGCGTCCCCGACCGCCAAGAACCTTGGTGTTGTCCTCGACGACCAGTTGAACTTCTCTGCTCACATCGCAGCGACAACCAGAACCTGCCGATTCCTCCTGAGCAACGTCAGAAGGATACGCCCCTTCCTGACAAAAGAAGCCACCCAACTCCTCGTCCAATCAACAGTCATCTCCCGCCTCGACTACTGCAACGCACTGCTCGCTGGCCTCCCGGCCACTGCCACTAAGCCTCTTCAACTCATTCAGAACGCAGCGGCCCGCCTGATCTCAAACCTACCGAAGTCGGCCCATGTCACCCCACTTCTTAGGGATAGGGACCTGCACTGGCTCCCCATTGCTGCACGAATCCGCTTCAAGGCCCTTGACCTAGCATACCGTGCGGCAAAGGGAACTGCTCCCGCCTACCTCCGGTCAATGGTCTCTAACTACACACCCTCAAGACCCCTACGCTCTGCATCTTCTGGCCGCCTCAGACCTACTCCTATCCAAGCTCCGGGAGGGTCATCAAAGAGAAGTCGCCTATTCTCAGTCCTTGCCCCACAATGGTGGAATGAACTACCCACCCCAGTTAGGACAGCCGAAACACGTCCAATCTTTCGCCGTCGACTAAAGACTCACTTCTTCAACCATTATCTGAATTAAAAAAAAAAAAAAAAAAAAAATCTAACCCTAACTAACCATACTGTCATGCACTTGTCCTAATAAACTAACCTACACTGTAGCACTCAACACTTTGATGAACATTGTTACTCAGCTGATAGAGTTGTGCTCTTCCTGATGGCTTGTCGTACAGAACTTGTAAGTCGCTTTGGATAAAAGCGTCAGCTAAATGACTAAATGTAAATGTAAATGTATATTTTGTTTTCAGAGCTGTCATGGATGAAAAGCCAGCTTCACACAGACATGTGGTGCTGAATGGTATCAACACCTTAACTGCTGCATCATGAGATACTTGGTACTCAGCACCACACTCAGACCAAAATGTTTCCAGGGGCACTTCACTGAAACGAGCTCTCCAGGTGGTATCAGGTGAGATTTCAATGGAAATCAGGAAGCTTTGTCTCAATATTCTCTGTAAAGGGGTTCTTTATCCAGAGTAACTTGGTGATTCTTTTCTGTGTTTTTTTTTTTAAATAATGATTTTCAGTTTTTGAGAAATGGTCAAACTTATCCAAATATGCAATTTTCATGGAAAACAGTGCAGCTGCAACAGATAGCACTTTAGTGATAATTTTCTGTAATTCTATTTATTTTTGTTGAGAAATCTCAAGGCACTCCTGTCAGCTCTCTGAGGCACCCTGAATGTGTCAAAGATGGAATCCGTCATACCTATATAAACTATATAGACAATATTGAATGAGACATTTAATAAACATTTTATATCAAGTGCTTTTGTACTTTTATAAAAGTAAATTTTTTAACGGAGGACCTTTACTTTTGACCAGATAATCCTATACAGGTATTTCAACTTTTCCTGAAGTTAACTATTTCAGTACTTCTTCCACCACTGCCTAAAGCCATTTAAATGGCAATGTGAATCTGCCTTATTGTGATTTGAAATGTGCAGACACGTGACGTCTATAAACATAGTTGTCACTTTAAACTTAACAGTGTAAAACGGATGATCCTCTTTCTACCTTATACTGTGTAGGTAGAGGAAATGTGACCCAAATACAGTGTTCGTTAACGCCAGCTGTGTGGCCAGATGTGGGCTTTTGGCTGTTTTCCAAATGAGCAATAACAGTATGTCCCGTCCTTGACCGAGTGTCTTGCCACAACACATGGGGGACTGTGCATATGGGTCAGTGAGACGCGTACAAAATAAATACAGCTGGCACGACTGTGCACTGGGCACTGAGAGAGAGACTCTTGTTGGCCCTTGGGTAATATGGTACATTTGGGTCAGTTTAGGGTCATCCTTTAGTTGAGATGAGTCATTTGATAAAGGATGAGACTGATGAGAAATCAAACAGCGGCTCTCTTGTTTCGTGTCCTGCTAGCGTCGAGCCAAGATTGTGCTAGGATCACGTCTCAACGTCTGTGAACAGTTACATAACACAACAGGTGAGGGGAGGGAAGGAGGGCAAGGAAGGACATCAATTATTTGACTTTGTAAGTATTATGTCAGTAGTAGTCCAGGGGCTGAAAATTATCCACGAATACAGGATAATAAGAACAATTATAAATAATAATAATAATAATAATAATAATAATAATAATAATAATAATAATAATAATAATAATAATAATAATAATAATAATAATAATAATAATAATAATAATAATAATAATAATAATAATAATAATAATAATAATAATAATAATAATAATAATATATATATATATATATATATATATATATATATATATATATATATATATATATATATATATATATATATATATATATATATATATATATATATATATATATATATATATATATATTTTAATATATATGTATATAACATTCTTGTGAAAATAATCATTGGAGTTTTTTTCCCCTCGATATTGATATATAATCGCAATATCTGTTCATGCATTCAAAATAGCATGTAGAACAGTGTTGTATATACTGCATATTTACATTTACATATATATTACGTATATTTACAGCATATATTATATATATATATATATATATATATATATATATATATATATATATATATATATATATATATATATATATATATATATATATATACAGTATATCCAT
Organism: Notolepis coatsorum; assembly: GCF_963971535.1. Classification (NCBI taxonomy): domain Eukaryota; kingdom Metazoa; phylum Chordata; class Actinopteri; order Aulopiformes; family Paralepididae; genus Notolepis; species Notolepis coatsorum. The sequence continues at coordinate 127,063,463 of NC_140172.1, read as the reverse complement.
ATTTGTCTGAATATACCTGCATAATTATAACCCCTCTATACACTTACTTATACACCTGCTTATAATCCATATTTCTGTATGATAGCATGTACAATAATGCTGTATATACCGTATATATATATATTTATTCTGATCGCATATGTATCTATCGACACCTGTCTGTACTTACCTGCACATAGACCTTTTACATATCTGTAGATGCTATATATCTGTACATATCCTACTCTTAGTTACGACTGCTGACTACTACCATACTGTCTTTATAACTGTATCACTGTACATATTATACTACAAATCTGTACATACATCTGATTAGCACTACACTCAGTAGTACTAATTTGTATATTTTGTACCCAGTTTAATCACCTGTACATTGTATATTGCTGTTACATTTGCACTCTGGTTGGATGCCAAACCTCTTTTTGTTGTACTATACTCTCTGTGCTGTATAATGACAATAACATTTGATCTAATCTAATCTATCTAAGCGACCTTGGGTTTCTTGAAAGGCGCTATATAAATTTGATTTATTATTATTATTATTATCTAAAAACCAAAAGATGAATAATCCAAATGCTGTTCATTCTATTGAACTGAATGATAAGTGATATGATAAGTGTGATATAAAACTCTGTTTCAAATAACACTCTCATTTTAAGAGAGATTTTTGTTAATATGTGGTTGTCATTCATTCAGATGCCAGAATTCATCATATCATAATTATACCACAATATGATCCCAATACAATCAACGATCATTGAATTATCAGCCCCGAACCCTACTCGTACTCAATACACCTGTTGGTCCAAAGATTATAAAACCTGGTACTTACTACAGTATGTTGAATAAATACTGAGGAACATACTGTATCTACGAGCACATGTTCGAATCGACCAATAATACGGGGCAACACAAAATCCTTTTTATTTTATTTAAAAATGTTTTACTTCTCCTCCTACATAATTTACAGCATAACACAACATTAACCCTTTCACTACCACACTATAGAAGGTTAATCCTTTCACTACCACACTACAGACTGTTCAAAGACAAGCTTCTTTTCCAAGGCTTTTTAGAAGCACAGTGGATTAGGGATGAAACATTGTAAAAACACACAGGCAAGGAGTAATTCGCCTTGTGAAGAATGCAGGCATGTTCCCATGTGGATGGAGAACAATGAGTTGATAGAGTGCGTACAGTATATGGATGCATAACCGGCATTTTGTCCCCATTTTGTTTGACATTTTGTTCCCACGGAGATACATCCACGGTTCCCACTCGTCCTGGAAAACCTGGAAATTCAGAGACTAGATTTCCAGTCATGGAAAACCTGGAAATCTTACTGAAATTAAATGTATGTTTTCCTGGATATGTTTCATTGTATTTGAGCCCCTCACTCAGATCGCCTATGTAAACCTAGGTGTGTATTTTGATTGAAACTCGACCGTTGGTAGGATTATACATTTACATTTAGTCATTTAGCTGACACTTTTATCCAAATCGACTTACAAGTTCTGTACGACAAGTCATCAGGAAGGGCACAACTCTATCAGCTGCAACACTGTTCATCAAAGTGTTGAGTGCTACAGTGTAGGTTAGTATATTGGCATTTAACAAGCTCATGATTATTTACCTCTTGTTTTTAAAGTGCTGTAAAATCCTAACCGTAATGACGGATGGGTATAGCGGTCACCTGTAATGAATGTGAGACACTTCATGAACCCTGCGTCGTTAAAATTGAATAAGGAAGATTAAAACTGAGGTTAAATGTGTCGATGCTAGGCAAGTGCTGTCCTAGAAGTCCTGTCAGTAGTAGTCCAGGGGCTGAAAATTATCCACGAATACAGGATAATGAGAACAATTATAAATAATAATAATAATAATAATAATAATAATAATAATAATAATAATAATAATAATATATATATATATATATATATATATATATATATATATATATATATATTTTAATATATATATGTATATAACATTCTTGTGAAAATAATCATTGGAGTTTTTTTCCCCTCGATATTGATATATAATCGCAATATCTGTTCATGCATTCAAAATAGCATGTAGAACAGTGTTGTATATACTGCATATTTACATTTACATATATATTACGTATATTTACAGCATATATTTATATATATATATATATATATATATACAGTATATCCATATTTGTCTGAATATACCTGCATAATTATAACCCCTCTATACACTTACTTATACACCTGCTTATAATCCATATTTCTGTATGATAGCATGTACAATAATGCTGTATATACCGTATATATATATTTATTCTGATCGCATATGTATCTATCGACACCTGTCTGTACTTACCTGCACATAGACCTTTTACATATCTGTAGATGCTATATCTATATCTGTACATATCCTACTCTTAGTTACGACTGCTGACTACTACCATACTGTCTTTATAACTGTATCACTGTACATATTATACTACAAATCTGTACATACATCTGATTAGCACTACACTCAGTAGTACTAATTTGTATATTTTGTACCCAGTTTAATCACCTGTACATTGTATATTGCTGTTACATTTGCACTCTGGTTGGATGCCAAACCTCTTTTTGTTGTACTATACTCTCTGTGCTGTATAATGACAATAACATTTGATCTAATCTAATCTATCTAAGCGACCTTGGGTTTCTTGAAAGGCGCTATATAAATTTGATTTATTATTATTATTATCTAAAAACCAAAAGATGAATAATCCAAATGCTGTTCATTCTATTGAACTGAATGATAAGTGATATGATAAGTGTGATATAAAACTCTGTTTCAAATAACACTCTCATTTTAAGAGAGATTTTTGTTAATATGTGGTTGTCATTCATTCAGATGCCAGAATTCATCATATCATAATTATACCACAATATGATCCCAATACAATCAACGATCATTGAATTATCAGCCCCGAACCCTACTCGTACTCAATACACCTGTTGGTCCAAAGATTATAAAACCTGGTACTTACTACAGTATGTTGAATAAATACTGAGGAACATACTGTATCTACGAGCACATGTTCGAATCGACCAATAATACGGGGCAACACAAAATCCTTTTTATTTTATTTAAAAATGTTTTACTTCTCCTCCTACATAATTTACAGCATAACACAACATTAACCCTTTCACTACCACACTATAGAAGGTTAATCCTTTCACTACCACACTACAGACTGTTCAAAGACAAGCTTCTTTTCCAAGGCTTTTTAGAAGCACAGTGGATTAGGGATGAAACATTGTAAAAACACACAGGCAAGGAGTAATTCGCCTTGTGAAGAATGCAGGCATGTTCCCATGTGGATGGAGAACAATGAGTTGATAGAGTGCGTACAGTATATGGATGCATAACCGGCATTTTGTCCCCATTTTGTTTGACATTTTGTTCCCACGGAGATACATCCACGGTTCCCACTCGTCCTGGAAAACCTGGAAATTCAGAGACTAGATTTCCAGTCATGGAAAACCTGGAAATCTTACTGAAATTAAATGTATGTTTTCCTGGATATGTTTCATTGTATTTGAGCCCCTCACTCAGATCGCCTATGTAAACCTAGGTGTGTATTTTGATTGAAACTCGACCGTTGGTAGGATTATACATTTACATTTAGTCATTTAGCTGACGCTTTTATCCAAATCGACTTACAAGTTCTGTACGACAAGTCATCAGGAAGGGCACAACTCTATCAGCTGCAACACTGTTCATCAAAGTGTTGAGTGCTACAGTGTAGGTTAGTATATTGGCATTTAACAAGCTCATGCTTATTTACCTCTTGTTTTTAAAGTGCTGTAAAATCCTAACCGTAACGACGGATGGGTATAGCGGTCACCTGTAATGAATGTGAGACACTTCATGAACCCTGTGTCGTTAAAATTGAATAAGGAAGATTAAAACTGAGGTTAAATGTGTCGATGCTAGGCAAGTGCTGTCCTAGAAAAGTCCTGGGAACAAAAGTGTTGGAATCCTGCCAGCGTGTGCACGAGCCACTGATATACAACTGCAGAATCAGGCGACTCGCCCACTAGAGCTCACAGGCACTATTTGAGCAAGCTTGCACAAAGAAACCGTGACGTGAAATGTGTGCTGCGAACGCTGAGATCAGAGGAGAGTGGAGAATCCTTGACATTAATCTTTACACTTCAGCTCAAGCGCGCCAGCGTGGCCTTAATAGTGGCCTTGTAAACCTTTACAGCTCCAAAAGCGGAACATTAAGCTGGACAAAGTCCAATTCTGCCCAAGCCACAAAACACCTTGTACTTTACTGATACCAATACCCAAGTGGGAGGTTTGTCAGTGTTTGACGCAAATTAATGATTCATTTCTCTCAACACTTTATCTCTGCTCATTCTCTGTCACACATACACCCATGCATATAAAGGTCAGCCTGGGCATCATGTCTTACCACCTGAAGGAAGCTGACCACATTCCACGCTCATCACCCGAGGAGGAAAGGTTCTCTGGGTCACCCAGTCATCAGAAAAAGGTCTTTATTGTCATTTTAGGTGTTTGAAGTCGCTCGTGATTGATGCTGCCATCAGGAGGTGGGGTAATCCTATGTTCCCTGCTCCTGAAAAAGGATCCTATGTTCCCTGGTCCTGAAAAAGGATCCTATGTTCCCTGGTCCTGAAAAAGGATCCCATGTTCCCCTCTCCTGAAAAAGGATCCTATGTTCCCCTCTCCTGAAAAAGGATCCTATGTTCCCCTCTCCTGAAAAAGGGTCCCATGTTCCCTGCTCCTGAAAAAGGGTCCCATGTTCCCTGCTCCTGAAAAAGGGTCCCATGTTCCCTGGTCCTGAAAAAGGGTCCTATGTTCCCCACTCCTGAAAAAGGATCCTATGTTCCCTGGTCCTGAAAAAGGATCCTATGTTCCCTGCTCCTGAAAAAGGGTCCTATGTTCCCTGGTCCTGAAAAAGGATCCTATGTTCCCTGCTCCTGAAAAAGGATCCTATGTTCCCTGGTCCTGAAAAAGGATCCTATGTTCCCTGCTCCTGAAAAAGGGTCCCATGTTCCCCTCTCCTGAAAAAGGATCCTATGTTCCCCGGTCCTGAAAAAGGGTCCAATGTTCCCCTCTCCTGAAAAAGGATCCTATGTTCCCTGGTCCTGAAAAAGGATCCCATGTTCCCTGCTCCTGAAAAAGGATCCTATGTTCCCTGGTCCTGAAAAAGGATCCTATGTTCCCTGCTCCTGAAAAAGGATCCTATGTTCCCCACTCCTGAAAAAGGATCCCATGTTCCCTGGTCCTGAAAAAGGATCCTATGTTCCCTGGTCCTGAAAAAGGATCCTATGTTCCCTGGTCCTGAAAAAGGATCCTATGTTCCCTGGTCCTGAAAAAGGATCCTATGTTCCCTGGTCCTGAAAAAGGATCCTATGTTCCCTGGTCCTGAAAAAGGATCCTATGTTCCCTGGTCCTGAAAAAGGATCCTATGTTCCCTGGTCCTGAAAAAGGATCCTATGTTCCCTGGTCCTGAAAAAGGATCCTATGTTCCCTGCTCCTGAAAAAGGATCCTATGTTCCCTGGTCCTGAAAAAGGATCCTATGTTCCCTGGTCCTGAAAAAGGATCCTATGTTCCCTGGTCCTGAAAAAGGATCCAATGTTCCCTGGTCCTGAAAAAGGATCTTATGTTCCCCACTCCTGAAAAAGGATCCTATGTTCCCTGGTCCTGAAAAAGGATCCTATGTTCCCTGGTCCTGAAAAAGGATCCTATGTTCCCTGCTCCTGAAAAAGGATCCTATGTTCCCTGGTCCTGAAAAAGGATCCTATGTTCCCTGGTCCTGAAAAAGGATCCCATGTTCCCTGGTCCTGAAAAAGGATCCTATGTTCCCTGGTCCTGAAAAAGGATCCTATGTTCCTCACTCCTGAAAAAGTGTCCCATGTTCCCTGCATGTTCCCTGCTCCCTATAAAATGCTTCTAGATCCCTGTTTCCACAAGAATTTCAAGTGAATTAATTAATCACATTTTAATCGCATAACCATTTTAGGCCTGATATTTTATATTCTATAATCATATTTCAAATAGCATGTGTCCGGATGGCAGAATTCAGTACCGTATCTACAAAACCTTCTGTTTAATCATCTTCCCTTTATTCATTTGCTTAGATTTTTCAGGTCTGGTAAATTTTGTTGTTGCATGGTGTTATTCACAGTCAAAAAAAAAAAAAATAAATAAATAAAATAATAATAATAATAATAATAATAATAATAATAATAATAATAATAATAATAATAATAATAATAATAATAATAATAATAATAATAATAATAATAAAGAATTGAATTGATATTCTCATTTGGTTCATTACAATTTACTCAAGTCAAGTAACAGACACAGTATTTCTGACACTGGCAATACATTCCCTGAGATCCCTAGAATCAGATACCAAGAACATGCAAATGGACCATTTAAAAAAAAATTGTAAATGTTTATTCTACGTTCTTATGGAATGAATGAGATAAAAAAAAATATATATATATATTATTAAAAAAGCATTTTTTTTTTTTTAATTTTGAGTTAATTTTCATAACGCGGTAATTTGCTGTGTAATTAATTTATCTAATTAACGTGATAAACTGACAGCCCTACTATTTATATATATATGTTGATGAGCTGGATAGTGAGAGGAGAACACTTTGCCAAATGGGTTGCATGTTACATGGATTAAGGGGTGTGGCCAAGAAGTGCACATTGATCAGAATATTAAAGTTCTGTTGGGTATGGGTTTTGGCATGTGTCACAAATAAAGGTCTGATGACCAAACAAACGATACCTGGACCGGGTCGTTGTGAACCCAACCCGTCCAGTAAGTGCTCTTAAGCACAGGTCCCGGCAGGAAAGAAGCAAGGCATTTTCAAAAGTAAATGTATTTCTTAAATAATAAGAAGGGGAATAAAACCTGCAGCAATATTTAATACAAGGGAAAAGGAAGGGGAGAACAAACAGCAATATGATGAGACAAACGCTAAATAAAGGGGTAAACACCAAACAAACAGAAGTGTCACAGGACACAACTAAACCCCCACAGGGTAGGGAAGAACTGGGAAAACCACCCAGCCAACAAACGCAAGTAATTAAGGCTTTTACAAATATCTGGTGCCACAAGACACAACCAAGCTTACATGGTAAGCACACCAGCAATACAATACAATGAAGCTACAGTAACAAGAGCAACAGTGTGAACCAAATTAACCTACCACCTAACAGTGGAACACACAAAGGCCAACACAATATATAATTGTCCACACACAGTGGTAAATGGCAGAACAGTAGCATAGCTACACACAACAGTGAGAAACAGGCAACCCCACACTCCACTCTGGTCAGCGGAAATGACAGTAGGGCGCGCCGAATGTGTGTCGCATGCCAGGTTTTAACCACCCGTCTACTGAGGCTGATTGTCCTCAGCTGCCACTCCGCAGGCAATCAGCACAATCAGAGAGACGGGCGGCACCTGGGAAAGGGAGAAACAAAAAGGGTTAAATACAAGGGCGACACACACCATATACAAATAACAAATAACAGAATATTACCTATACTAACCTGATGTTTACATGGTGTTACAAATATGATAATAATGATAATGACCAACCCACATACATCAGAGCATGGATCTGGAAGTATATCAAATATTAAATATCAAGCTGATAGCAGGTGAATTTCATCTGAGGCATCTGAGAGTGTGTGACAACAGTGACAAGGTCACAAGGAGGTCGAATGTTACAGGTACCAGAACACACCCCTGTCTGACTCCAACCTGGAAAAGGAATACTTTGCCAACAATGACTCACTATGGCTTGCCCTGTGTTGTGGGTGGTACAACAAGTTTGTGTCCGGAGCATCTTGTGGTCGATTGGGGTCAACAGTGAGGTTGGTGAAGTCAATAAAGAATGGAGATCAAACATAGCACAATGTTTGACTTGGAGGAGTCCTTGAATGTCTGTCCAACAGGCAACTGCATTAAACATGTCACCCCCCATGTTTGATGTCGTTCAGTCCTCCTAATCTTCCCCACAATGTAAAGTGTCTAACATCTACTTTTGTTGTGTGGAAGAAAACCTGTTGACTTTGTCTTTCCAGCTTCAGAAGAAGATTTAGAAGAAGATAATTGTATTATCAATTTGAAATGAGTAATTTTGCATATCCCTCCTAGTAATACATATACACAATCTCCCACACATATACATTTAATCAGAGAGGTCAGAGCGCAGGGTCGCCTTGCTTAAGGGCACTTAGGCAGGATGGTGGGCACCATAAATGTAATTCCCGGCCAACTTTCAGTCAGCGGCTCACAGCTGGAATACACCCTCCTGTCTGGCACGGGGATCGAACCAGCAACCATTCTGCCTCCTTTAGGTGAAGACTGTAGGATGTATTCAAGTGATCGCAGGGAGCAGACAGAAATGGCAAAGTCTATCAACTATACAAACAAAATGCCTATTATTAATAGTGAACTGTTATTGTTACATAAGCATTAGATCATCGCATAAGCATTGGATAAGTGGTGCGGCTGGGTAGTGTAGAGGACTAAGCACTCGCCTACCACTGAGACCTGGGTTCAATTCCCGACAGCGGTACCTCCAGTCGTCCCTACGAACACAATTGGCAGTGTTCGCAGGTTGGAAGCCAGTGGGGTATGAGTCCTGGTTGCTGCAATAGCGACTCCTACTGGTCGGTCGGGGCGCCTTTTGGGATCTCGGGGAGATAGCGTGAATCTCTGTGTGCGTTACTCTCTCTCAGTGAAACTCCTAGCTGTCAAGTTAAAAGAAGCGGCTGGCGACTCCACATGTATCGGAGGAGGCACGTGTTAGTCTACACCTTCCCCAGACCGACAGTAGGGCAGCACAACGACCAGGAAGGGAATTGGAGAAAGAGCAACAAAAAAAAGGAAAGCAATTATTAGATATTTTTGTTGCTGGTCAGCAATGTTCAGCAATTAAATTGTTTCGTACTTTGTGGTACCTGGGGCTGATGTGAACCAAGGCCTGTTGTCAGGTAGAGAGGACAGGCTGACTCTAGTGGAATGTGGAGTCAGTATGTGTGTGTGTGTGTGTGTGTGTGTATGTGTGTGTGTGTGTGTGTGTGTGTGTGTGTGTGTGTGTGTGTGTGTGTGTGTGTGTGTGTGTAGGTGTGTGTGTGTGTGTGTGTGTGTGTGTGTGTGTGTGTGTGTGTGTGTGTGTGTGTGTGTGTGTGTGTGTGTGTGTGTGTGTGTGTGGCTCGTGGATGAAAACATACTGTCTCCCAAACAAAAGGCCTATATCAACAGGCAGGGCATGAATGAGCATGTGTTCTGTCTCAAAACAGGCATTGATGATTTCAAACACGAGTCCAGTACATTTTATTCAGTGTTTCTGGATTTCCGTGATGCTTTTGGAACCCTAGCACACAATGTCATGCTGACAGCCCTTGAGGAAATACATCTACCCCAAGTTTTCATTGACATTGTTAGGGATGTTTACTCTGGTTCATACATACAGGTGATTTGTGGCAAACAGCTCACAGACCCAATCCCACTACAAGTAGGTATAAAGACAGGCTGTCCATGGAGTGCAGTCAACTTTGTACTCGCTATCAACTCATGGTTAAAATGGCTTTGTAGTTGCGCTCCCCCTAATGTAATTTCCCCTAACCCCGTCCAGGGGTATGCTGACGATGTAATAATAGCCTCCAGACAGGAGGATGTCATAAACACCATGCTCTCCAGAACCGACTCCTTCCTAGAGTGGTCTGGATTAGAGGTCAAATATGCAAAATGTGCTGTATTCTATGAGAGGCGGAGCGGGGGAAACCGCTGGTACCGACCAAAATCAGATATAATTCCCACATTTACAGTTGATAACAAGCCACTGAGAGTCTACGCACGTCATGAAACATATACCTATCTGGGTCATAAATTTAATGTGGCAGGTGAATGGGAACAACAAGTGAGTGAAATTATCTCTGATTACTCAACCAGATTAGATTTAATTGATTCATCGCCCCTGCCACTCATCATGAAGCTTGAAGCAGTCAGACAAATAGCCCTGGTCAAAGTTCAGCACCTATTCTCAAATGTACATATTCCTTGCAAATTTCTTTGTGAGATGAACAATAAAACCGTACAGATGGTGAGACAATGGACTGGACTGAACACTCACTCAACACGGGACATCATATTCCATACCATGCGGAGGGGCGGCCTGGGTGTTCCCAATTTAGAATGGACGTACATTGCCACGAGACTCAGTCATCTTCTCAACATGCTGAACAGTGACGACCAGCACGTCAGAGAGCAGGCCAGAGCCTCTCTGTTCTTAGACCTGCAGAGACGCAAGGTCCCCCTGGCGTGTGGGTCGGATCCAAACTTCCTGGGTTACAAGAAGAAAGCAAGTGGAAAGCTGGACAGCCGCGCCCCCGGATTCGGGGTGTGGTCTGACTGGCTAGACCTGAATGACCTATGCGGCTGGTCCAACGTGGCCCTGGAGTGGGTGGGGCCGGACTCAGACGCTGTTAACGTTTCTGAGGAGATCATCTCTGACCCTACCATCTCTGTGAAGGCCACCATTGACATCTGTGGAACGTGGCATGAACTGCCACTTACCAATGCCCGTGGCCATCTCATGTCGGCACAACAACAACGCCAACGTCAACACTGGACTGAGCTTAAACTACAAGGAAGCTTGCTTGTCTCCCTGCCGCTGACCACTCTGTCTCGCACGCAGTTTTTAAAAATGTAGCTATTGATGAGAGCATCATCATTTTTACTTTAAAAGCTAGGCTACAGGTTTTACCATCAATGCTCAACCTTTCCATCTGGTTCCCTGGCAGTCATAGCCCACACTGCATACACCATGGTCACGAACAGACAACAGAAACCATGTCTCACATACTCAATGGCTGTTGTTGTGAAGGGCCAGATTAAACCGAATATATATATTTATTATATATATATATTTAATTGTATTTGTATATTCTCTAATATTCCTTGATATCCCTTGTATATTCCTTGTACAATATGCATTGAATATCCATTCTAGCCTACTGAACATCCCATAATAGTCTCCATTCTACTATTGGTCGAGACCTTGGTGCCAGGCTGCCATACCCCCCAGACCCAGTTCAAACGTACCGCTCAACATGTACGAACAAGTCCTAGTTCCGCGTAGGAATCTGGCTACCGCACCACTAACGGTACTATTTGTTCATAGTGCGTATATATACTGCGCTACTAAAGTAGGACTTCCTTTTTTAGTCCAGTTTCTTACCCTCCAATAGAGTGACAGACGTAAAGCCTCCCCGCGACGCCACGTGTGGGAGTAAGGCCAAGTTCGGCCTACCATCGGTATTGAGACATCGTGTATATTAATATTTGAATAGTCATATTTGGCACTATATCGTCGAGTTGGACGTAGTCTATTAAGCTAATAATAGTCTATTCATATGTAGTGCTTCGTGCGGTGAGAATACTATCGTAGTCAGTACCCCATCGTTTCGGGCAGAGAACTGGCTGCTTATCCAGGGTAGCCGACCCCATGTGAGGCTGCACCCGAGGAGCCCCAGAGCCGACGAGCGAGTGGACCTGCATACCGGATTATTCTACCGACGACAGCCCGCCTTCCCAGGCACGGATTATGCTTTGTATACAGTGATTATTCTATGGATAAAGACCAACACTGCCGTGTGTTGGAAACCCCCCCCCCGGAGAGGACGACAGGTGAGGAGACGCTCTACACGACGAGGTCGCTTCACGTCTCTCCATCGTGGACCGAAGGAAGCCGGCCCACAGAGAGTCCAACTGCTTTCATCTGTGGATCGAGGATCGCTGAGGCACCGAGCCGCACAACCGTGGGTTCTCCCAGGATACCCTCGGCCAGACGGATACAGCCAGACTCTACCCCCCCCCCCCCTTCTCCAGTTGTCTTACAAGCGACCGGAATTCCCCCCTAGTGTATCCAGTTCTATAATCATTAAAGTATCATTGCTATTATTCCTTAAATATTCCAGGTTGTATATTTACCGCCTGCGCCACCAGAGATTGGACGTTCTCTATTGATATACCAACGAATACTCATTTGCCATAAAAGTGCATCCTATTTCAAATCATAAATGTAATTAAGTGATTGCTCTACATACCTTTTGCTATGTATTAATTATTATTAAACGCAGACTTTCGACTTGGTACATTTGTGTTGGATCGTTTCATCTACGTGGGAGTGTTTACCATAATTATTTATGCCTAGTACTGGGTGGCCAGAGTCTAAAGTACAAGAGGTAGTGGTAGTAAGTATCATATCTAACAATACAGTCAGGGAATTGTACCCCTCAGTTACAATTGGTCCTTCGAGCCGGATGGTAATTAGTGTAATATTAATATAGTGTTATTAATATTGAAATGGCCTATGATGAACACTCCACGAAACGATCCTCCTAACCAACGCCCGCAGCGCGAACGACGGCTCCCTCAGTACTTAGAGGCTTACGCTGTCAGTCAACAACCTAGTCTTCTACTAACAGTAAACGCGGTAAAACTAGAAAGTAAAAGTATGTCTAACCCCAACGCCCAGACTACCCCGACCATAGAGGCCCCTACGGGTTCTAATGTAACTGACCAAGTTCACGGTGGGGACCAGTGGGAACCAGACATGACTTCACACCCCGCCAGTACTGAAGAAGTAGTCCCCGATGAGTCCCGGGAGGAATACAACGCTACCGAGAGAGAACTCGGCACGGAAGAAGACGGGGAGAGCACCGTGGAGATAGAGCTCCAAGGCTCCGCAAGGAGTACCCCGAGGGAAGGCTCCCCTATACAACCGCCTTCTCCCAGCGAGGCAGAGAGGACCCTACAGCAGGCCTTCCTCATCAGCCTGAACGCCGCTGCTGAACGCGACCGACTGCAGATCCAGCAGCGGAGCGAAGAAGAGCATATACGTCTAGAAATAAGACGCATTCAGAGGGAAGAGAATGTGGCCCGAGACCGAGCAGACAGCCAGCGAGCAGCTGCTGGTGCTCTACGGGACGCAGAGCGCGACAGACAGCAAGCGCAACTAATAGAACAGCTGATCAGACGGACAACACCCTCTCCCTCCGCCAGAGGCTCCAGGAACTCGTCTAGACACACCTCCAGGGCGGCATCCCCTAGCCGAGTAAACAACCCTGAACTTGACCAACAGACGAGGTCTATACCCCCCACAGACCACCTCCCCCCACCGGTCCAAGCGAGACCTAGCAACCGGGAAGGAGCAGCATATCCTGTGGAGAGGCTAAACCAGAGACTACAAGCACTGGATGACCTAACTGAAGACGAAGAGGAAGAGGAGGAGAACCACGCCCGACGACAGCACAGTACTCTACCGGACCAGGAGGTCCGGTACAGCCCAGGCTATACTCCCGCGGAGCTGCGCTACAGACCCCCGACTCTATACCCGGGTGAGCACGACGCACGACCCGCACCGAGGAACAGCACCTGGACAAGCGGGCCATGGTACACTGCCGGTACCAGCCCATACCAAGGAGCGGGAGGAGACTCGCCTAGGAGGCCTCTCCCCGAACGCTCGCCGATGTATCCACAGTCAGCGTCATACATTGGCACGCCTATGGTACCCGACTTCACCCAAGAGAACCGGGCCCAGTATACAGAACTCCGCATGTGTCTGGAGACCATGTTGGTGGATGTATTGGATGAACGCCATAAATACGCCATCCTACTGAAGCACTTAAAGGTACCCCGCGCACATAATATAGCGCTCGCCTACGCGACTTCCACCACCCCATACACAGCAGCGCTGGTAGCATTGGACCAGAGGTATGGGCGCATATGGGATTACGTGATCCAGGAGATCCGACACATCGACCGCTTACCCCCAGCAATAGACAATCGAGCACTGGACGACCTGTCCATCAGAGTGCAGTCCCTGGTAGGGATGTTGGGAGCGCAGAGAGAGAAGGGGAGGCATGAACTTTACGCCAACTCAAATGTGGAAAGGATCTTGGAGAAGCTGCCGCCCGCTCGACAGGAGCGTTTTAGGCGGCAGAGAGACCACCGAGACCCGAATGGCCCCGAACCGAACCTCCTCAATCTAGCCGACTTCCTGGCGAGAGAAGTCAGCAGCCTACGGCTAGATACATTCGGACGGAGCACCTCTGGCTCCAGAGAAGGAACCAGACGACTAAATGATGGAAGAAGATCGGTGACTGTGATGCACCAATCGGAGTCAGTACCGAGCAGCAGGAGCCACAGTACCCCCTCCAGAACGGAGAAGTGGAAGATAGTGTGCCCCTACTGTGAGAAAGAACACTGGCTAGCGCAATGTGACTCCTTCCCCAAGCTGAACGCGGAGGAAGCAAGTCAATGGATAAAGTCCAACAAGCGCTGTTTTCGCTGTGCGCGCTCACACATGGCAGCCGAATGCCGCTTAAAGAAAAGGTGCACCAAGTGCGATGGAGCCCATCTGGACATACTTCACGACAGTAACAGACGGCGCCCTTCACCCGCACCATCCAGCAGCAAAGCGAGCGTCATGTACATCGATCCCGCCAGCAGCAGTGGAGCCCGAGTACTCCTAAAAGTAGTGCGTGTGACACTAAGCTACCAGAATAAAGTCCTGGACACTTACGCCGTCCTCGATGACGGGTCAGAGAAGACCCTTCTGCTCGCCTCCGCTGCGGCCCAGCTAGGGCTGCGGGGAAGCGAACCCCAAATGACAATTCGGACAATAAGACGAGATTTGAAGACGATAAAGGGCGAGAATGTCTCATTCTCTATCGCAGCAAGCGGCCAGCCTGAGCGACGGTACCAGATTACAGACGCTTTCACCAGCCAAGAAATAGGACTGTCGCGGTACACATACCCCGTCGCCAAGCTGATGGAGAAATATGCACATCTGCGCAAGTTACCGATCCCGCTCATAGACAATGCTATGCCGACCCTGTTGATAGGCTCCGACCATGCAGACCTCATTGTCCCGATAGACCGGGTTCATACCGGACCCCGAGGCTGTCCTGCAGCAGTCGAGACCCGTTTGGGATGGACTCTCCAAGGCCCGCTCGCCAAATCTCTCAACCGAAGTACAGCCACTAGATGTCTCCACTCCCGAGTCACAGAGGGAGAAACCGCACTCCTGCAACACGTAGAGCGGTTATGGACCTTGGAACAAATGCCCTTTAAGAACGGAAAGAAAGACATTCGCTCTAAAGATGACATTTACGCCATTCACCTCCTCGAGACAGGGACCAAGAGAGTCCCGGTCAACGGCGTGTTGAGATACGCCACGCCACTCCTGCGGCGAGAAGGAATGCCTACTTTCCACGCCAAGACAGACGCCACAGAACGGTACCTGCTGAACACGGAGCGGCGCTTAGCCAAGAACCCCGCCCAAGAGAGTGTATACCGCGCTGAGATTGAGAAGCTCATCACAGCGGGACACGTCACAAAGATGGACATTAAAGAGGCTGACCAGACCACTGAATCGTGGTACGTGCCTCACCACAAGGTCCATCACAACGGTAAAGACCGCATAGTATTTAACTGCAGCTACCAGATCGGATCCCAAAATCTGAATAAAGAGTTACTGCCCGGTCCCACACTCGGCCCCTCCCTACTCGGCGTTCTACTCCGCTTCCGCCAGGAAAAGGTGGCCATCAGCGGGGACATTAAAGGAATGTTCCTGCAGGTGAGATTAGTAGAGGAGGACAAGCCCCTGTTACGGTTCCTATGGAGAGAGAAGCCAGGAGATGAGCACCCAGCCATCTACCAATGGGAAGTCCTCCCCTTCGGAACGACGTGCAGCCCCTGCTGTGCTACATTTGCACTACAGAAACATGTAGCAGAGGACCCAGCAGCGGACGAAGAGGTCCGACACAGCGTAAAGAACAGCTTCTACGTAGACAACTGTCTACAAAGCCTTTCAACCCAGGAAGAAGCCGAGGCTCTCCTCATTAAACTCCGCGCCTCATTGATCAAAGGCGGCTTTGATCTCAGGCAGTGGGCCAGCAGCGATCCGCAAGTACTGCGCAGCCTCTCCTCCGAGGACAAGGCAGCCAGCAGCGAGACCTGGATGGCTACAATCCCGGGAGAAGCCCAGGAGATGACCCTGGGATTGGTGTGGCGATTCAAAACAGATTCGCTTCACTACAGACACAAGCCCCTGACTACGGAGCAGGGAAGGCCGGCGGCGGCGCCGACCACCAGACGGAGTGTGTACACAACACTCGCCCGACAATATGACCCGCTAGGATGTATTCTACCGTACACCACCAGGGCAAAAATGATTGTACGAGCATTGTGGGACAAGGACCAGGGCTGGGACGACCCCATTCCCGCACACCTTGCATCCACCTGGAGAGAGTGGGAGATGGAGCTCCACTCACTCCCAGGCGTTAATATGCGCCGAAGCTACTTCCCACCCGCGGTGAGGCCAGAGACATGTAAAATGGACTTACACGTCTTCAGTGACGCCTCAGAGGTCGCATACGGATCAGTAGCCTACTTGCGGGCCCAAGAAGAGGGGGGAGAGATCTACACAGCATTTGTTCTCGCCCGCTCGAGAGTAGCCCCACGCAAGCGGCAATCTGTCCCGCGTCTGGAGCTCTGCGCAGCCCTGGCCGGAGCGCACCTAGCCACGCTCATCCAACGTGAGCTCACCATACCGGTGTCTAGAACAGTCCTGTGGTCAGATTCCACGACAGTACTCGCCTGGATCAAATCGGACTCATGCAAGTACAAAGTCTTCGTGGGAGTCAGAGTCACCGAGATTCAAGACTTAACCGAAGAGTTAACCGGAGAAACAGAGTGGCGCTACGTTGATACAAAACAGAACCCAGCTGACGTCATCACCCGGGGAATGCCCCTAGATGACCTCACCCGTCGCAATGTCTACAGTGACGGCCCAGCATTCCTAAAGCTCCCCGAAGGAGAGTGGCCCACGCCTATCCCGAGGGAGGCCAGTCAGGAGGAGGCTGAGAATAAGAAGCCTGTGTTCTGTGGATTGAGCACTGTTATCTCCGCAGACCCCAACATAGATGATTGCACTACCATAGAGAGTGCACAACAAAGGACATTCCTGCGGCACCACCCGGAGTGTAAGTCCCCCGCTGAAATGTCAGCAGCTAACTACGAGGAAGCAGAATTGCTTCTACTGCAGCGAGCCCAGAGAGACTCGTTCCCCGATGAATTGGCCTGTCTACAGGGAGGAAAGCCCGTCCCATCCGACAGCAGATTAATTCATCTGGCCCCCGAGAGCGACGCTCATACCCTCATCAGAGTGGGTGGTCGCCTACGCAGAGCCCCCAATCTACCGGATGACATTAAATACCCGATCGTATTGAACAGCCGACACAAGGTCACAGAGCTGATTATAAAGAAATACGATGAGGATGTACATCACGCAGGAGCAGAAAGAGTCTTCGCGGAGATCAGACGTCGTTACTGGATCCTACAAGGAAGAGAGGCGGTATGACGCTTCCAGCGAACATGTCTAGACTGCCGCAAGTGGCGCGCGCAGCCCAGCATACCAAGGATGGCTGACCTTCCTCCATGTCGCCTCCGAATCGGTGACAAGCCATTCCACTCAACGGGTATGGACTGCTTTGGCCCGCTGCACATAAAGAAAGGAAGAGGAACCGAGAAGCGGTGGGGTATTGTATTCAAATGCATGACCACCAGAGCGATACACATCGAGCTTCTCCCGACCATGAGCACAGACTCATTCCTTATGGCCTTCCGTAGATTCACATCACGGAAAGGAAGACCGTCTACACTATTGTCCGATCATGGGACAAACTTCAAAGGCGGCGAAAGAGAGCTGAGAGAGAGCTTCCAAGCTATGGGCCCAGAACTTAAGACCCACCTCGCTCCAGCACAGATTGACTTCCAATTCAACCCCCCAAACGCACCCCACTTCGGTGGTACTTGGGAACGGGAAGTGCGTTCCATAAAGACAGCCCTGTACGCAGTACTTGGGGCCCAGACTGTGGCGGAAGAAGTCCTAATGACAGTCCTCACGGAGATTGAGGGAGTATTGAACTCTAAGCCCCTCGGCTACGTCTCCAGCGATGTGGCGGATATCGACCCAGTTACCCCCAACACACTCCTGATGGGGCGGCTAGATCCCGCGTTACCCCAGACAATGTACCGGCCTGAAGAAGCGAACGGCCGACGAATGTGGAGGTACAGCCAAGTATTAGCCGACAAGTTTTGGAGCAGTTTCCTACTGCACTACCTACCGTCTCTACAGACCCGCCAGAAGTGGGTAAAGGAGAGAGACAATTTGACAGAAGGAACAGTCGTCATGATTATTGATCAATCACTGCCCAGAGCTATGTGGCCGGCCGGCCGCGTAAGCAAAGTGATCACCGGTGCCGACGGCAAGGTCCGAGCAGCTGAAGTGCTTGTCCAGGGTCGCACTTACACCCGTCCCGTGGCGAGGCTCATAGAACTGCCCCGACTCCCAGACACAATCGATGATGACCATGACCCTATAACCCTATGACTTTGTGAAGTTGACTGACCCCTACAGCAAACCCTTATGTGTAAATAGACAACGCGATTAATCTGTCTCTGCTTAACTGATTAGGTCTGGGACCAATCAGGGGGTGGCTGTTGTGAAGGGCCAGATTAAACCGAATATATATATTTATTATATATATTTAATTGTATTTGTATATTCTCTAATATTCCTTGATATCCCTTGTATATTCCTTGTACAATATGCATTGAATATCCATTCTAGCCTACTGAACATCCCATAATAGTCTCCATTCTACTATTGGTCGAGACCTTGGTGCCAGGCTGCCATACCCCCCAGACCCAGTTCAAACGTACCGCTCAACATGTACGAACAAGTCCTAGTTCCGCGTAGGAATCTGGCTACCGCACCACTAACGGTACTATTTGTTCATAGTGCGTATATATACTGCGCTACTAAAGTAGGACTTCCTTTTTTAGTCCAGTTTCTTACCCTCCAATAGAGTGACAGACGTAAAGCCTCCCCGCGACGCCACGTGTGGGAGTAAGGCCAAGTTCGGCCTACCATCGGTATTGAGACATCGTGTATATTAATATTTGAATAGTCATATTTGGCACTATATCGTCGAGTTGGACGTAGTCTATTAAGCTAATAATAGTCTATTCATATGTAGTGCTTCGTGCGGTGAGAATACTATCGTAGTCAGTACCCCATCGTTTCGGGCAGAGAACTGGCTGCTTATCCAGGGTGGCCGACCCCATGTGAGGCTGCACCCGAGGAGCCCCAGAGCCGACGAGCGAGTGGACCTGCATACCGGATTATTCTACCGACGACAGCCCGCCTTCCCAGGCACGGATTATGCTTTGTATACAGTGATTATTCTATGGATAAAGACCAACACTGCCGTGTGTTGGAAACCCCCCCCCCGGAGAGGACGACAGGTGAGGAGACGCTCTACACGACGAGGTCGCTTCACGTCTCTCCATCGTGGACCGAAGGAAGCCGGCCCACAGAGAGTCCAACTGCTTTCATCTGTGGATCGAGGATCGCTGAGGCACCGAGCCGCACAACCGTGGGTTCTCCCAGGATACCCTCGGCCAGACGGATACAGCCAGACTCTACCCCCCCCCCCCCTTCTCCAGTTGTCTTACAAGCGACCGGAATTCCCCCCTAGTGTATCCAGTTCTATAATCATTAAAGTATCATTGCTATTATTCCTTAAATATTCCAGGTTGTATATTTACCGCCTGCGCCACCAGAGATTGGACGTTCTCTATTGATATACCAACGAATACTCATTTGCCATAAAAGTGCATCCTATTTCAAATCATAAATGTAATTAAGTGATTGCTCTACATACCTTTTGCTATGTATTAATTATTATTAAACGCAGACTTTCGACTTGGTACATTTGTGTTGGATCGTTTCATCTACGTGGGAGTGTTTACCATAATTATTTATGCCTAGTACTGGGTGGCCAGAGTCTAAAGTACAAGAGGTAGTGGTAGTAAGTATCATATCTAACAATACAGTCAGGGAATTGTACCCCTCAGTTACAGCTGTCATGCATACAAAGGGCTCTACATTTGTAGGCATGATAGGATCGTGAACCTGATTGCAGACAGTGTCAGTTCCACACTCGGGTCACCTGCAACATATAAGCTGTATAAGCACACCAGTGTGAAGCCATATATGCTCAATCTGTGTAGGGACAATTCACTGTTCTCTGACATTTCAGCAAACACCCCCGATGTTGTTATTGTTAATGAGAATAACAGAGAGGTTCTCATCCTAGAAGTTGGTTGCACGTTTGATTACAGTCTAGAGGAAGCATTTACAACCAAAATGTTAAAATATCAACTGTTAGACCATACCATATCACAACTTGGCTACAACTGTGTCATGTACAGAGGTCTAACGACCGCACAGAATAGTATATGGAGCAGGCTGCACATGAGCAGAAACAGCCTCTCTCAGTAAAAATGCTTTTCAAAACAGTCCCGGGTAGGCAGGTAGTAAACAAAGACGTTTTCAAATGGTAAATTAAGTTTATTACAGTGGGGCTTCCAACCCACAGCCTTTTCCCAAAGGGAAAAGGGATGTTGTCAGTGGGGATTTCAACCCAGACCACACAAAGGGAAAAAGGTAAGGGGAGGACAAACACGGTACACATACAGACAGCAACACTAGGAATCAAATGATAAGGCCAATCATATAGATGTGCTCCCCCATGAATGTGTCAATTTACACAGAGGCCAATCTATATATATATACATCTATATGCTACCTGGTAGCAACGCTAGCAGAGACACCTACCAGGTAGCAGTGTGAACAGAAGGAACACACAGTCCCATATAATTATGGAGACAAGGCCAATATAATACAACAGGGAAAAATAGAGCACAGTTCCACCACAGTGGCAACCACAGGCAACCTCCAACACTGTGATCACCGGCAAGTGACACAATAAGGCGCCCCGTGTGTGTGTCATCTTCCAGTTTATATCCACTCATCCACTTGACTGCCCACAGGTGCAATCAAGCAGGTGCAATCAGCTCAATCAGGGGGATGAGTGGTATCTAGGAAGGGAGAAAGAGAAACAGGATTAGCAGATGACACATCACACAAGCCAAAATAACATAACACATACTAATTATACTAACCTGATGTTCACATGGTCTTCCAAATACAGTAATAATGATAATGACCAACCCACATACGTCACACCTCCCCCCATAAGAGCGAACCCGCAGGGTTAGCAAAACATTATCACTTATTATTAACCAACATCCGATTAGCACCAACAGAACAGAACAAATAAACAACACCCTCCCAATACCACATGCATCAGCCGTCAGAACGGGGCCGGTGCATTCCTCCTACCGAGGCCATAACGGGAACAAGACAGGCACCGTCATTACGTTCACCCTCCTGTAGTACAAAAAGAACGGAGAGACACATTAGCCATGGGAGTTAGAAGGCAAGGAGAGTCCCAGGGACCATGGCCAGGTGAAGCTAGCCCCCTTTTTCTTTTGTCAGGGCACATAGCCACCCTCCCCACGACCTCCCTCCTCGCCACCGGACACCGACACGCAAACCGCTTACCGGGGTGCGCACTCCCAACATCAGCACTATGCGTCCTGCAAGGCACAATAGAACACAACCCAGCATGTGAACCAACAACCCTGTCACATCCCAACTCCGACGAGACGCGGGCAGAACCTTTCACTAGCCTATTCACATGACACCAGCGTGTCCTCCTCCGCCGCCCGGGCGTATGCAACATATACTTAGTGGCAGACACCTTTCCTTTTACCACATAAGGTCCTGAGAACCGGGCAGTGAGCACAGTACTAGGCGTGGGCAGCACAATAAACACCTCATCCCCCGCCTCAAAATGCTGCGCCACTGCCAATTTGCAAAACTCACCACAGACAGAGTCACCCAACGCTAGACCCTGGTCTCGCTTCCGCTCCTGTGCCCTAGGGACAGCACAAATAGAAGGGACATTGGGGTGATTATCAATCAATGCATCACACAATGAGTTAATAAATGGAGCGTCTCCAACCTCCAACACAGGGACGACCTTACCCCCAGCGATATCATTCCCCATGACGAAATCCACCCCCCCCACGGGAAAACATGGGCGAACCGCGACCGGAAAACAACCTGTGATCAGTCCAGACTGCACATGCACCTTATGCAACGGCACGCGCACACACCCCATGTCAATACCTCTCACCAATTCACTCGACTGACAGGAGTCCACATCCAATGGTAATACATCAGCCAGGATGAACGATTGAGAGGCTCCTGTATCACAGAGTATTCTCACCTGTTGGTAGTCCCCAACTTTACCCGACAGGGACACATAACCATCAAACAAAAAGGGTTCAAAAGAGTTATGCTGGTCAGGACATGACACCGTACCAATCAACCCCACCCCTTTTGGTTCCTGGGCTGACTCCCTGGTCTCCTGTCGATCCCTTAGCGCATGACAGTCCTTCACAAAATGCCCTTCTTTCTTACAATAATGACACACCTTTTCAGACGGCGGTGAGCGTGGTCGGAATGCTCGCTCGTCACCCAAGGCATTTCGAGACGGCGGTGAGCGAGGTCGGAATGCTCGCCCGTCACCTCCCCGATACGGCGTCTCAGAAGGAGAAAACGCGCCCCCTCCTACATACACATCATTTCGTACAGCAATATTTTTGTGGATCAATGCGAACTCGTCACACAAAACTGCAGCTTCCTGGAGGGTAGAAACCTTTCGCTCCTCTAAATACACTATCATGCGTTCGGGCACACATTTTTTAAATTGTTCCATGAGGATTAACTCGCTCAAAACCTCGACCCCATCCACTTTACATGCTTCACACCAACGAGTGAACATCGTCCGTTGTTCATGGGAAAATGCCACATGTGTTTGCGAGGGAGCTTTACTTAGTGCCCTAAACCGTTGCCTATACGCTTCCGGCACCAGTTCATATACGCGCAAGACAGCACTCTTCACTTTCTCATATACCATGCTGTCCTCATTCGATAATAACTGGCATGCCTCCTGAGCCCTACCCGTGAGTCTATATCGCAATAATAGTGCCCACTGGTCCTTCGGCCACTGCGAAGCCCACGCTACCAGCTCAAAAGTAGAAAAATATGTTTCCACCTCAGACTCCCGAAAAAGGGGAACCATAGAAATATGCTGCCCAATATTAAAAATGCCCTGGTAACCTTCAGATGAGGGAGAAGAAGAGCCACCACTCTCCAATTCCATCCTCCTTATTGTAATCTGGAGCACTCTATCCTTCTCCTCTTTCTCCCCCTGGAGCACTCTCTCCTCCCTTCTCTCTTTCCAGACCGTCTCTCTCCTCTTTTCTCTCCTCTCTGTCTCTCTCCTCTTTTCTCTCCTCTCTGTCTCTCTCCTCCCTTCCCCTTCTCTCCTCTCTGTCTCTCTCCTCCCCTTTCTCTTCCCTGTCTCGCATAGCAGCTCTCTCCTCTGAAACAGAGGCACGTCCTGAGTGTACAGAATTATCACTGTCAATCTCCTCAGCCTTGGCACTGCTACCCCTCCGTTCCTGTATAGCACCACCGGTTCCCTCACTAGACTCACCAGACGCCTCGCCATGCGTGACGTCCTCCGAGTCATTTCCCTCGGCTATGGGCGAACTGAATATCTCCTTATCTACTAACCCAGCGAGCACAATTGCTTTTACCTCCTCTTTACTCTTTGAACTTTGGACCGTAATGCCATAATGCTTGGCGACCCCACACAATTCAGCTTTCGTGCAGACATCAATCTGATCCCTCGTAGGATCCGCCACAAAAAAATCCAAAGTAAAAGCCGTCCCAGCCATAGTCCCTACAGAATATGACTACACCACAAATAACCTACGCATATATAGTACAATAATAATAAACGAATCACAGGTGCCAAGAAAATAGCCCCTCACCTACTCCACAATATCCGTGCGTAACACATTTAATCATTACATTCCGCAGTATACAATTCAACCACTCTGATTTAATGCCCACATCTACCATTCATGAAAACAATAAATGCTGGTCTAACCATCTAACTAGGATCACCTACGTCACTCTAGCATACCCCAGCTAAACTACTCCCCTGCCGGGATGAGGTCTACACATATCTTCAGTCGCTTACCGATTTCATTGCGCACTCCACCGGAATTACGACGCGTGCCCCCCACCCGCTAACCAAGTAGGCGATCCCCCTGTTACCTATGTGGCAGAAAAAACAGATTAGTTCAAGAGTATCACATACAACAATGGTTTACATCAATCAAACTGTGTAGCACGGACAATGGAAACACACTAACTTACCAATGAGAAAACGCTATCTTATTTTACCTGACATGCTTCAATCGACAAGTCACCATGTTATATTACCAACAAGGAACCATACAATTGCGCAAACTAACGAGCCCCCATGTCATGTACAGAGGTCTAACGACCGCACAGAATAGTATATGGAGCAGGCTGCACATGAGCAGAAACAGCCTCTCTCAGTAAAAATGCTTTTCAAAACAGTCCCGGGTAGGCAGGTAGTAAACAAAGACGTTTTCAAATGGTAAATTAAGTTTATTACAGTGGGGCTTCCAACCCATGGCCTTTTCCCAAAGGGAAAAGGGATGTTGTCAGTGTGGATTTCAACCCAGACCACACAAAGGGAAAAAGGTAAGGGGAGGACAAACACGGTACACATACAGACAGCAACACTAGGAATCAAATGATAAGGCCAATCATATAGATGTGCTCCCCCATGAATGTGTCAATTTACACAGAGGCCAATCTATATATATATACATCTATATGCTACCTGGTAGCAACGCTAGCAGAGACACCTACCAGGTAGCAGTGTGAACAGAAGGAACACACAGTCCCATATAATTATGGAGACAAGGCCAATATAATACAACAGGGAAAAATAGAGCACAGTTCCACCACAGTGGCAACCACAGGCAACCTCCAACACTGTGATCACCGGCAAGTGACACAATAAGGCGCCCCGTGTGTGTGTCATCTTCCAGTTTATATCCACTCATCCACTTGACTGCCCACAGGTGCAATCAAGCAGGTGCAATCAGCTCAATCAGGGGGATGAGTGGTATCTAGGAAGGGAGAAAGAGAAACAGGATTAGCAGATGACACATCACACAAGCCAAAATAACATAACACATACTAATTATACTAACCTGATGTTCACATGGTAATGTATCTTCTCAATGATTCTATATTATAGCTATATGATCTTTCTCTAATGTATAGTGGAATAGCTTACTCTGCTCGTTGTGTTTCCCGTTAAAGTAACAGTTCATTCAAATGTGGTCCTTTGGAAATCACGTGGAGGCGGAGACAGCGCTGCGGGTGAAAACGGTTCTGACCGTTGTTTTATTGGAATATCCAACAGCTTAAATTATCTGGTTCACAGCATCAATTATTTTCTATCTCTAATCAGCTTTTCCCGGAGGGCTTCTTAGTGGCGTCTCTTATTCTCGAACTGGTGGGGTGGATTCTCCGTCTCTGCTTTTCCGTTCTCCCTGCGTGTCTCTCTGCGTCTCGGTGTCTCCGTGTCTCTGTCTCTGTCTCCATCATTCAACCTGTAGGTTTTATAGAGAAGAGAGAACCCCCCCCAGCCCTTGCGCCATCCAGTGCCGTCACCCCAGAGAGCCTGCTTTCCTATTGGCTAGAAGGTCTCCCCTCTCAGTGATTTGGGTCTTGCGAAACAGCGTTACAAGGTGACCTTACAGAGGGGATATGAACTAGTTTCCTTTTAGAATGATTTACCCAAGTGTCCCTGAATGCGACCCTCATACAGATGGAAATATAGTACCCACTCAACTTAACAGTGGGTATCACAGAATGGCCTGTTTGGTCTGCTTAGCTAAAGTAAACAGAACTCGGATGTTGGCCTTCAGGCCGTCACTTCTTGACTTAAAAGTTTAGTTATTTGGCGCACCATCCCTGTTCGTTGTGGAGGAAGATGTGTCATCTGTTTGCCATTTGATCTGTTCTTTTATCTTTATGGCACTCTGGGCCTTTCCTATAACTGCTAAGTGAAGGCTGAAGGGGTGCACTGTTAGCTTTTTGACTGAGTTCTCCTGTGGCTTTTTCCATCAACCGCTAGATGATTTTAATCCTTCCTGTAATGCTTATATGGGTCATTTTGATCCATTTCGACTGAGGCCAGTTAACAGCCTTCTTGTTGACTCAAATGTATGGTTAACCTAACAGGTGATTTGGCATGGCTGTGAGTCTCTATTTTTCTAAGAGAAAATAACCTAGTTCTTTGCTATTTCATATATGTGCATAATTTCTATTGTTTAATTTACAGGTTTTATTTAGATAAATATACGACAATCCACCCTTAGTGGGTTTCATAACCCACTATATAGCACCAATATGTTCTAAATTAAACATGTTAAACCATAATTATCATTTTTGCTAATATTTTCAAAAAATTCAAAAAATCCAAAATTTACACAAATCGAACTACCAAACCCATTTCCGTCTGTACAGTTACAAAATCATCATTCACTCTTTCCGTTGGCTTCTTCCCCAGTCACACACAATATCAGTTATTACTATGACTTTAGACTAAGAAAGCTGTTCCTGTTTTTACAAGGAAACACTCTTTCAATAACAGTTTTTTTTTGTTTAGACTATTTTATCCATGTTTACTTAGCTTCAATGTGTCTGTTTTGTGTAATTGACTCTGCAAGAAAAGATTAATACATCCTACCCAAAAGATTAACACTCTAAACATCGAGGGAGATTCAAACAAGCAAACATAAATCATCTCTTCTCCTTGAAAAGACCACTGAGGCCTCAATTATTCTTCGCTTTCATCCCTGTCAGTTATCCCTGTTTAAACCTCCTGAGGTCTTTACGGCTACCTCGTTTTGACTGTTTTCTTCTTGTTGTATTTTGTGCTAACCACAGCCTCTTCTTTGTTGTATGCAGTTTTTGGTACTGCTCCGATTTTCCACAGAAGGAAACGATTTTCCCTCTGTCCTTTTTTGCATTTTGGATTGTTATTTACAAACACACAATGGATTGGAAGGTCTCATTTTCGCACAGATACATTTTTACTGTTCTGTATTTGACAACACTCTTTTTCCAAATTCGTTATCTATATATTCCACAGCTTCAATTGTTAATATTCAATCAAATCACCTTTGTCTCATTCATTTTTGTGCTGTACTATCTTACTAGATCAAATATCTCAAGTTCAACACAATCACCACTCCACCCTTGAAAGTGGAATAACCATTTATTACACTATCAATACCTTGTTTCCAGACAGCCTCCTCGGTCCGGACAGCCAGCTCTAGACGAGGTCAACCACCAACAGAACCTATGTGCATGGTAACAAACCACAGCCCCTTTAAACACACATCCCACACACTCTGCCAGCCCTCAACAAGCCGGTGCAGAGTCCCCCATAAGCCAATTATCAATTTCACACGTCCGCACCCTACTTGTAAACTATTTGGCCAATGGCGACCAAAATCTACAGAGCTTACCTATAAACAGAGAAACACGTTCGCCCAACACTTACCAAACCCAAAAACGTGACACACTCCCCAGATACTACCCCTGGACTCTCAATGAGCGGAAAACCAAATCATGAACCAGCTCCCGTCCACCCTTAGTTTCCAGCCCATTATATTAGACATTCCTACCAGTCCCGCCGTGTCACCACCACCTGCTATCCCTGACCGGCGAGAGATCCCTCCCAGCCAGTCAGTTCCTAAAAAAAAATAGAGTGTCAAACAAAAACAAAGAAAATTGCAAACAAACATAAACAAAAATTCGTGAGTGCCTTCATGCAACACACCCATCAACAGAATTAAACTATCAGCTAGAGGCATAAATACCCCCGCATAATCACTAAGAAATAAAAATTTAAAAAGAAAGTAAGTAAAGAAATTAATTTTTTTTTTTTTTTTTTTTTTTTTTTTAAGTCTCCTTGACCACCCTTGGATCAAGTATGTATAATCACTACTAAAATAGTCCTTTGTTATTAACTCTGTTTAATATTATATCTAATATCAACTGTTTAACCCTTCTCTGACACCGTCTGGTTCAGAGTTCACATGACCACAAGAGCCATTGCGGTGACAATTTTTCTCTCTCTCTCTCCAATCTGTGCAGCCGGGCCAGGCTGCACAGGTGGGAGATACCAAAATCGTCCACCATACCATTCTCCCTTACGTTTTCCTCACTGCCACAGCAAGAGTTGATCAGACACACTGTAGCAAAAAGGAAAACCCATGATTGGTCTATTAATTAACTGTTAGTACGATTGGCTCATGCATCTGTCAGTCATTTCATCTCTCCCTGTTAGTTGCACATCCATCTTAGTCGCTTCCACTCATAACCTAATGTACCAACGCTTCTATATATATATATTTTTTTATTCTATTTTTATTCCAATCAGTCCTTTTTCCCATTTTAACTTATTAATACCTCTATTTTCCCGAGCACTATGAGCTTCGCTTGTGCATTCCTGCCTCGTTCTTATTCAACCTATGGCCTTTGCAGACACACCCTCTTTACACCCCTTCTGAAAATGTCCCAACTTTCCACATGTCCAGCAACTCTGTTTTCTGATGGACGCTTGCTTTCTATTGGACTCTGGCTGAGCCCGCCACCCTTTGCCACATGATCGAGCGAGATGGCCGATTTCTCCACATTTCCAGCACTCAGTTGATGCCGGCCATCCAAGCGGTCCCCCTCTTTGTCGTCCATTCCCTCCTTGGGGCTGCCAGTTCTGTTGTCTGGATGAGAGAGGGACATACCTGTTCTTCCCAGCCGCCGCACCTTGAGCCTTTTGTTGTTGGGAGGGGCCTGGAAACTCACCCCCCCTGCGGCTGTCATCATTCCCTCGCTGCTCCGCTCCCTGTTCAGGTAACAGGGCAGGTGACTTCTCTTGTTCACTGAGTCCTTGTTCTGCAGTACGAAACATGATTTCCAAAATTACATCACTCATGATCACAGTCTGTTTCGCCAGCTCTTGTTCTAGCACCTCCCTCTCGCGTGTGACTTGGTCAACCGCCAGCTGCTTCTCCACCAGTTTTCTACGGACTGTCTCATGTCTTTCGGGCGCTTCCGTGAATGCTCTTTGTCTTTCTGGAGAGAGGCACGTCATCCTCTCTACCTCCACCCTGGCCCCCGCTGGCTGGCTCCTCGTCACCAGCCCACGCCTCTCATCCCGGCTTTGGTCTCGAGGGACGACTGGACATGGGAAACGGGTGGGCTGTAGAAACTGTTCATGTATAGTTCCATACCTGCTGTTGGTCTCTGTACCAGCCGTACGACCAGAATAGACTTCGTGGGACTGCTGTAACAATGCCGCTCTTCTCAGTCTCTTTCTCTGTCCCTTGGTTAAACTGCAGTCGCCTGCAATGGACACCCCAGTGTGGCTCGGTTCTGGTTGGAGTAAAACCGTTGTCTCTGGTTCTCTCTCCTGTAAGACCTCCTGTATTGGAATCAAAGTCATTATTTCCAGTCCCTCTGTCGTACTGGTCACCTGAGGAAATTCCATCACATCCCACTCAATCAGATTAACTTCAGATATCAATCTTTCTACGGGAGTGTCTGCAAAGGTTGTCAGCCTATTGCTATTGTCGGCATTACTTCTTTTCATCGCTCTTCGTGCTCTTTTTTTCTGTTTTTTATTTTTGTTTCTCAATCTATAACAGCCTCCTTTTTTATACTTAAATACAAGGTTTTGTAAAGGCCTGAATCTCTTTGGCCATGGCTTCTTCACTTCTATTGTGATATTTCCAGTCTTTGACATAGACAGATTGTCTACTTTTGCTATTGTTATTGCTTCTAAACCTTCAGTTGTTCCTATCAATGTTCCACTAAGGTGAACTTCCTATGTACCCGACATTCTCCGCTTTGACCCTTTTAACCTCCTTCCAGTTAAGAGTACCCTCCTCCCGTTCGGATGCACTCCTTCCCCTACTTAGATGCACCTCTCCCCGTAAGGTTTAGGCAGTCCGCTACGACGGTACAACCAGCTCCTTTCTTAGGGCTGCCTTGTCCGACGCCGGCCCCTCTCCCCCAACAGAGATGCAGGTCTCCACTTCCGGCGGTAAGGTCTCCTCTCAGGAACGGAAGAAGTCCCCTTATTTTACCTTCAGGTGCAGTTTAAGGCTGGGTCCCTTTCCAATCTTAGGAGAGACAATCCAGATTCCTCTGAATTGACACCCCTCATCCCTCTGCTTCCCAGCATTTTCTTTTCAAAAACACTGATCACAGAAGCACAACTCGCCTACTAACCCTGTATCGGCTAGTAAGGTTACTGTGGCCTGACTGTACATTGAGCCAGGTGCATTTATGGTCTCTGCCATAACGCTCTCCCAACCGGCTGGCGACCCAGTCGATAGCGACCTCATAGTCCGTCATCAAGTCAGGACCCCAAGCGGCTGACTGTCCGTAGTACCTATCAGCCACTCAGTTTAGAAACCGACGGTCTTGTCCCCATCCCGCTTGCTTTGGGCATGGAAATATTGACCGTTTTCGCCAGCCTAGCCTGTTCACGGCAGGTGCTGTGCCCCCTCCGGTGCACCGCCCTGCTCCTAGGTGTGGACTGTCGTCCACGTACCACCCAGTGCCCACACCAACTTACGTGCGACGTTTCCTGGGCCGACTAGGCGGTTCCACAGTGGTATGTTAATTCATACCTCGTTACGCACGGAGGCCTTCAGTAACTCCTCAGCACTATAGTTTGTGTTTAACGTGCGCCCAGACTCTTGCGAGCCCACTGCCGCCTGCTAGTGGCTAGAGGTTCGGGGTGCCTAATCCCCTCCCTAACCACTTCCAAACACCTGCAATCACCGTTTGGAAGAACAAGTTTCTCTGTGTCCAAACCTATTTTTCGCTACTTGAGTTAAAATTCACCCACACTATCAGATTTATACCGGTGCAGACAGGGATTGACAATTTTCTTATCATTCATACTATACCAAGGCTCATATAGCCATTTCCCCAATTGGTATTGAAATCGCCAGAGCCCTAGTCCTCGCCGAGCCTGTGCAAAAAGAAAGCAAAAACATAACACTTAATACAGTGGCATTTCCCTTGTCATTTCCTCAATATTTATGCATTGGAAATGTCGGGCATTCCTATACTAATTCTTCTAGAGAGATTCGGTGTGATCTACTTGAATATAACGATACGGCTTTACTTGTTTTTGTCCGTTTGTCCAACCGGAAACTGGAGGTTCCAATCCTTTGTGTGTTCCTTTCACCTTTGGTTCTCTGGGGAACATAATCATTAAGTTCCACACAACCTATCAATTCTAACAAATGGTAAACTTGGTTAGCCATCTGTTCCAATTTCTTTTTGCCTTGTTGAAATTGTCATAATTTATACTTTAAATGACTGCTCCGCGTATTAACTATGTATAAATGTAATATTAACTTCCCTACTTGCTTTCTACTATGAAAATCAAAAACTATACTTCTTCCTACATTTCTCACCACATTTACATCTCACCGCTTCATCACATTCTTCATACAACATCATTCTACATTATTTTTCCACACATACCCCCTCACACCACCAAAAAAAAAAACTTTTGGTGGCGTCACTGCATCCAACCACTATCACGGGAAAAAATTTATCTTTAGCAACTTAGATCACTAAACCCCTGACCGTTACATAGCCCAGTTGTCCACGTTATTAAATTCATGAACCCCAGTACTATACCCACCGCAACATTTCCCATGATCCCTGAATCCACAGGGACCCGTCATCTCACAGCCCAAAGCATCTTCCCTCAGTTTCGAACCTGAACGAAAACACCCCAAGCCCCCTTCCAAGGAATATCACAACTCGTCCAACCACCACCTGTACCGGCACCTATTTCACATACATAACAGCTACGTAGTTTAAAACAACCACCCAACCAATAACACACAACAAGACGCAAAGCCAACCCTGCCTCCAAGGACCCCAACCGAAGGGGGAAACTAGGGGACTGGCATCTTCCCTAAAATGAAAAACAAAAAACACGCCACAACCGTCTCTAACCAAAACCAACCTAATGTAAAACCCATCTCCCTTATAACAAATACCCCAACTCCTTGCCCCCAGCCCAAACACACACACCACACTCAAGAGGGCCAGTCTGGGGGTTGGAGGGACCCCAACTAGAAACGGTCCGTAACGTACCCACAATCCATTTGAAGGCAAGGCATCGAGGGGGGGCGCACGTGGAGAAATGAAGGGAGGGAGAGAAGGAGAGACACAGGGAGAAATACAAGAAGAGACAGAGGGGGGGGGAGACATACATACGGAAGAGGAGTTCCCAAACGACCATGAATATTAACCTATCCTTCCGTAAAGTAAACACTATTTTAATACAACCACTGTCCCAAACCCACCATAAGGGCAACCTAACTCGAACACTCTAACTAACTGCATGTCATGTATGTCCTGATTAACCGAAAATGGGGGACCCCGATGTAAACAAGACGAAAGTCTTTCCCTGGTCTGCATCCCCTTAACAATCGTGTGTATTGAGCCGTACTGTATTGCACCCATTCTGAAAAAGTCTTCAATCAACCAATCAACCAACAGAGTCCATCTGGGAGAGAGGGATAGACAGAGGGAAGGGGAGATACCGGGAGGGAGGGAGGGAGGGAGAACGGGAGGAAGACAGGGAGGGAGAGAGGGAGGACAGATGAAGGGAGGGGGGGAGCTATGACGGGAGGGGGGGCACAGAGAGGGAAGGAGGGGGGGATGCTATGAAGGGAGATTTATTCATTTCCTTTCTATATTCAGAATCAACCATCAGACTTCACCGTATAGCCTGGTCCAGTTAACCCACAGCTTAATACAACTAATGGTCTTTGCATGGAGTTCCTAAAAGCCACCACTATACCCCAAGGGACGGAGGGAGGGAGAAGGGAATGGGGGAGGGAGGGATGCAGGGAGAGAGGGAGGGAGGGAGGGAGAGGGGGAGAGAAGGAGGGAGGGAGGGAGAGGGGGAGAGAGGGAAAGACAGAGGGAAACGGCGAGACGAAGGGAGGAGGGGGGGACGGGGGAGGGAGAAGGCAGGCCGAAACCCCACCTGTCCAAAAAGGCCTTCGACTGTCAGCCTCCTATTTTAACTTTATCGCCCTCGTTTTTTAAATCCTCCGTTTATTCTATGTTTCTAATTAACCACGTTCTATTCCTTCCCTATAACTGTTTTAAACCTGTAGCGTAGCACTCTGGGATCCCATCTTATCACTATCATGTGTGGCTGCCGTCCTGGCGGACATCTGTGCTCTACTGAGTGCACCCTTCTAGTCCAGCGAGAGCGCTGACGCTCCGTATTTGAGCAGGGTTGCCGTCTGTCAACACAAGTTGGAACCCTGGAGGAAGCGATATAAGGAAACAAACTGCCAATAACTGTGAAGTTATCTTCGAACCCGTATCAGGAAATAAGCCTCCACACATCTGGTTAAATTAAATGCGAAACAAGACCTCCTGTGCGTCTCATGTTACAAACTTGTCCTTGTGAGCAGAGCGCATCATAACTACATCTAAAGGTGCATTGTTTGCAAACATTAGAACGGACACGTGACTCATACGCACACAGGAACGGGAGAGAGGGAGGGAGGGAGAGAGGGAGGGAGAGAGGGTGGCAGGGAGAAAGGGACGGAGGGAGGGAGGGAGGGAAAGAGAGGAGAGGGAGGGAGGGAGGGAGGGAGAGAGAGGAGAGGGAAGGAGGGAGGGAGGGAGGGAGGGAAAAGAGTACTATATCTGCATGGGGGGGCACACACTATGGTATAGAGGGAGATGATATCTCATCTCTACAGTGGGGCGGGGGGGGGGCACACACCATAGAAGCTATGAAGGGAGAAAGGAAGCATTCCAGGGAAGGAGCTGTACCATAGGGAGCTCACACCATATAATAAATGGAAGGATGGAATGGAATGTGGTACCCACTATGATAGTGCAGGATGGATGGAAGGGGGGAGGGGAAGGGGGCACACACTATGATAATGCAGGATGGCACCCATTATAATAGTGCAGGATGGCCCATTATAATAGTGCAGGATGGCACCCATTATAATAGTGCAGGATGGGGCACACCCTATAGGGAAGGCTACAGTGGGGAGGGGGGGCCCTGATGAAACTCCTAGTATCCTCTCATATACTGTACCATTTTAGCCATAAAAGGGGGAAAAAGGAGGGAGGGAGTGGAAATGGGAGGGAGGGATGGAGGAAGAAAAGGAGGTGAGGGAGGGAGAGAGAGAGAGGAGAGGAGAGGAGAAGGAGGGAGGGAGAGAGAGAGAGAGAGAGGGAGGGAGGGAGGGAGGGAGGGAGGGGGGCAACCTAGGGAGAGAGGGCGAAGCAACAGCAGAGGTGTATCCATTTCAAAGACAACACCGCCCCCTGCTGTCTCTATTCGACAAGTGCGTCATCACGCAGCCACTCCTCCCATGACGTCAGCCGACGTGCTCACACAACATGAACCCCAATTCCCAGAATTCCCTGTACCGAATCGTAGTCCGGCATTAAGGATGGCTTCCCGCGAGACGTCGCCACAGGCTTACGTCACGTTTACACACACAAGGTCCCGCTGTCAGCCAAAATAGCATCACGCGATATTCCCCGAGACTCCCAGCATGCAACATTGTTAGCACAGGTAGCTTTAGCATGTTAGCATAGTTAGCTTAGCATAGTTAGCTTAGCATTTTTAGCATAGTTAGCTTAGCACTGCCAACACCATTAGCTTAATACCGTTTAGCTTAGCTCAATGTTGCTATCGCTTGATCAGCCTAGCACGGCTAGTTAGCTTAGCCTAGCCCCTTACAATAGCGTTTCCTATACGGCCCACCATCCTGTTGATTTGAGCAGCACAACACATCGCGACGTTTTGCACAACCCAGTCATACTTTATAACATAATTTTAAACTTATTAAGCATTCGTTCATAAACCTTACAGTATCATTTCCTCGTTTGTACGCCCGTCCGGCCCCGGCCGGCTCCGTATTTTAAATATAACGCTCCCGATCTAGCCCCGTATTACAAATCTAACGCACCCCAAGCTCCGACGCTCCCTATGACGTCACCAGCTCTAAAATCCCAGTTTTCTTTGATCTTTACTACATTACTTTTAAACTTCTACAGCCCCGATTTGAAAAATTTCAACGCACATTACACATCTCCTAGGTTCCATCTCACATGTCATTCATTCAATTCACTCGAAAACGCAACACAGCGTCCACACGCTAGTCCCGTCGCGCCAGCTAATGCTGGCAGGACAGGGGTGTGGTTTCTCCGTTGCAGCCTTGGCCACCAGCTGGTTCATAATAATACAAAAAATACCGGCATCCACTCCATAACCTCTAGCAGACTCATTCACACACATCCTCTCTCATCCACACAGTTACACTCATACTTCCATTCAGCAACTTAATCATTCTTAGCACTGGTTAACCTTGTACATCATGCAGCATCATTTGGTAGCCTTTCAGCCACCATGGATGAAGCTATAAGTTTCGTCATCTCAACACATCAGTCGTACTAAACATTATCAGCCCCAAGCATTCCCCGTTAGCTTGCAACGTAGCTTAGCATGTATT
This sequence comes from Notolepis coatsorum, assembly GCF_963971535.1. Classification (NCBI taxonomy): domain Eukaryota; kingdom Metazoa; phylum Chordata; class Actinopteri; order Aulopiformes; family Paralepididae; genus Notolepis; species Notolepis coatsorum. The sequence goes on along the minus strand of NC_140172.1, from coordinate 127,027,872 downwards.
AGCCCTGCTTTGTATAGCAGTAGCTTCCCGGGTATAAAACGGCTTTATTCCGTATTGGTTGTAATATAGTAATCCGCGACGTTTAGCGTTATGATGACGTACGTTTGATTATAGCCATGATACCATACATGTGTCATCCTATTTCATCTAAACAACATATATACATTGTTACATACTAAAGTCCTTATATAATGCCTCATCGCTTCTAAGTGCAGTTTTTTAGTTCGAACATAAGCGCAGATCTTTATAACCCCCCAGTGCACAAGTGCTAATTTTTCCGAGGTTTAAGAGGACTACCTTACGCGCTCCAGATCTCTTGTTCCGTAAGAACTAAACGGATTCGTACGACGTCGATTTGTCTTTAGCAACGTACAAACCAGACGTCTCCAGTTATTGTCATTGCATTTGAACCTACGATTCTAAACAAGAGTATCTGTCGCCTAATCTGGCGCAATCCTCTAGCCCCTCAGCAGTGCGCGACCTGAACTATTTTATTGTCCAACCCGATCGCGCCAATCCCCTTCATTTCATTAGTGCCGATACGGCTGTGCGCTCAATCGTTTAATTCGATCGCGCCAATGCAACCATTCTCTACCCCTGTTCGAAATCTGCCCAAACAAACCCCGACAATACAGACACATCTTCAACTCACCGTTTGGCCTCTGCTGGTTGTTGTTGCTCGAGGATGGTGCAGTCAGGCGTCGCTGCTCTGCTCTGAGAGTTTTTGAAGTTCTGTTGTCCTTGTCCTGGGTCCCGTTCGGATGTACAGACCGGTAGTCACGGCGCCAGATTAATGTATCTTCTCAATGATTCTATATTATAGCTATATGATCTTTCTCTAATGTATAGTGGAATAGCTTACTCTGCTCGTTGTGTTTCCCGTTAAAGTAACAGTTCATTCAAATGTGGTCCTTTGGAAATCACGTGGAGGCGGAGACAGCGCTGCGGGTGAAAACGGTTCTGACCGTTGTTTTATTGGAATATCCAACAGCTTAAATTATCTGGTTCACAGCATCAATTATTTTCTATCTCTAATCAGCTTTTCCCGGAGGGCTTCTTAGTGGCGTCTCTTATTCTCGAACTGGTGGGGTGGATTCTCCGTCTCTGCTTTTCCGTTCTCCCTGCGTGTCTCTCTGCGTCTCGGTGTCTCCGTGTCTCTGTCTCTGTCTCCATCATTCAACCTGTAGGTTTTATAGAGAAGAGAGAACCCCCCCCAGCCCTTGCGCCATCCAGTGCCGTCACCCCAGAGAGCCTGCTTTCCTATTGGCTAGAAGGTCTCCCCTCTCAGTGATTTGGGTCTTGCGAAACAGCGTTACAAGGTGACCTTACAGAGGGGATATGAACTAGTTTCCTTTTAGAATGATTTACCCAAGTGTCCCTGAATGCGACCCTCATACAGATGGAAATATAGTACCCACTCAACTTAACAGTGGGTATCACAGAATGGCCTGTTTGGTCTGCTTAGCTAAAGTAAACAGAACTCGGATGTTGGCCTTCAGGCCGTCACTTCTTGACTTAAAAGTTTAGTTATTTGGCGCACCATCCCTGTTCGTTGTGGAGGAAGATGTGTCATCTGTTTGCCATTTGATCTGTTCTTTTATCTTTATGGCACTCTGGGCCTTTCCTATAACTGCTAAGTGAAGGCTGAAGGGGTGCACTGTTAGCTTTTTGACTGAGTTCTCCTGTGGCTTTTTCCATCAACCGCTAGATGATTTTAATCCTTCCTGTAATGCTTATATGGGTCATTTTGATCCATTTCGACTGAGGCCAGTTAACAGCCTTCTTGTTGACTCAAATGTATGGTTAACCTAACAGGTGATTTGGCATGGCTGTGAGTCTCTATTTTTCTAAGAGAAAATAACCTAGTTCTTTGCTATTTCATATATGTGCATAATTTCTATTGTTTAATTTACAGGTTTTATTTAGATAAATATACGACAATGGTCTTCCAAATACAGTAATAATGATAATGACCAACCCACGTACGTCACAAACTGTAAACTTTTAGTCTTCATATTTGGAAGCCTGGGTCATGTCCATAAGTTGGGTGTTAGAGGCCTTCAGTTGGCCGGTCTTCCAAAGAGAAGAGCCAAACAATTAGCAAAATATTGCTCAGTGTCAGCAATTATTGGCAGCCGGGCAATTTGGAGAAGACGCTGCTATCTGTACCCATGAGCTGTGTGTTGATTGTCAGGTTCATCATCCGTGTGAGTCTGTAACTTTGATTGCCACTGTGGCACGATTGTATCGGAATAATCCCACAATGTACAAGTGCACTGTTAATATTTGTGTCCTTTAAACTTTGTCTTTATGTGGACATAAATAAAATATTCTAAATGTGTGTGTGCGTGCATGCAGAACAGAGAGTGAGATGACAAGTTTAGCATTTTGCATCCACATTCCCTCTCTCTTTTTTCCAAAGGTAGATGATCAATCAGCGGTAATGGGACATAAATTCGAAAACATCAATATTCTTGGCTAGAGAACTGACCAGCAGCGGTACGACGAGCAGCAGCAGACACAGCAGAATGAGACGTTGAGTCATTTCCAACAAGCCATACAACAAGTAAAGATCCACAGTAAAGAAACGCCACACAGCAATAACAAGTACATTTAAACATTTAGACAGGACAGGTCACGAATTAGAATAATAACACAAATCAATCAAGTTGCCTAGGATAAGAGTAGAGTAAAATAGAATAAAAATGAAATAAAATATACAGAAATAAATACAGTAAAAATACACTGAGCATGGGGGAGGGGTACAGGTAGTAAAAAAAAACACACAGCAGTGTAAACAATTTTGGTCAATATAATTTAACTATCTAACTAAATGAAATATATATTCACAGTATTCACAGTGTCACATAATTAAGCATTACATCACACGCAGGAGTGGTTTGTGACCAATAAACCATGCCTAGGGGTGGTTGTTAGGCCCGAGGCGCAGCCGAGGGTCGTTAGACCCCCCTAGGCATGGTTTATTGGTCACAAATCACGACTGCACGTGGTGTAAAGCTTTTATACAACTGCCAGATTCATCCAACCTTATTTCTATACAATAAACACACATTAATCGAAGATTTATTGAAAAAACCATCCGCCAGAAAAAGTAGTTCCCACAACTCCATGTGGAAGCAGCTTGAAGTGCATCCAACCAAACTAACACATCCAACTGTGTATTATTGGAATGATTGATTGAAAATTTTATTACCAGATGCAGAATATAAAGTAGGTAAAACAAATTAAAACGTTTTCTTTGCCCTATAGGAAAAAAACGTTTTCTTCGCCCTATTTTTTTATTTATTTCTTTTAGCCTAAACTTAACCAGTTGGAAACCAGGGGTACAGTAATAAAATTAGCAATCAACCAATCAATCAATTCAATAGACCATGCTCACTTAAAACAGCGCTGCTTCTCTCTCAGTCTGACTCCCCCGCTGTTGCAGACAGGAGTGTGTGTGTGTGTGTGTGCGTGTGTGTGTGTGTGTGTGTGTGTCACAGTGTGTGTGTGCGTGTGTGTGTGTATGTGTGTGTGTGTGTGTGTGTGTGTGTGTGTGTGTGTATGTGTGTGTGTGTGTTTGTGGGTACGCCAGCGACAGTGTGAGAGAGAACGCTGCAGTCAGTAGAAAGTAGGAAGGAAGAAATTTAAATCAATCAATTAATCTATCAATCAATCCGCGATTTTTCTTTTGTTCTAGATTGAGTCAAGACCCATCAATTACATCATCCAACATTGTTTAAAGGACTAACACATTCCCCTTGACAGAATCGCTTCATATTTAGTCGTTATGGTGCTTTCAACATAACCATTTGTTGTCCGCGATCTTGTTTTCTCCCGGAGTGAGCCGGGGAGGGTTATGTGATTTGGTTGTGGGCGGGTCCTGAGCCCAGGACCGTGGATTGTTGCCAATAAAGACGTGTGAATGGCCAATCAGAATCGAGAAATTTGCATGCCGTTGTATAAGGTGCAATATGCTTCAGGTAGTGTATTGTCCTCCTTGGGTTCCTATTAATCCAAGGTCAATGTCTGGCAGCCGTCGCTGCCCCCTGTTGTGGAGCCTGGAGGCCGCTAGTCGCGGCCTCCTGCCACTATTGAGCTGCCGCTCTGTGCTGAGTGTGCTCAGTGATGCAGTGAGGCACAGTGATGCACCCAGAGTACACCCAGAGTACACCCAGCGTACACCCAGAGTACACCCAGCGTACACCCAGAGTACACCCAGCGTACACCCAGAGTACACCCAGAGTACACCCAGAGTACACCCAGCGTACACCCAGCGTACACCCAGAGTACACCCAGAGTACACCCAGAGTACACCCAGAGTACACCCAGAGTACACCCAGCGTACACCCAGCGTACACCCAGAGTACACCCAGAGTACACCCAGCGTACACCCAGAGTACACCCAGAGTACACCCAGAGTACACCCAGAGTACACCCAGCGTACACCCAGCGTACACCCAGAGTACACCCAGAGTACACCCAGAGTACACCCAGAGTACACCCAGAGTACACCCAGCGTACACCCAGCGTACACCCAGAGTACACCCAGAGTACACCCAGAGTACACCCAGAGTACACCCAGAGTACACCCAGAGTACAGTACACCCAGAGTACACCCAGAGTACACCCAGAGTACAGTACACCCAGAGTACACCCAGAGTACACCCAGAGTACACCCAGAGTACACCCAGAGTACACCCAGCGTACACCCAGCGTACACCCAGAGTACACCCAGAGTACCCCCAGAGTACACCCAGAGTACACCCAGAGTACACCCAGAGTACACCCAGAGTACAGTACACCCAGAGTACACCCAGAGTACACCCAGAGTACAGTACACCCAGAGTACACCCAGCGTACACCCAGCGTACACCCAGAGTACACCCAGAGTACACCCAGAGTACACCCAGAGTACACCCAGAGTACAGTACACCCAGAGTACACCCAGAGTACACCCAGAGTACACCCAGCGTACACCCAGCGTACACCCAGAGTACACCCAGAGTACCCCCAGAGTACACCCAGAGTACACCCAGAGTACACCCAGAGTACAGTACACCCAGAGTACACCCAGAGTACACCCAGAGTACACCCAGAGTACACCCAGAGTACAGTACACCCAGAGTACACCCAGAGTACACCCAGAGTACACCCAGAGTACACCCAGAGTACACCCAGAGTACACCCAGCGTACACCCAGAGTACACCCAGAGTACACCCAGAGTACACCCAGAGTACACCCAGAGTACACCCAGAGTACACCCAGAGTACACCCAGAGTACCCCCAAAGTACACCCAGAGTACACCCAGAGTACACCCAGAGTACACCCAGAGTACACCCAGAGTACCCCCAGAGTACACCCAGAGTACACCCAGAGTACACCCAGAGTACACCCAGAGTACCCCCAGAGTACACCCAGAGTACACCCAGAGTACACCCAGAGAGTACACCCAGAGTACACCCAGAGTACACCCAGCGTACACCCAGAGTACACCCAGAGTACACCCAGAGTACACCCAGAGTACACCCAGAGTACACCCAGAGTACAGTACACCCAGAGTACACCCAGAGTACACCCAGAGTACAGTACACCCAGAGTACACCCAGAGTACACCCAGCGTACACCCAGAGTACACCCAGAGTACCCCCAGAGTACACCCAGAGTACACCCAGAGTACACCCAGAGAGTACACCCAGAGTACACCCAGAGTACACCCAGCGTACACCCAGAGTACACCCAGAGTACACCCAGAGTACACCCAGAGTACACCCAGAGTACAGTACACCCAGAGTACACCCAGAGTACACCCAGAGTACAGTACACCCAGAGTACACCCAGAGTACACCCAGCGTACACCCAGAGTACAGTACACCCAGAGTACACCCAGAGTACACCCAGAGTACACCCAGAGTACCATGGCGAGGTCTGTGTGATGCAATAAGATCTAGCTGCTCTACATTCAGAAGTGCCATTAAAAAAATCATTTGTGACGGTGGAATTTCATATCAACTATGTTGCCACACTACACTACATTGTAAGGGAGATATTGGAAAAGCACGTTGTTAGATCTAGTTAGATAGTGGAAAAGCAAACTATAGTGCCATTAGCTACCAAACAGTATAGATAACTAGTGCAGTGCCCCGACTGCCCGTTCCAAAATGTGGCCGTTTGGAGCATGTCCCTGCTGGGAACACGTGACCCGCTCAGAACTGGGCGACTGCCTGGTCCCCAGGAAGTGCTGCTTGGCACCATTGTGTTCAAAACATACCCGGCGTCCGGAGTGCGTGCCCGTGCATAACGTGTGCCCGTTCGGCCCAAATCAAGAATCAAGAATCAAGGGGTTTATTTGTCACATACATACCAGGGCATACAGTGAAATGCGGGTGGTCTTGCCCGCATTGATTGTGCAAAATACAATAATAAAATAGAATAAAATAGGCATCGAAAAAATAAAATAGATAAGACACAAGATATGCATGGTAAAAAAACATGCTAGGTTCCTGAGAAACTCGTTCTTATATACACTACTATGCAATATACAATTTACAATGTTAACTCTTACTGTATCTAAACTATACAGTACCTCCTTCTTTTAAAGTGTTTCTAAAGATTATATTTTTTAAAGTGACATTTTGTTTAAAGTGATTTTTTTTGTTAGCGGTTGCCGCATGAGTGTGTGTGTGTGTGTGTGTGTGTGTGTGTGTGTGTGTGTGTGTGTGTGTGTGTGTGTGTGTGTGTGTGTGTGTGTGTGTGTGTGTGTGTGTGTGTGTGTGTGTGTGTGTGTGTGTGTGTGTGTGTGTGTGTGTGTGTGTGTGCGTGTGTGTCTGTGTGTGCTCATGTGTATTTGTGAGTGGAGAGTTCAGTGTTCTGTGTTCTGATGGCCTGGGGGAAGAAGCTGAGTCGGAGTCTCTCTGTTCTTGCAGCGTGTGACCGTAGGGGTGGTGAGGGTCTTTCATAATTCTGCAGGCTCTGGATTTGCACTTCTTGTTATATAAGACCTGCAGGGGTGGTAGTGCAATACCCGTAGTACGCTCAGCTGAGCGCACCACTCTCTGGAGGGCCTTCCTGTCCTGTGCCGTGCTGTTTCCAAACCAGGCAGTGATGTTTCCAGTCAGAATGCTCTCTACAGCCCGGAGTGGAGTATCTTCCCCGATACTCTGAACTTCCATAGATGTCTCAGGTGATAGAGGCGCTGATAGAGGCGCAGAATCTATGTGTGTAGACCATGTCAGGTCCTCTGTGATGTGGACTCCCAGGTACTTGAAACTGCTCACCCTGTCCACGATAGCCCTGTTTATCCACAGTGGCGTGTGTGTCCCCTGCTGTATTCTCCTAAAATCCAAGATAAGCTCTTTGGTTTTACCAATGTTCAGGAGTAGGCTGTTGTCCCGGCACCAGAGTGCCAGTTCATCAACCTCCTCCCGATAGGCCTTCTCGTCATTGTTAGAGATCAGCCCCACCACCACCGTGTCGTCCGCAAACTTCACTATGGAGTTGGAGCTAAACCTGGCCACACAGTCATGTGTGTACAGTGAGTACAGCAGGGGGCTCAGAACGCAGCCCTGGGGGGACCCGATACTTAGGGTGATTTTGCTGGAGGTATGACCCCCCACCCTGACCGCCTGGGGCCTGTCACTTAGAAAGTCCAGGATCCAGGCGCTCATGGCGGAGCTCAGACCCAGATCGATCAGCTTGTCAACCAGTCTGGTGGGGACTATGGTGTTGAAAGCTGAACTATATATAGCAATGAACAGCAATCTCACATAGCCCCCCTTCTGACTGTCAAGGTGAGATAGTGTGTTGTGCAGTACTTGGGAGACCGCATCGTCAGTGGACCTGTTTGTCCTGTATGCAAACTGCAGTGGGTCCATGTTACTAGGGAGGGAGGCACAGATGTAATCCTTGACCAGCCTCTCAAAGCATTTCATGACTACAGAGGTGAGTGCCACCGGTCTGTAGTCATTCAGGCTTGTTGGAGAGGAGTGTTTTGGCACCGGGATTATGGTTGACATCTTGAAGCAGGCAGGGACCACGGACTCAGCCAGAGATATATTGAATATGGATGTAAATACTGGGGCCAGCTGGTTTGCACAGGACTTAAGTATTCGTCCTGTTATCCCATCTGGGTCAGCCGCTTTCCGAGTATTTATACCCTTGAACATTAATCTCACGCTGTGTTCCGTCAATGAGAGAGTGTGTGTCCCCCCCCCCCTGTGGATGAGCCCCCCCTTCCCGCGGCAGCCGGCGCGTCAGTGACGTCATTAGCCGGTGAGCTAACGTCGCCACTGCTCGCTCCAAACCTGGCGTAAAAGGAGTTTAGGATTTGGGAAAACCCGCACCTTCTTTGTGGCGACAATACCGTCAGCTAATGTTGCTATAAAGGGTTGTTGAGAAGTGCAGTATTACTGCTTGCAGGGTTGTTGAGAAGTGCAGTATTGCTGCTTGCAGTGTTGTTGAGAAGTGCAGTATTGCCGCTTGCAGGGTTGTTGAGAAGTGCAGTATTGCCGCTTGCAGGGTTGTTGAGAAGTGCAGTATTGCTGCTTGCAGGGTTGTTGAGAAGTGCAGTATTGCCGCTTGCAGGGTTGTTGAGAAGTGCAGTATTGCTGCTTGCAGGGTTGTTGAGAAGTGCAGTATTGCTGCTTGCAGGGTTGTTGAGAAGTGCAGTATTGCTTGGGCCCTCAGCAACACACCCACTAAGTGTGAAGTGGATTGGATGAACAGTTCTTGGAGATATGAGAAGGACAGACAGGAGTATTATGGCTATTTAAACGTATGATGCTGCTACAGCGCCACCTATGGTCAATCAGACATCATATCTACACATGTCCATCAAATGTGGTTGCAATAGCACAAAGTGTTGTTCAGGAGATAATGTTTTTGTAATGTCAGTCCTGACCACAACAGATGAGCAAATCTTGAGGGCCAGCTATAGAAAAACTCTATGGAATATCTCAAATCAGAAGTTACTTATCTTGGCTTGGTCCAGAGATGCTCTGTACCAGATTTGGTGACAATTGCTCAAAATCTGGAGGAGGAGCAGCGAAAAAACTGATTTGGACAAAAAAATCTATCTAGATGGAAATGGGCATACAATCCAGAAAAGGTTACACGCCAAATGTAAAGTTTGATAGGACCACCATCTGGCCAAACGGCACCAAATTCGACACCACACTCCCCTATGTCCTTAGCAATACACCCGCTGAGTGTGAAGTCGATCAGATGAACAGTTCTTGAGATAATGCGAAGGATAGGACCGATATGTACACACGCAAGCAGACATTCCTTCCTTCATAGTTAGATGTCAGCTACCTGTTATAGCTAAGGCTAGCTAATGTTAATCAAATATGGAAATATTAATAGCTTGTTAATCAAAGCTGCTAGCATTAATCAACACTAGCTAGCGTTAGCTGACTTGGTAGCTGACATAGCTCTTTGAGGGGTAGATAGACAGCAGAAGTGATATTCCACTAGTCCCGCCCCCTGGTTCATACCTTCAATTTAACGCTGTGCCTCAGGAAATAATGTTCTTCCTATAGTAACTATTTCTTCACGTGTTGTAAATCAGCTTCCTATGACATAATATTATATATATATATATATATATATATATATATATATATATATATATATATATATATATATATATATATATATATATATATATATATAATGACACCATGATGTTTGTAGCTCAACTAATCAGAACTACTAAACTACTCACTTCTGCAGTCTATTGTTACTACTAAAGCAAAGCTACCTGGGGGCATTGTTTTGTCATTTCCTGTGCTGCTGCCTGTAAGGGGGTATCTCTTGGACATGTCAAGCACAATATTATCTATGGAAGGAAGAATCATCACCGTTTCTAGTTTGAATATAGATATTTTCAGAAGAATTCCATTGCTAGGGAAACAGCTTGGGCCCATGTCTATTTCCTGTATTTAGCTAACTCTACAACAGGAAATAAACAGAAGGACCCATTTAGAATGTTAATGAAAAGGTCAATAGAGCTCTTTGGGTTTGATCTCAAAGTAATCTACAGATAATTGGCCTGTGGAAGTACACACACACACACACACACACACACACACACACACACACACACACACACACACACACACACACACACACACACACACACACACACACACACACACACACACACACACACACACACACACACACACACACACACACACACACACACACACACACACACACACACACACACACACACACACACACACACACACACACACACACACACACACACACACACACACCACACTCGTTTTCATACTGTCACTTTAAAGTGGTTTCCATTGCTGAACCACACAGTGAGTACACACACACACACACGCTTATGTAACCTTGTGCATACACTACAGGCTGAACCCCAACAGTCAACACAAATCACTCTACTCCTCTCGAATGCCTCTCCTCCTCTGAAGAGCGCACCTTGCCTTTCCAAGCCACGAGGAGCCAGTGCTCCAGTCACTGCCATCGTAATAATCTACAGAATTATGAATGACACTTCAATAGTCAGCGGTATTGGGCTGGCCTACCGTAGATGTAATATAACGGGTGTCAAACTACTCTTCAGTGTGTTTGGAAACATTATTTGAATGAGCTGGGTGGCTGAGAAAATGTCCCACTTGACTGAGCATACATCTTTTCGGGAGATTTCAAATTTGTAGATCTGCGAACCATGATCCTAATAATTATTATTTCAGTATGCATTCATAGGGTCAATAGAGATCATAAGATATAGACATTTTGAGTTGTTGAGTTAACATACTGTTAAAGGTGGATTTTCCTACCCATAATGAATGTGTCAACAGACTGCAGAATGATTCCCTCTGATTTCTTTGCTCATACTGTATGTGACTCATATCTGATTCTTTCACGACAGTGTGAACAGCACAAATCACATGGAATCTGATCTTTTCTATTCTGATTTGGGCCACTTTCATAATGTAGTCCTAAATCAGATACAGGTCTGATTATTTTGCAACGCGACCACAGTCTGAACAGTCATGTGACTTTCATATCACGTTTTATTTGTCACAATTTAGGTCTGATCTTCTTTATTGTTCATTAGCTAATGCGGGTCAGTTCAGGAGTATGACCAGTTCACACTGGAATCTGATATTTGATAAAAAAAAAAAAAGAGAATGTGAAGTCAAACAAAAAAAGTCAGATCTGAGCAATAAATCAGAATTGAGCACTCAGGTTTGCAGTGTGAACATAGCCTTTGTTTCAGTTCAAGAGGTAATTTTAATTGCTAAACCAGTCCTGACATAGTACATCTTCTGATCCGTTCACACTGAAGCTGGAGGAGGGAGCTGCTGCGTTAGTGGTGGTATCATGTTGCCATCTAGCGAAGCACTGGGAGTATTGTATGCAATGGCCAAACACTTCCACCAGTGTCCTGAGAGTCTATCCAGCTCTGAGCCATTAGGTCGGGACGTTCGGGGACTCACTGCTGGACACAGAAAGACTCCTGGCTGAAAGAGATCACTGTAGGGAGGATTTCAGTGACTCTGTGGACTAGTAGTAGGTGCACGATACAACAAGAAATCACTTGACTCGCATCGACTTTGAGAACTTTATTAAGGTATATTTTCTGGATGGGGGGGGGGCTGCTGATGGGGTGGGTGGGAGGGACATCTTTGGGACATGTTTCCAAAATAAAAAAATAAAAAAATATTCAATAAGACTTCCAATAACTACCTGGTCTCAAATAGTAGTGCGGGCCTGGGAGATTTTCACATTTTCGGAAACAAAACCCTCTGGTGAAAATATTCTTCTTCGCCTTGCTGGTAAAAACGTGGCTCACGTAACAACCAAAAATGAGTTTCACAAGCTGCAGTATTATCACTGTTTCCTGTTGTCAAAGGTAGACTACAGTATTGTCAAAGTAGGAGAGATTGCACAGTTATAAGTATGTAGTATACATTTGTGTTCATAGTTCATAGTTCCTATTCAACTTTGGCATCTATGTTTGATGTGCAAATAAGCTGCCTCAATTAATGGTCTGCCTCTAATAAACGTTTAATTTGGTTATTGAAGCAAATCAATGACCAGGCTACTATTGGAAGTAAAAAAAGAAAATTAAAAAAGAAGACAAAAAAAGACAAAAAAAAGAACGTATTAAAAAAAATTATACAAATACCACATTAAATCAACAAGGACTGTACATTTGTACATATAAGGTAGCAAAATAGGCATACTCACGAGGAAGATAGCTGCTTTTAGCTAACTGGAGAACTATGAAGATTGAATTAATTTCAGTAACAAATGCTGAAAGTATATGATTTGTTCAGCCACATTCATCCTGACATTTATATCAAGTGTCAAATAGCAAACAATAGGGACCACCCTATGGTGCTCATAGGACTGACAATACTTAATATTCCATTTCATCTCCTCACTGCCTGCTTGGTAAGCAACCCGCCACAGCCGATGATCACAACTTACGGCGGAATTGACAGAAAACGTGTGCAATGTCTTGCAAATATTACGAATGGGTGATTTGAGAACAATTAACATTCAGTGGTTTGAAGAAATAGCATAAACGATCACCATATGAAACCAATCATCGTAATGATAGTAGGATAAAAAAAGGCACAGTATGGCACATACATTTGGATCTCTCAGCTTACACATTTTAGTCAACTCGGGACAGGGGGGTGTAACAAACGAGTCGATTTCTTATCTTGGAGCCAAAAGATCCTGAGAACTATTCATCGCTAGCGTATAACAGCATTGGGGGCTAAGAGAACAATCCAGATTCAAGACGTGAAATATAGAAGAAAACAAGATGAATCCACAAAGGTCTGTCTTCACACATAAATAATGATTTCATTCATAAAATCCACTTTTGCCATCCGAATAGGAAAAAATTAGGGCAAATTATGCCGTGACCTTTCATTTGCCATGTATTCTGACACTAGAATCAACATCTCTACGCTGTTTGCATTATGAAATACACCACCTTGTGAAACTACGTGTGTAAAGAAAAGAGTGATTTTGGACGGGGGGCCTTTCCTCCTTCATGATCCACTGCCTTGTTTTGTTGTCAGAAACAAAATATTTTTTGTTGATTTTGAATTACAAGCTCTGTAATTAGTTTCTCTGGTAGTCAAGTAAGACCGAGCCGCACATAAATAGCTCAGCTCCTCCGGTTCCCAGCGAGCCGCAGACGCCCAAAGTCCACTAGTCGAGCAGATGGTCGCAGAGCATCAAGTTCGAGTCCAGATATTATCGGTGTGATTGAATGTAGTCTTAATCCGGTAAAATTTGTTACATTATTCTCACATTACATGGAATGCGTCCACTGGGGGGGGGTCCATACAGTATCGTATTGTGATATTTTGCGTGCCGATATTGTATCGATACATTGACGGCAAGTATCAATATATACAAATTATTATTGGAGTGAGATGACTCCAGACTGAAAACGTATTAGATAAAACAGATGTATATATATATATATATGTGTAATATATGCAAGTCCTCTCGTCACTCTGCTCGGGGAGTGAATCTATTTTAAGAAAACCTCATAAGTACGAGCTTCACGATAATCAACTGACCCGATGAGAGGATTATGATTATTATGATTACAGTTAATGAGGTAGGATTAAGTGAGGGCTGGGTTGGCTTTCATACAGCAGGGTGGAGATGACCCACGGCCATCGATGTCAAAGGTTCAGGTGACGTCAGCCCTGATGTCGTGGACCAAGGTTGTGTGGGGTGACACACTCCAAGGGCGGCGTCAACCCAAGGGCGTGGAGACCTACGTTGTTCTGGAAACCCCCCTCTTTCTCATTTATTAGAATATTATTTTTAGTTGAAAAGAGTACCCTAAAGTCTCAGGGGAAGGGATCGGTGGTGGAATGTGAGATAACAGCTGAGACACAGGGATCGCTTTATTCGCATGTGCCGGTGCACCGATTATCGCGCGACAGCGAGGGCGGAGAAAGCAGACAAAACAAACAACAATGTAGGCCTGTGCAATCAAAGTCTTCAAGCTCTTCCCAGGGAATTACATAACAGACTCCACTGAGGCCTAGGTGCTTTTTGGAATGGCTCAGAGTTAGTAACAAATCAGATCGGCTTCTTAAAAAAGTTAACTACACCCTTTTAAGTCCGATAATATCTGGAATGAAAGATCCGTGAATGTAATTCTCCCCACCTGTCCGCACACGAGTAGTGGACTGTGGGTCCTACCGGCTGCTTCAAGCTGATCTTCTGTGCTTCTTCTTCTTCTTCTTCTTCTTCAACTCTTTACCGTCGCTGCTCCTCCTCCTCCTCCTCCTCCTCGTTTCCCTCTTGTCCTCCCAGGGGGGTTAGGAGAGGAGAGGAGTGTGTGTGAGAGCCAGGAGTAGAGAGATCGCAGCGGTCAGAGGGAGACTGAGGGGTCGAAGGTTGCAGCTTGAGCTCACAGCTGTGGAGGGAGTGGAAACAAAGTTTAAAAAAGATTTGTATATATATATATATATTTTTTTTTTTAATACTCTATTGCCGATTTATAACACAGTAGTGGTTTCACCTATGGAACACTTTTAGGAACTGACTACCCAGGGCCCCAAGCTGGGGGAGGGGGGGGGGGGGGGCCCTCAGAGGGTATTGACTGAAAGTATTTTTTCAAAAAGGTGGGTTTTCCTATTGAGGCTTGAGCAAAATGGTCTATTATGACAGATTTTAATTGTTAATTAAATTAATATCAGTGATAACGTTATTTCCACTAGGAGAGTGGGGCCCATCGTGTGCACAAGGCCCAGCATTTCTTGTTTACACCCCTGGCTATATTTGTCTGGTGGGACCCTCCTGGGAAAATCATTCCCCGCACAGGTGACACATTTTAGGTCACCAGCAGAAAAACAACAGTTTGTTTGAAATTAATAGAAGATGATCTCAATGGTGACTTCTCGAGAGGAAAAGCAAATAAGTCCAGTGCAAAAAAACAACAGCAGTGACTGCTTATCGCCACTAGATGTCGCCAAAACAAGCCTAAACAGGTTACTGTGGATCCCCAACACAGTTGAGAAAGGGAATGCGTTGAAAAGTTTAATGTATGGAAAAGTGGAGCCATACATTAAACGACTTGGTTTGTTTTGTAACAATAGTGCACCTGTGCATGTGTGTGACTGTTTGTACCTTGTTTATGTGGAAAAACCAGGACAATTCGAAGATTCCATGCTCACAAAATCAGGACACATTACCAAATGAGGACATTTTTGACCTGCTGATTTGGTTTGACGTGTATGTGTGTGTGTGTGTGTGTGTGTGTGTGTGTGTGTGTGTGTGTGTGTGTGTGTGTGTGTGTGCGTGCATGCGTGCGTGTGTGCGTGTGTGCGTGTGTACTCACTGTGTGGTTCAGCAATGGAAACCATGCACTTTAAAGTGACAGTATGAAAACGAGTGTGGTGCGTGTGTGTGTGTGTGTGTGTGTGTGTGTGTGTGTGTGCGTGCGTGCGTGCGTGCGTGCGTGCGTGCGTGCGTGCGTGAGCTCACTCCGGCAACTCTTTCCATCTCTTTGCAGCAGCCCGGTCACACAGCTGCAGAGCGCACCAGAGCCTTTACTCGTGCAGATCTGCTCACAGCCACCATTTTGGACTTCACACCAGTCCGATTCTTAGGAAGCAATGCGTAGAGTCAACACACTCATACATAAAGCCAAGCAGAGAGATAGAAAGATAGAATTTACCTATCTCAAACTGTCACGGGGAAGCAACAGTTGTGATTGGAGGATCAAGAAAAGAGGGCAGGGTTTGAGATCTCAGTCAATTTAATGAATGTAACCCTTCCAGGTACGAGTTTTCTTAATTTTTTACGTATTCTCAGAATTCTATCTTGGAATTCTAGATCTCCATAGCTTTTGTTTACATCGTCATCAGAATGATGTTCAGTTCTTAAAACTCTATTCCACATGTTGTATACCTGACAGGGGTTTCATGATTTCATTTACACTGGGTAAAAAATGCAATATCAATCAATAGAATACGTCAAACAGATCATTAATTAAAAACATCAATAATTTTTTTGAGAATAAAAACACATCACAGACACTGAGGAAAGGAGTGAGTATTTGGATTTTCAACAAAATATATCATTGTCAGATTGGTTCTGATACCTTGGTATAATTGCCGTAAACAAATTAAAACATTGCCAAAATAATTGGTAGCCTAATTCAAGCCTAAAAAGTTTAATAATGACATTTCCCTTAAACCCCGTCACTTCCTGTTTTCCTGCTTGTTCCCGCCCCCCCCAGCACCTGAAATGTGTTTCGATGACGAGAGGAGAGGGTGAACAGCCTTGCTAACTGTGAAAGTGGTGTTCTTTTTTTCCTTTGCATCGTATTATTCAACCATAATGCCTTCAGCAGAACTCCTGTGGATCCGACCAGGACAAGAGAAACAAAAGATCTGTTGTAACTTCGTCTGTCAAACAAGGTGCATGGACTGGAAACAATAGAATAGAATAGAAATACTTGTATTATTCCGAGGGAAATTTGACACTGCAAATCGCTCAACATTAAACATTTAGACAGAACAGGTCACGAATAAGAATAACAAAACAAATCAAATTGCCTAAGATAAGAGTAGAATAAAATAGAATAAAATATAGCAAGGGAGGAACATTCACCTGCTCTTTAGAGGCCGATGGATGTTATTTATTTATGCAATTAAAAACAACGCGCTTCGCAACGTGCCTTCATCTGGGTTACATGATCAAATCTGATCCAAACACACGGACTCGTCAATTGTCTTTCATTCTCATCGGTCTCAATATGTTTCTGCAGTAATCATGCCAAGGTATCAAAACTCCTCCCAGTAGTGCCTTTAATAATATGGTCTAATAATTGGACACGGCACTGAACAGTCTGAGCACACTGGCCATTCAACTTTCATGAGCATCAAAACTAAGAAATCAACATAAGAATAGAGCATGCGGTAGATCTGCAACAATAGAGCTATATTGTGGGAGTGGAATGAGAGATGAATGAATGAATATGCATAAATAAACTAAAATACAGTATATGCACAGATACACACAGACAAACACGCACGCACACGCCTGCTCACCGATCTTTCTGATAGGTCCCACAGACAGGATGTGCTGTTTGTGGTCGCTGTCCTCGGAGTACATTCTTATGTTGTGCGGACAGTTCTGCAGGTACAAGACACAGATTAGAGGGTGAGGTCAGCGTTGTGGACTCCTGGCCGTATGACTTAACCCTTTCACTGCCACACGACAGAAGGTTAACCCTTTACTATCACACTACCGACAGTCGCCGGTAACCGGCTTTTAACCGGCTGTTGTGTGGCAGTGAAAGGGTTAACCTTCTGTGTGTTGTCGCAGTGAAAGGGTTAACCATTTTGTAGTGCGGCAGTGAAAGGGTTAACGATGGACGATGAGTCAGGGTTGGGCATCGTTTGGATTTGAACGATTCCGATTCCGATTCTCCATTTCGATTCCTGTTCTAAACGATTCTCGATTCCGATTCTTTGAGGTGCAGGTCAAAACAGGTCACAGCTTATTTCGCAGGAGATTTCTTTTTTTTGAAAAATCCTTTATTTTCTTCATACTATTCACATTGTCAGTTGACTTGATACAGTTTAATTTGGTTGCTGTACTGTAACTAGGGTATTAATTAAGAAATTAATAAAAAAAAATAAAAAAAAAATTAAAAGAATAAAAAAGAAATGCAAACATCTTCTTAGGAAGTTAGGAACTGGTTCCTATTGATAAACACTGAAACCTACTCCACAGGGCACCCAAAGTAAAGACGTTTATTTATATACATGTATGTTTATATAGTATGTTTAAGTGCATTTTACAGTGCATAATTCTTCTGGCTAACTAAGGAGAAGCTGGGTCTCCAGTATGAAGCACAGCATGGATAGGGCTGAGAAATCACTCTACCCTTCAACACCATCATTGATGAATTGGAAATAGGGCTCACTTTATTCTCATCTCCCAAATGAACATCACTCTACACAGCTAAGTCTTGAGTATCGAGATGGGTTTGTATGATGAGGAACTTGAGCTGTGTTGTTCTCACCACTTTGCAGGCGCTGGTCTCCGAGTCACACAGGGACACGTCGCAGTGGAGGTGGACCTCGTCAAAGTCCCCGATGAACTTGAAGACGGTGACGTGGAAGCGGCAGGTGAGAGATACACCGTTTTCTGCCATGCCGATGGTGCTGTCCTTTATGTTTGGACACCTGGACAGAGGGACGGGAGAGACGACTGGGAGGTCTCATATTGTGTTTGACAAATTGATTGTGAATGGTAAGAAATTACCTGCGTATAACTGCGTATAACTGCGTATAACTGCGTAATACAGCAATCGCAGTATATAACTGCAATAAAAATGATTGGATACTTTTAGATATATTTACATTTACATTTAGTCATTTAGCGACTTACAAGTTCTGTACAACAAGTCAGCAGGAAGGGTACAACTCTAGCAGCTAAGGGTGAGTAACATTGTTTGTCAAACAGGTCGAACTACAGTCTTGACTTGAGTGCATAGTAGTATAGACTATTAGCATAATAGGTAGTAATATAGGCAAAGTATATTTTTTATTGCAGATGTTAACAAAGGAGGCATAATTTGCAGTTGTAAAAAGCTACAAATAAATTACAATATATCGCAATATTATGACTCTAGTATTGTGATAATATCCACCGGCCAGCAGGATCCACAACAGTGGGCACGGACTGCTGGCAGCAGCTGGAGAACTAACGGCGGCACAACTCCAGAACTGCTAGGACTGTCTGATCACTAAGTGTGTCTGACTCTTACCACCATACCTGCATGGACTACAACATATAACATATGTGTTATTGTTACAAAGGATCAGATTAAACCGAATATATATATTTATTTATTGATATATATTGCATAGTATTTGTATATCGTTTGATATCCCCTGTATATTCCTTGTACATATACACGGGATATCCCTTTAGCACAGACCATAATATTTCATTCTCCTATTGGACAGCGGTCCACCGGCGCCAGGGACCGGCCTCCGGAGTCAGGTTCAAAGTCACCGTCAAGACGTGTCTGGACATGCCCGGCCTTGCCCAGGGATACGCGACAGAAAGGAGATTGGTACTAGTTTGTTCACCGTGCGTATAAATACGGCGCAGGTGAATATAGAAGCCCCCTTGCCTTCTTACCCTTAGTGAGTTACCGATAAGTTGAAGCCTCACCCACGATACAACGTGCGGTGAAGTATGGCCTGTTTGGACCCAGAATAGAGCATTGAGACCGCATGCGAATTAGTAACTGAATTGTCAGAGTTTGGCGCTATACCGTCGAGTGCGACATATTTCTATTAAGTCATTAATAGTCTATTCGTGTATAGTGTATCGTGCGGTTAAAGTTCTACAGTGACCAGCATCTCCAACGCTTCCTCGTATTAGCTAGAGTTCTTATCCAGGCTGGGCTGACCACATGGCGCTTTCACCCGAGGAGACCTAGACGAGAACCGTATGGACATGTACACTGGATTAATCTACCCGACGACTACATAGCCCTTTGCGGCTGGAATATATTTGCTTTGGTCCTGTGATTTATGGAGCGGATAATCGCCGACGCCTGCACGTGTTGGATTTACCCCGCGAGGAGTCAAGTCGAGTCGGCGCCTCAGAGAGCCTGAGGCCGACTAGCTTTCTTCACTGTGGAGCTACAGTCTACAGTCTACGGAGAACAGCTGTATTCGTCTGTGGATCAAGAGGCTACTGCACCGGCTTCTGTACCTGAAGTCTCCTTAGTCATCGTTGACCAGACGTCCTACTACCGACAGATCTTCTACCCCTGCTGGCTTACAACCAGGGGGAACCCCTTCCAGTATCTCCCGCTATATTACTAGTGTACCATAGATATAATTCCCTAAGATTCAGGTTGTATAATTACCTCCTGCGTAACCAGAGAATGGACATTCATTATTGATTTGCCTACGCATATTCCTTTGCCTTACAAGTGCATTCAAAGAATAATGTAAAGTATCCTATGTACCTTTTGCTCCATTAAATACTTGATTATACCTTTGTTTGGAACCGATTTCATTGTGGGAAGTGTTCATCATATTCATATATCGTGTACTGTATGGCCAGTAATTAAAGTACATAAAGCGGTAGTGGTTTAATGATACCATACTTATCAATACAGTCAGGGAATTGTACCCCTCAGTTACAATTGGTCCTTCGAGCCGGAGGGTAACTAGTGTAATATTAATATAGCGGTATTAATATTGACATGGCCTATGATGAACACTCCACAAAACGGTTCTCCTAAAGTAGATCGCCCGCAGCGTAGACGGCAGACACCTCAGTACTTAGAGGATTACGTTGCCAGTATACTACCTAGCCTTCTACAGACGGTAAACGCGGAAAAAGTAGATAGTAAAATTATGTCTGACCCTATCGCCCAGGTTACCCCGCCAATAGAGGCCCTAGTGGGTTCTAACGTAACTGACCAAGCTCACGGTAGGGACCAGGAGGGACCTGACACGACTTTACCCCCCGCCAAGACCGAAGAAGTAGTCCCCGGAGAGCTCCAGGATAAAGACAGCTCTCCAGGGATGGAACTTTACCCGCTACAAGAAGAGGAGAGCACCCCGGAGATGGATCTCCAGGACTCGCCACAGGAGAACAGATCTCCAACGAGTACTGCCAGGAGCGGATCACCTCAACCAGCGTCTTCCCCCAGCGGGGCGGACAAGATGCTGGCACAGGCATTCCTCGCCAGCCTAGCAGCCTCTACAGAGCGCGATCGACTCCAAGCACAGATGCTTAGCGAGCGCGAACATTCTTCCATGGAAAGAGAACGCCTTCAAGCGCAGCAACGGAGCGACGAAGATCGTATACGTCTAGAGATTAGACGCCTTCAGACGGAAGAGAATATGGTAAGAGACCGGGCCGAAGCAGAGCGCGCCGCCGCCGAAGCCCAGCGCGCCGCTGCCGGTGCCCAAAGAGAAGCAGAGCGCGACATCGCTCTCACCAAGCGCGAAGCCGAGCGCGACCGATTACAAGCGCAGATAATGGAGCAGCTGATCGCCAGGGCGACACCCCCTCCCTCCGCACGGGGTTCCAGGGCCTCGTCAAGACACGGGTCAAGGGCACCCTCCCCTACCCGATCAAGCGACCCTGAGCCCGACCACCAGAGAGAGCCTATACCCCCCCCCGAACTCCTTCCCCGACCGGTCCACGCGAGGACCAGCTACAAGGAAGAAACGGTCTACACCGCGGAGAGGCTAAATAGACGACTACAGGATCTAGAGGACCTGCCAGAGCAAGAAGAAGAGGGAGAGGAGGAGAGTCAAGCCCGACAGCAGCACAGAACTCCACAGGACCAGGAGGTCCAGTACAGCCCAGGCTCTACCCCCGCGGCTCTGCGCTACAGACCCCCGACTCAATTCACGGGTGAGCTTGACGCACGACCAGCCCCGAGGAATAGCACCTGGATACGCGGGCCATGGTACCCAGCAGGTACCAGCCCACCAAGAGGCGTAAGAGGAGACTCGCCTAGGAGGCCTCTCTTCCAACGCTCACCGATGTGCCAGCCATCCATGGCATCATACATTGGCACACCGACGTTTCCGGACTTCACCCACGAGAACAGAGCACAGTACACCGAGCTACGAATGTGCTTAGAGACAATGATGTCCGATGTAGCTGACGAACCGTACAAGTATGCTATCCTACTGAAGCACCTCAAGGTGCCCCGAGCGCACAATATAGCGCTGGCCTCTGCCACCTCTACTACCCCATACACAGCGGCTCTAGCAGCACTCGACCAAAGATATGGACGCATATGGGATTACGTAATACAAGAGATAAGGCATATTGACCGCCTACCCCCAGCCACAGACAATCGCTCACTAGATGACCTGTCTATCAAGGTACAATCCCTGGTAGGGATGCTGGGGGCGCAAAGAGAAAAGGGTATGCACGAACTGTACGCGAACTCTAATGTCGAGAGGATTTTAGAGAAGCTTCCGCCCGCCCGACAAGAGCGCTTCAGGCGGCAAAGAGACCACCGTGATCCTAACGGTCCCGAGCCATCCCTCCTAGACCTAGCCGACTTCCTGGCGAGAGAAGTCAACAGCCTACGGTTGGATACGTTCATGCGGAGCACCCCAAGCTCCAGAGAGGGACCGAGGAGAGCAAACGATGGCCGAAGATTGGTGACCGTCATGCACCAATCATAATCAGTACCGAGCAGCAAGAACCACAGTACCCCCTCGATGAAAGAGAAGTGGAAGATGGTGTGCCCGTACTGCGAAAAGGAACACTGGTTGTCACAATGTGACACGTTCAAGAAGATGACCGCCGACGAGGTGGGTCAATGGATAAAGTCCAACCGACGCTGTTACCGATGTGCGCGCAGTCACATGGCAGCCGACTGCCGCTTAAAGAAGAGGTGTAGTCGGTGTGACGGAGCCCACCTAGATGTCCTACACGACAGTAACAGAAGAAAGCCTGCACCCTCAAGCAGCACAAAGGCAAGTGTTATGTACATTGACCCCGCCAGCAGCGGGGGCGCCCGAGTGCTCTTAAAGGTGGTCCGCGTAACACTGAGTTACCAAGACAAGGTCATGGACACTTACGCCGTCCTTGACGACGGGTCAGAGAAGACCCTTCTCCTCGCGTCCGCTGCAGCCCAGCTGGGGCTGCGGGGGAGCGAAAACCAGATGACGATTCGGACAATAAGAAGAGATCTAAAGACGATAAAGGGCGAGAATGTCTCCTTCACTATCGCAGCAAGCGGGCAGCCAGAGAGACGGTATAGGATTACTAATGCTTTCACCAGCCAAGAAATAGGCCTGTCGCAGTACACCTACCCCATCGCCAAACTGATGGATAAATATGTGCACCTGCGTCAACTACCTATCCCGCTCATAGACGGTGCCACCCCGACCCTGCTGATAGGCTCCGACCACGCAGACCTCATAGTCCCGATAGACCGGGTCCACACAGGGCCCAGAGGCTGTCCTGCAGCAGTCGAGACCCGCCTAGGATGGACATTACAAGGCCCCCTCGCTAAGTCTCTTAACCGAACAGCAGCCACTAGCTGCCTCCACTCCAGAGTGACAGAAGAAGACACCACCCTCCTACAGCATGTCGAGAGGCTATGGACACTAGAGACAATGCCCTTTAAGAACGAAAAGAAAGACATTCGTTCCAAGGAAGACATTTACGCCATAGCACTCCTCGAGCAAGGGACAAAGAGAGTCAAAGTCAACGGAGTGATGAGATACGCAACTCCACTCCTGAGGCGAGAGGGTATGCCCACCTTCCACGCCCCAAAAGAAGCGACGGAGCGGTATCTATTGAACACAGAGCGGCGCCTAGCCAGAGACCCCGCTCAAGAGACTGTGTACCGCGCTGAGATTAACAAGCTAATCACAGCGGGACACATAAAGAAAATTGACATTAAAGAGGCCGATCAGACGACCGAATCATGGTACGTGCCGCACCACAAAGTCCACCACAACGGCAAGGATCGTATTGTGTTCAACTGCAGCTACCAGATCGGATCACAAAATCTGAATAAAGAGCTCTTGCCCGGCCCAACACTCGGCCCCTCTCTACTAGGCGTGTTACTACGTTTCCGCCAGGACAAGGTGGCCATCAGCGGCGACATCAAAGGGATGTTCCTGCAGGTGAGACTAGTGGAGGAGGACAAGCCCCTGCTGCGGTTCCTATGGAGAGAGAGGATCGGGGATGAGCAACCAGCCATCTATCAATGGGAAGTCCTCCCTTTCGGAACCACATGCAGCCCATGCTGTGCTACGTTTGCACTGCAAAAACATGTCGCAGAGGACCCAGCAGCTGATGAAGAGGTCCGAAAAAGTGTAGAAAATAGTTTCTACGTGGACAACTGTCTGCAAAGCGTCTCGACGCCAGAAGAAGCCGAGGCCCTTCTACTCAAGCTCCGCGCCTCCCTGATCAAAGGCGGCTTTGATCTCAGGCAGTGGGCCAGCAGCGACCCGCAAGTATTACGCAGCCTCTCCCCCGAGGACAAGGCAGCAAGCAGCGAGACCTGGATGGCGACCATCCCAGGAGAAGCCCAAGAAATGACATTAGGACTAGTCTGGCGCTTCAAAACAGACTCGCTCCATTATAAACACACACCCCTGACCAAGGAGCAGGGAAGGTCGACTGCACTACCGACCACCAGACGGAGTGTATACAGAACACTCGCCAGACAATATGACCCGTTGGGATGTATTCTACCTTACACCACCAGGGCAAAGATGATTGTAAGAGCGTTATGGGACAAGGACCAGGGCTGGGACGACCCCATACCCGAACACCTTGCATCCACATGGAGAGAGTGGGAGACGGAACTCAGCTCACTCCCAGGTGTTAACATACGCCGCAGCTACTTCCCACCCACAGTGAGGCCGGAGACGTGCCAGATGGACCTGCACGTCTTCAGCGACGCCTCCGAAGTAGCCTACGGTTTGGTGGCCTACTTGCGTGCCCGAGAGGAGGGAGGAGAAATACATACTGCCTTCATCCTGGCCCGCTCAAGAATAGCCCCACGAAAGCAACAATCTATCCC
The DNA here is from genome assembly GCF_963971535.1 of Notolepis coatsorum. Classification (NCBI taxonomy): domain Eukaryota; kingdom Metazoa; phylum Chordata; class Actinopteri; order Aulopiformes; family Paralepididae; genus Notolepis; species Notolepis coatsorum. The sequence continues at coordinate 127,003,278 of NC_140172.1, read as the reverse complement.
GCGTCTGGAGCTCTGCGCAGCCCTAGCAGGAGCGCGACTCGCCACGTTAATCCAACGTGAACTCACCATTCCGGTGCAAGGAACAATCTTGTGGTCAGACTCCACGACAGTACTCACATGGATCCGGTCTGATTCGTGCAGATACAGGGTCTTCGTGGGAGTCAGAGTCACAGAGATTCAAGATTTAACAGAAGTAGCAAGCTGGAGGTATGTGGGCACAAAACACAACCCAGCTGACGTCATCACCCGGGGAATGTCCCTGGATGACCTCACCCGTCACAACCTATACAGTGACGGGCCAGAGTTCCTCAAGCTCCCGGAAGAAGAGTGGCCTACACCCACCCCACGGGAAGCGAGTAAAGAGGAGGCAGAAAACAAGAAATCTATGTTCTGTGGATTGAACACACTCGTCTCCACAGACCCCGACATAGACGATTGCCTCACCCTAGAGAGTGCGCAGCTAAAGACATTCCTGTGGCACCACCCAGAGGTTCAGCTCACTACTGACATTACTGCAGCTGACTACGAAGAAGCGGAACTTCTTCTACTACAACGAGCCCAGAGAGACTCGTTCCCCGATGAGCTAGACTGTCTACAGGGAGCAAAGCCCGTCCCATCAGACAGCAGACTGCTCCACCTAGCCCCCGAGAGCGACGCCCATGGTCTCATCAGAGTGGGTGGTCGTCTGCGGAGAGCTCCAGACTTACCGGATGACGTCAAGTACCCGATAGTCTTAAACAGCCGACACAAGGTCACAGAGCTGATCATAAAGAAATACGACGAGGATGTGCATCACGCCGGGGCAGAGAGAGTCTTCGCGGAGATCAGACGTTGTTATTGGATACTGCAAGGGAGAGAAGCAGTGCGGCGCTTCCAGCGAACCTGTCTAGACTGTCGTAAGTGGCGAGCGCAGCCCAGTATACCCCGGATGGCTGACCTACCTCCCTGTCGCCTCCGACTCGGCGACAAGCCTTTTCACTCCACCGGTATGGACTGTTTCGGCCCGCTGTATATAAAGAAAGGAAGAGGAACCGAGAAGCGGTGGGGTATTGTATTCAAATGCATGACCACCCGACCCGCCCGGCCTTGCCCAGGGATACGCGACAGAAAGGAGATTGGTACTAGTTTGTTCACCGTGCGTATAAATACGGCGCAGGTGAATATAGAAGCCCCCTTGCCTTCTTACCATTAGTGAGTTACCGATAAGTTGAAGCCTCACCCACGATACAACGTGCGGTGAAGTATGGCCTGTTTGGCCCCAGAATAGAGCATTGAGACCGTGTGTGCGAATTAGTAACTGAATTGTCAGAGTTTGGCGCTATACCGTCGAGTGCGACATATTTCTATTAAGTCATTAATAGTCTATTCGTGTATAGTGTATCGTGCGGTTAAAGTTCTACAGTGACCAGCATCTCCAACGCTTCCTCGTATTAGCTAGAGTTCTTATCCAGGCTGGGCTGACCACATGGCGCTTTCACCCGAGGAGACCTAGACGAGAACCGTATGGACATGTACACTGGATTAATCTACCCGACGACTACATAGCCCTTTGCGGCTGGAATATATTTGCTTTGGTCCTGTGATTTATGGAGCGGATAATCGCCGACGCCTGCACGTGTTGGATTTACCCCGCGAGGAGTCAAGTCGAGTCGGCGCCTCAGAGAGCCTGAGGCCGACTAGCTTTCTTCACTGTGGAGCTACAGTCTACAGTCTACGGAGAACAGCTGTATTCGTCTGTGGATCAAGAGGCTACTGCACCGGCTTCTGTACCTGAAGTCTCCTTAGTCATCGTTGACCAGACGTCCTACTACCGACAGATCTTCTACCCCTGCTGGCTTACAACCAGGGGGAACCCCTTCCAGTATCTCCCGCTATATTACTAGTGTACCATAGATATAATTCCCTAAGATTCAGGTTGTATAATTACCTCCTGCGTAACCAGAGAATGGACATTCATTATTGATTTGCCTACGCATATTCCTTTGCCTTACAAGTGCATTCAAAGAATAATGTAAAGTATCCTATGTACCTTTTGCTCCATTAAATACTTGATTATACCTTTGTTTGGAACCGATTTCATTGTGGGAAGTGTTCATCATATTCATATATCGTGTACTGTATGGCCAGTAATTAAAGTACATAAAGCGGTAGTGGTTTAATGATACCATACTTATCAATACAGTCAGGGAATTGTACCCCTCAGTTACAGTTATGTTATAACATGCCAGTTAGGGTACCTTGTGTATACTGCACCTGTGTATACTATTTATTTTACTTACTCATAGTATTCAGATTCTAATTGCTTACTGCCCATATTTATTGTAACATATAATATAACTGATAGGGCATACAGACCCTCATCTGCACTTTTTACTTTCTCATATATTCAGAGTTAATTATATTGTTTACACAGTTTATTTGTATCTTTACTATAATTATATCGCCTATATTTATGTATTTTCTACTATTACCCTGCCCATACCTGCACCTGCACCTCCCCCCTCCCCCATGCTGCTATGGCACCCGAATTTCCCCAAGGGGATCAATAAAGGAATATCTTATCTTATATATGGTATCGCAGGACCTCTGCTGATACACCCACACATTCATGCAGACGCTCACCCTCGCTCTATGATGATGTAGCGTAACCGGTCACTGCTGATACACCCACACATTTATGCAGACCCTCACCCTCTCTCTATGATGATGTAGCCGGTCACTGCTGATACACCCACACATTCATGCAGACTCTCACCCTCTCTGTGATGATGTAGCGTAACTGGTCACTGCTGATACACCCACACATTCATGCAGACTCTCACCCTCTCTCTGTGATGATGTAGCGTAACCGGTCACTGCTGATACACCCACACATTCATGCAGACCCTCACCCCCTCTCTGTGATGATGTAGCGTAACTGGTCACTGCTGATACACCCACACATTCATGCAGACTCTCACCCTCTCTCTGTGATGATGTAGCGTAACCGGTCACTGCTGATACACCCACACATTCATGCAGACCCTCACCCTCTCTCTATGATGATGTAGCGTAACCGGCCTCTGCTGATACACCCACACATTCATGCAGACCCTCACCCTCTCTCTATGATGATGTAGCGTAACCGGTCACTGCTGATACACCCACACATTCACGCAGACTCTCACCCTCTCTCTATGATGATGTAGCGTAACCGGTCACTGCTGATACACCCACACATTCACGCAGACTCTCACCCTCTCTCTGTGATGATTTAGCGTAACCGGTCACTGCTGATACACCCACACATTCACGCAGACTCTCACCCTCTCTCTGTGATGATTTAGCGTAACCGGTCACTGCTGATACACCCACACATTCACGCAGACCCTCACCCTCTCTCTATGATGATGTAGCGTAACCGGTCACTGCTGTAGCGGGACGGCGTGGCCCAGCACATGTTGACGATGAGGATGAGCTGGTTCTCGTCGGCCCCCTCCACGAAGACCCCCACGAAGAGGATGTCCCTGGTGCTGAGCACCACCTCCCCCTCCCGGTAGGGCTGTCGGTAGGACGAGTTCTTGTACAACGCCATCTTGGTGACGAAGTTGCCCTCTTGGGTGGGAAGGGTGAGGTTGATCACACTGGTGGTTGAAGGGGGAAAGAGGACGGGGGAGAAAAAAAGAGGATGGGATCGGGAATCCCCCCCCCCGACAGAAGCGACAGTTGTGATTGGAGGATTGAGAAAAGAGGGTGGGGTTTGAGATAGGTCCAGACCAGTGTGTCACGTGAGGCATATAGCGGCAGAAAGGTACAGACGGGTTTCTTGTTTGTGAACGCAATGTGTTCGAGCCAATCAGTAATACCCGCCATCTCAAACCACACCCTCTTTTCTTGATCCTCCAATCACAACTGTCACAAGTTTGTCCGACAGTTATGATTGGAGGATCAAGAGAAGAGGGCGAGGTTTGACATAGGTCAATTGTTACACATTAGGTCACGGACCCCCGTTTGAGGAGATGTTGTCTCAGGGACCCCTATTTGTTGCCAGTAGAGACAGTCAAACACCCCCCCCCCCCCCCCGAAAAACCCACTTTGTGAACCCCTGGTCTACAGCCCCGTGTTTCATCTGACCTGAGCATGGGTTTGAGGACGGTCTCCAGGGAGATCTTGAGGTCCAGTTCGTAGGCGCAGGAGAACTCCACGTTGATGGTCTTGTCCCTAGTGATGACGTTCCCCGTGTTGTTCACGCTCTCTATCCACACCGTGTTCTTGTACAAGATGTGTGTGCCGTTGGACTGTCGGAGGGGCGATGAGACGTTTAGAAGATCAGACAAGTAACACACCATTGGTCAGAAATGTATTCATTATTGATCTTCCACTGGCGTTCCCTGCGCAATCTAGGTCAATTAAAGTACAAAAAATTATATCATACTTAAAGCTACAATGTGTAATATTTTTTATCACAGTTTTTTTGGCGGACACAGACTCACAGTCTACTGTGTGTGACCTCCATTGACCAGTGTAGCAACAGTGCAGAGATATTCCATTCTAAAGTTTCACAGTAAAGCCCTTCCCATAGTCGAGCGGACCGCACACGGAGCAGACTCCCGCGAGCTCAAAGCTGACCCAAAGGGTACTCAAAGCAGACCCAAATCAGAGTCCAAGTACGAAGCTCCTATTTTCTGACGCGCGGACGTCCGCGGCGCCCACTTGGTGTCACACAAAACGCTGCTGGCGCGAGACATGTAGGAAATTGGTCCGCGGAGATCCGCTCGACTATGAAAGCTCAAAGAGTCCAGTGGACCTCCGCAGAGTCCAGTCCGTGTACAGTCCGCTCGACTATGGGAGCACTTTAAGGCTCACCCTTCTAACCAATCAGAGAATTTCATTCAAATTAGCACTTTTAGCAGTTGAATCTGGACAGTCCTCATTCAACGCAGTCCGGCAATGAGGGCCGTGTATAATAATCCACTATATTTCATGCTTATTCCAACGAAAATTCCCTTTGAGCCTCTCTGACTACAACACTGCTCTGTAGTGACTGGACTACAACACTGCTCTGTAGTGACTGGACTACAACACTGCTCTGTAGTGACTGGACTACAACACTGCTCTGTAGTGACTGGACTACAACACTGCTCTGTAGTGACTGGACTACAACACTGCTCTGTAGTGACTGGACTACAACACTGCTCTGACCTGTACTTGATTGATTGATTGAAAACTTTATGAACAGATTGCAGAATGGGTACAGTACAGTACAGCTCAATACACACAATTGTTAAGGGGATGCAGACCAGAGAAAGACTTTTGTCTTGTTTACATGAGGGTCCCCCATTTTCAACTCATCATAACATATATGACATACAGATAGACAGTACTGCTATACATCTATACATTTATGACATACCAGATTTGCAAATACAGTACTGTTTGTGATACAAAAAGAGTCTAAAAAAGAGAGTATATACATTTGACGTAGAAACTGTACATTGGAGGAGGTTGGGTATGTGGGGTGGGGGGGGGGTTGGGTAGGCGGGGTGGGGGAAACTGTACAACTGTACAAGCTAAACTGTACATTGGAATATCGACGAAACCATACTTGGTTCCTAGAAGAGGGTCTCGTGTATTCTTGGGTTAGGTCATTTACTGTACATTTACAGGGGCCAGTTTCGAATTGCAGTCTCCCGTAGGTGTTCTTTGAGAGTGGTTTTGAAAGTGGGTAGTGATTCACATTCCTTTACAGCTTTGGGTAGGGCATTCCACATTGATGTGGCATAATTGTGAAACGTGTTTAGTCCCTTGTTTGAGCCGAATCTGGGTTTAACATGATTTGTTGAGCTCCCTCTGGTGTTGTGGTCATGGTATTCACTGACCTTTGGGAAGTATTTTGATGTACATGGGTATCTTAGTCGTGTAGTGTATCTTGTAGACCAGGCCCATTGCAAGTTGCTGTACTCGGTCGTCTACTCTAAGCCATCCTAGGTAGTCAAAGTGGGCACTCTGCCGTCCCCCGTTCCGAGGTAGACGGTGGACGGGTCTGTTGAGGAGCCGAGGCGCGCGCCGGGGCCGGGGAAGACCGGGCGAGCCCGACTTAACGAGAACCATAAAGGTGGGTTCTAGGAGTAAGGTCAAGTAGTAGTCTGACCAGTTTGTTTTGTGATGTTTGTAATCTTGTTTTTAGCGCCTTTGAGGTACTGAGGTGCAAGCATAGTCGTAGTACCCTTGAATGAGTGGTCCTGCCAGAGTCTTCAGGGTATTCTTGTTTACCAGAGAGGAGATCCGGTACAAGAATCTAGTTTTTTTATTACATTGGATGCCATTTTGTCACAGGAAAGATTTGCCTCTAGGATGGAACCTAGGTATGTAATTTCATCTTTCCTTGTGACAATATTGTCACCCACTGTAACTGAGAAGCCGTCGGTCTTGCTGAGTTTGTTATTTGATCCGAAGAGAATGGACTCTGTTTTACCCAGGTGTAATGATAGTTTGTTATCAGCGAGCCAGGTGCAGATTCTGCCGAGTTCTGAGCTGAGGGTTTTTTCAACCTGTAACTTGTTCTTGTCAGAGACCAGCAGGGCTGAGTCGTCCGCGAACAAGAACAAGTTGTAGTCACAAGCTGACGACATGTCATTTGCATAAATTAGGAACAGTAGCGGTCCTAGTATGCTTCCTTGTGGAACACCACAGCTCACTGTGAGATGGGGGGGGGGGGGGGGGTAGGGTACCGTTTACCTCCACCATCTGTTCTCTCCCCTCAAGGTAGGATTGCATCCAGCTCACTGATAGACTACAAAACCAATTGCTTTTAGCTTCTCAATCAGAATGGAGTGATTGACAGTGTCGAAGGCCTTTTGTAGGTCCAGCATGACCATGCCGCAGTATTTGCCCGCGTCCACCTCTTGTTTGATGTGGTCGTTCAAATAGAGAAGGCATGTGTCAGTGGAGTGGGATGTTCTGAAGCCAGATTGGAATTTGTTGATTCGATTTTTTTCCATTAGGTACTTTTCGACCTGATGGTAGACTATTTTTTCCATGACTTTCGAGATGGAGGTAAGAATAGAAACAGGGCACTAGTTGCCTGGGTCTAATTTGCTGCCCTTTTTGTGCAAAGGGGTCACTCTCGCAATTTTGAAGTCCTTGGGGACTTGTTTTATGGAGAGGTTTATTATGTGTGTGATGACTGGGGTGATGGCGGCTGCTGAGTCTTTGAGGAATTTGGAGGGGATGTTGTCATGGCCAGTGGCCTTGTTAGGTTGGAGGGCGCTCAGTTTTTTGAGTACCTCATCTGTTGTTACCATTTCCAGTTTGAAGTCGTCTTTGCGGATCCCTAGGTTTTTGTAGTATGCTACTATGTGTTCTACCCCATAATGCCCTGAGTGGGAGGGTAGTTTGTTTACCAGTGTTGTGGCTATGTTTGTAAAGAATATGTTTAGGTATTTGGCCACATCCAGTTTGTCTGTGATGAGCGTGTTGTCCGTCTTTATGTTTATGTTTGAGAATCTGGTTTTAAGTTTTTTACTGCAATAGTTGATTATTGAGTAATTTCCAAAGTTCACATGGTTTGTTTTTGTTTTCCTCCGTTTTGTTATTGATGAAATTCTTTTTTGCAGTTTTGATCATTGAGTTTACGTCATTTCTTAGTCTGTTTCTTTCCAGTTTGAGTTCAGTCACGTGGGCTTGAAGTTCACTGCTCGTGCTTTTGGTAAGCTTTGACTGACTTTTACGAAACTCTGAGCATTTTTTGTCTCTGGTTTTACAGCCGGCCTTTTGTTTTAGCTTTTTGCGGGTACAGAATATCATATAATGATCACTTAACCCGCATGCTATAACCCCTTTATTGGAGATCTTGGACTTGTCAGAGGTCAGGATGAGGTCAATGATAGTCTGAGTTGATTCACATACACGTGTGGGTTGGGTGATCAGCTGGCTGAGGCCGTGCAGATCACAAAACCTATTGAAGGATTTGAAGACGGGTGCATCTTTTTGTTGCATATCCGTGTTCCAATCCCCAATAAGAATATTTTCTGCATCCTCAGCTCCAGCTAAGCACACATCCAGAGTATCATAAAAGCCATTTTGATCTGCACTGCACTGACCTGTACGATGGAGCCACAGTGACCCTTGGTGTTGTTGATGTGGAAGGAGATGAAGTCGGCTCCCTCGATGCCGGGGCAGTGCTGGTCGTTGACCCGGACGTCCTCCCTCTCGAAGCCCATCTGGAACAGCTTACACTTGGAGATGGACACTTCCATCCGGGCAGGCTTACAGGTTACCTCCGCCTGGATGATGTCATCGTCGCCTGGGAAAGATATGACACGGTAAAATCAAGACAACAGTTGAACTGACCTGCACAAGTTCTATGAATAATAATGACTCCATCTTCCGTATCTATCTCCATATCTTCCACAGGGTGGAAGGAAACCCAACCTGAGCATGTGACATAAGAGCAAAATGACCATCATGTGAATGTGGCCAATTGTCCTGTGAGCTTGAACTTAAAAAGCGTCATGTTGAAGTTAGAGGTGAAAACCCATGAAACCTTTGGCTGAATTTTTCCTTTTCTTTTTGTACTTGATACCAAGACTGGAAATGAGTACTTTGCTTGATATGGATAATTGTTTGACTGTAACTGTATGTCAAAAAATGGTGTGGGAATACATTATTTAGAGACACAGTGACATTCTTAACTTTTAATGTAATCGAATCCCAACCTCCCTATTGTATTTTGTGACTCTATCACTATTTCCCTTTTCATCTACACTCACCATCCCCACCCAGGTGCACCACTCACCCCCACCCAGGTGCATCACTCACCCCCACCCAGATGCACCACTCACCCCACCCAGGTGCACCACTCACCCCCACCCAGGTGCACCACTCACCCCACCCAGGTGCACCACTCACCGCCACCCAGGTGCACCACTCACCCCACCCAGGTGCACCACTCACCCCAGCCCAGGTGCAGCACTCACCCCCACCCAGGTGCACTACTCACCCCCACCCAGGTGCACCACTCACCCCACCCAGGTGCACCACTCACCCCCACCCAGGTGCACTACTCACCCCCAACCAGGTGCAGCACTCACCCCCACCCAGGTGCACCACTCACCCCAGCCCAGGTGTACCACTCACCCCCACCCAGGTGCACCACTCACCCCCACCCAGGTGCACCACTCACCCCCAGCCCAGGTGCACCACTCACCCCCAGCCCAGGTGCACCACTCACCCCAGCCCAGGTGCACTACTCACCCCCACCCAGGTGCACTACTCACCCCCACCCAGATGCACCACTCACCCCCACCCAGATGCACCACTCTCCCCCACCCAGGTGCAGCACTCACCCACACCCAGGTGCAGCACTCACCCCCACCCAGGTGCAGCACTCACCCACACCCAGGTGCAGCACTCACCCCCACCCAGGTGCAGCACTCACCCCACCCAGGTGCACTACTCACCCCCACCCAGGTGCACTACTCACCCCCACCCAGGTGCACCACTCACCCCACCCAGGTGCACCACTCACCCCCAGCCCAGATGCAGCACTCACCCCCACCCAGGTGCAGCACTCACCCACACCCAGGTGCAGCACTCACCCCCACCCAGGTGCACCACTCACCCCCACCCAGGTGCACTACTCACCCCCAACCAGGTGCACCACTCACCCCACCCAGGTGCACCACTCACCCCCACCCAGGTGCACTACTCACCCCCACCCAGGTGCACCACTCACCCCCAGCCCAGATGCACCACTCACCCCCACCCAGGTGCACCACTCACCCCAGCCCAGGTGCACCACTCACCCCCACCCAGGTGCACTACTCTCCCCCACCCAGGTGCACCACTCACCCCCACCCAGGTGCACCACTCACCCCCACCCAGGTGCACTACTCACCCCCACCCAGGTGCACCACTCACCCCCACCCAGGTGCACTACTCACCCCCACCCAGGTGCACCACTCACCCCCACCCAGGTGCACTACTCACCCCCACCCAGGTGCACCACTCTCCCCCACCCAGGTGCATCACTCACCCCCAGTGTTGCTGGGTAGTTCAGGACAGCCACACAGGTCTCCTCCGTTCTCCTCGTCACAGGTGTTGTTCGAGCAGATCTCTCCTGCACAGGGGTCGTAGATCCATTCTGCTAAAGACAGGTCCACGCACAATGTTAGCTGTCACACACACAAGACATATAGCCCATAGGCAGGCCAAAATCTCATTTGTGGAGAGCAATTGGTGCAATTCTTTCTATGACATTGATGCATTTCCGAAGCTAGCTGCAATCATTCTGCCCAATAAAAACCTACTTTCTCCTCTCAACCCTAGATGGCACCCTACCATACCATGGGTGTCCACTTGGTGTGGTTAACAATGGCATTATGAACAGTCTAATTAAATTCTAACTTTAAAACGTTAACTCTGAATCTAAACATGCTATGCCATGTTTGCACCGTGTGGCTGTGATTCAGGCTGACGCCCGCCCAGCGGTGCCCTTACAGCAGTTCTCTTGGGTGATCCACTTGGTGGTGAGTGTTCCCAGGGAGCGACAGGCCTCTGCGTAGGCTGCCAGCGAGCCACAGACCTGGGCCTTGCGGTGGTTGTAGCAGCCGTCCAGGTAGCACGACTGGTAGAAGGGCCGGGGGTCCAGCAGGCCATGGCAGGGCTGGAAGAAGCCCTTCATCTGGGTCAGCTTCTGGCAGCCGTCCTCCCCCTGGAGGCCCAGAACCGCAGTGTTTTCACAGGACTGTGCCAGCGCCACGTACTGGGTCTCATCACAACTAGAGGAGGAAGGAGATCCATATCTCTATCAACATACTGTATGCAGATTTATGATTTGTACTTCATATATAATAGGGACACCGTACAGCTGCGAGTGCCGTCCTTCGGATGAAACGTTAAACCGATGTCGTTTAAGAACCCAGGGCTGATATCAATCCCTGTCTCCTGAGCCTTTCAGCCATTGTGTTGTGTGATATGTGCCTAGTGCCAGTGTATGGCAGCCATTGAGCCTGCGTAGCCCAAGGTTGGGTACTACACAGTGGTGATGAAGGAGTCAATTTCCACCGTACATTGTAAAAAGCGATTTGAGTGTGTCTAGAAAAGCGCTATATAAATGCACTCATTTGAAACGTCTCAATTCGCCACAAAACCCTTAATGAGAGAAGACGTGATTCTGCAATACTACAACCTCACAGTGACCATGGAGAAAGGGTCATAGTAAAGACAATGAAACGAGTTGGTTCTAAGAGGTAAGTTCAGAATTTTGGACCCCTGTCTTTATTTCCCGCTCACTGATCATGTTGATCTATAGAGTCCTTTCTCAGTACAATGCACGCTGTACTTCACACTGATACCCGCCGCTCCGGCTAGTTAGCTACAAAACAAATGTAAAGTAATAGGGCCACTATTCAGGCTGTACAAAAAGGCCTGAAACCTACTCCATGGTGCACCGAAACCAAATCAGTTTGCTTTGGGCACACTTTCAAGTATGTTTAAGTGGTTGTTTTACAGTGGCCCCATTACATTAGTTGGGTGGCTAACTAAGGAAGAGCTGGGTATATCCAGTATGAAGGACAGCATTGATTGCGCTGAGAAAGGACTGCTCTTCGGTGAGTCTGGAATAGGGCTGGGGGGTAAAAACATATTCTGAATCTACCCTTTACCCTGTTCTCTGAAAGATCATACGTGAAGTGTATTGATTGGGACTGACCAGCAGGGCCCGCCTGTTGTACCCTGTAGACCTTATAGACTCCAGAGAAGAAGCCTTTTGTCAGAGTCAGTGCTACACCAGCTGGACTTGTCTGTATGTAACACTAACACTGATTTCCCAGTAAAATATGAAGAGAGAGTTCTTGTATCCTTCCTGATTATTGCTCTAATCTGCACCTATAAGATACCACATTTCCGGTGACGAGGATCAAACTGGAACTTTGAAGATGGTTGTTTGGAGCAAGAGTGGACAAGCTGTTTGAAGTGGAGTTTAAACAGGCCTTCTACTGGGGACCAAACACTAAGATGGGCATGGTGGGACAGTGATTCCTTTCGATGGCCAAAACGTGAGTAGAAGACTGAAATGTTGGGAGATCTTCGTCACTGCAAATTATATTGATGGTGCTGAAAAGAAAAGAGCTATTTTGTTAAGTGGTGTGTTGGTGCAGCTACATATAGCCTACTAAGGAGTTTGGTTAGTCCACAGAAACCAGGAGAAAAGACAGTACTCAACTGGTGGATGTTTTGAAAAGCACATGTAAATCCCAAGCCCAGTCAGATAATTTCTAGATTCAAGTTCAACACTAGAACAAGAAGACGAGGCGAATGGGCGTGGCTGAACTGAGCCGGATGTCCCAATATTGTAACCATGGGGACTCTCTTTTGGAAATGTTTATTTTAATTTTAATTTCTTTTTATTATCTTTTTCCCCCTCCTTCTTTTTCCGATTTTTCTCCCATCCCACCCTTCCTGGTTGTTGCGCACTTTCCCCCTACTGTTGGTCCGAGAGGCCGGAGACTGTCACATGCTTTCCTCCGACGCATGTGCAGCCAGCCGGCAGCCAGCCTGCCAGATCAGATTCTCACCGGGAGAGTGTAACGTGTGGAAGGTCGCACTACCTCTCTCCAGATCCTACCCTCGCTGAGCAGGCGCCCCGACCAAACTGTAGGGGTCGCTGTCCACAACGCCCAGGACCCACCCACGGCTCCCCTCCCCCTAACTCAGCCAAACGAGTTAGTATAGCGATCAGCCCGAGCCAAGGCAATGCTGACTCTCCGGGAGTCAAGACCGCAGCCTCTTGCATTGGTGACAAGCACAATCTCCGCTACGCCACCTGACCGCCCTCTTTTGGAAATGTTAAGGGACAGACTGGTATGTGTAATCAAGGATGACAGGATTCAGGGAAGACCAGTCTCAGAGCCAGAACTGACATTTAATAAAGCATGGACGATTGCACAAGCTATGGAAACGGCTAATAAATAATAAACTGCTAAAGATTTGGCTGGAATGACGGGGTGGACAACCAGGTTGGGTCTAGTGCACGAGAAGAGAACTGGTCTGCAGGCCCACAATCTCAAGAGCACCTGTGTTAGAGAGGTAATCATGCAGCATCTGGGAGTGCCATAACTGGGAAAACATAGCAAATTAATAGGGCATGTCTGGAATAGAGAATAAACATGCAACAGAGTGGCAAAAGTGTGTCTAAAAAGACACTGACCAAGTCTGGGAGAACTCACTTGGTGCAGGAGGGGGAGTGTAGTGAATGGGAGCAAGACATGTATTCAATATACTCTGTCTGTACATTGTGTGGGATAGAAATTATTTCCTAATGTTCCTCCGATTAAGATGTCCATGAGTATAAGTTACACTGAAATTAAGTTTGAAGTGGCCATGGGCTGTTTGTCTGAGGAAACTGAGGTTGTGATTTGAGGATCAGTATTGCCACACCGAATGCCTGATGGATCTGAGAAGCCAATTAGGTTTGTATCCCGAATGCTTGCCCCTGCAATAGGGTCAGAGGTTTACAGTATTCACTGACTATGAACCTCTAATTAGTCTTTTCAGTGAAGTAAAAGCTTCTGATGGTTTCCCTGAGAGTACAGATGTGGACTGGGACTATTTGTGCTTATGGATATGTGATTGTTTAAAGGGTAGGAAGGGAGCATGGAGATGCTGATGCTCTAAGGTCTAAGCTGTCCCAGGAAACGAGGTTCCTCCAGCTAATGAAGAAAGAGTCATCACCATCTGGATGCACCCCTAGTGACTGCTCAGCTAGTGCGTAAACGGACTGGCAAAGATGCATGCAGTCTTATCCAGAGTGAGCGAGTATGTTCTCAGGGGGTGGCCAACAGTTGTTGATAATCCATGTCTTAACACCCTACTTCAAGAGAAGAGATGAATTCGACATCCAGAACCGGAAACCTCCAGCTGCTGCTTCATTGCCTCCATGGGAGGGGCCTGCCTAGTTTTGGAAACGGTTGTATGTGCCTTGTGGACTATGCAGGTCAATCTTTGGGCCCCATGTTGGAGGCCCACATACCCCCTCACCACTTCCACATCAGCTGTCACTATTGGCTCTTTGCAGAAAATGTTTGTCAATTTGTATGACCAGAAATGGTAAAAAAACTTTTTTTAAAGAAACTCTAACCCTAACTAACCTTACTGTCATGCACTTGTCCTAGTATACTAACCTACACTGTAGCACTCAACACTTTGATGAACATTGTTACTCAGCTGATAGAGTCGGACCCTTCCTGCTGTCTTGTTGTAGAAAACTTGTAAGTCGCTTTGGATAAAAGCGTCAGCTAAATGACTAAATGTAAATGGCGGTCAAAACCTTGGGGTCATCCCTGTGTTCCCCGGGCTCTATGTTCCCTGGGTTCTATGTTCCCCGATTGATTGATTGATTGATTGATTGAAAATTGTATTAATGTCCGCCTTGTTTCGAACTGGTTAAGCTTGGCGACTCTTTCGAAGTTGGTTAAGGTTAGAGTTTGGAATCAGGGCTGGTGGTCTATCGCCCTGCTCTAAAGATAAACTCTAAGCATAACCGACTATCTATCGCTACCGGGGAACATAGGACCCGGGGAACATAGACATGCTCCCAAAACCTTCATGATAAAGAATGGTATCAACCACATCACAATGGAGGTCAAAACCTTCATGATAAAGAATGCTATCAACCACATCACAATGGCTACCTGGCGTGCAGCTTCTTGCTGAGTGTGGGGTCCTGAAGTTCTTCCAGTCTAGTTTTGAGAATAAACAAAGTAAGCAGAAATAAAGTGCCAAAAGCCAAATGTTTCCAAGAGGAGATCCTATTTTCACTTGATCTCTATAAACAGATATTTCCATGAATGCAGAATCTGTAGACAAGGGACAAGATTTTGATATCAGAAGCGTTCTGGTTTGCGTTTGGACCAGGACCAGTTTCATGTACAGTGCTACTTGGCAGTGGCCAAAAGGTGAGATGACACATTGATCATGTTCAGCACTGACGGGTCCCACTGTCTTCTGTGAAAGAACCTGAGAATAGAGTACGGTGTCTACTGGATCCTCAACGCAGAGGACTCCCCTCCAAGGTTCTGTTCTCATTCCATTACGAGTTATTGGACTTGAGAATCAATGTTGTACACTGTGTTAACCCTTATGCCCCCCTAACAACTTAGCAGAGTTGTATTCGTAAGCATGAAATGTTTGCATCAAGTTCAAGGCTATATAATTCTTAATCTTTCATATAAATTTTTTTTTAAATTTTTATGGAACTGCACTAACATCCTAACCTCAATATATATGTAAACGATTACAACTATTTTCAAATCTTAACCACTTATATTCCCGTTTGTTTGATATTAAATCCCTTTTTATGACAAAAAAAAACGCAGACATCTGCATTTAGTTCACATTTCTACACGTTTTCAACGCCAGAGTTCGGCATCGAAAAGATGCACAGAGTCTGTGTGAAAAAGAATATGTATTCATATTTACAAATGAATGACTAATTCGGTAGTTATTAGCGTTATTAGTAACGTTAGTAAGTACTGCTGTTTGGCTATTATACTCGCGGGGATACAGTATATGAACCCCCCGATACATTCTGGAAAGCTCATCGCTGATTGTGGAAGAGCCAGCCCCCTTCCGCGTTTCTGCCATCTGGCTCGTCAGAGCGAAGCCGGCCAGGGAGCTTTCAAACCGGCGGAAGTGCTGAGAGATGGGTACTCCACCAGCCCAGAGCTGGTTGCACCAGCCATAGTGCAACTGCGCCACCTTGTGTCATAAACGGTAACGGACACACTGACACAGCGCGTATTTGATAATCACAGCGGCAATTGAATGAATTAGTGCAGATTAAAAATCAGCGTTTTAACATTGGAGTCAATGGAAACACGAAAAGATTGCCAAGGTTTGTCCCAAGCTAAAGTGAATAACTTTTTTTAGAGGCATTCTAATGATGATCCTTTGATATATTGAATAAATATCAAAGATGACCAATCTGACGCAATTTCATGACATAATAATCAACACAGACATCGTTGTACACAGAAACACAAATGAATATAGGCAAAAAACACGAAATCGTTGCTAAGGGGGTAATGTCCGTGTTTAGAGAAAAGAAAAGTAATAAAGAAATTGAGAACCGAAAGTTAACATTCCACGGCAAGTAGAATTGCATTTTGGAGTGGCTGAGTTAGGAAGGTATGGTTGTACATATATATTTAATTTATATATATATTCCTACCCTATATTAATTACATTTTGGGCTGTTATCATTAGTAGGAGGGGGATGAAGTGTATTGACTGGGACTGAGTGTGTGTTAGCGGGTGGGAAGCCAGTGGGGTATGTGTCCTGGTCGTTGTAAACTGCGACTCCTACTGGTCGGTCGGGGCGCCTGTTCAGCAGGGAGGGGGATCTGGGGGAAATAGCGTGAACCTCCGCACGTTTTACGTTCCCCCAGTGAAACTCCTCGCTGTCAGGTGAAAAAAAGTGGCTGGTGACTCCACATGTATCGGAGGAGGCGTGTGGTAGTTCTACACCCTCCCCAGGCCGACAGTGGGGCAATGCGTGCAACGACCAGGAAGGGAATTGGCATAACGACCAAAAATTGGGGATGGGTGAAAAATACAGGAAGCCCCAAAAAAATTATTATAATACAAACAAATAAAAAAGGTTAAATGGAGTTCCTGCCTGGTTATTGTTCCGAACAATACCGGTATCACTGTTCCAAAGCAAAACCACATCCTACTCTCTGCACCTGACCCGTGCCTCTCAGCCTCTCACCTGTTCTGCATACCGTTGGTCTTCCAGCTCTGGGCCAACTCCAAGGCACTGACAGCCGGCTTGCCCCTGGAGGTGATGTAGTCGTCACTGGCATCTCCATTGAAATTCCCGCACAGACCACACACCTTACTCTGGAGCCTCTGGCCCATGGTGATGCTGAGGGTGTTGAAGCGGTTGTAGCGGATCTGTATGTCCTGCGCCGTGTCAATGACCAGGAAGCCTTCCGAGCTGGAGAGACGCGTCGTCAGTCCCGTGATGAAGGGCACGGATACCGGTGTGCCGTTGACCTGGAGAAATCGAGACGAACGGGGACGTTTAGATATTGTGGGGGTGCAGCAGCCTAAAAGGCATGTGGGATTACAGCAGGGTAAGGGTTAGAGACGTGGGCAGCAGAGTTCAACTAGGCGCTAGTCTAGTGAGTACAATGTAATTTTCACAAAATAATCATGAGGTGCTCTTGGGTCTTTGGGAAAAGACAACTGGAACGAGACGGGATCCCAGGCACTTAAAAAAAAAAAAGCCTGACACTTAATAACAAATTAAGCATATAGAAAGTATACACATATTTTATTTAGTGTCATGTTGTGATTCTATTGATGTGTTGATTCTTTTTTGGATTGATTGATTGATTGATCGATTGGTCGCCTGTGTAGTACGGTGGGATTGCCCTCTTTTGGGCACCTGTGATAACGAGTCCTTTATAAATAAAGGGTGAACCCATAGCACCTTGTTATGCCCTAAGGAAGACCAGCTGGTCCAAAAAGGTTGGCTTTTTAAAATGATGTAGCCGTTCCCTAATGAAAGCTTTTTTTAACTTGTCTTTCTTCCTGTAATACTCTTTTGAGTGCCTAGGATCTCGTCTTGTTCCAGTCAGAGACGTGGGGCTCGTGATCAGAAGGTTCAAATCCCCAGGAATAGCAGGTGTCTGGGCAGTGGAGGTGGATGAGTAATGCGCTCCCCTTCCTCAACCGATACCATCGGATGTGCCCTTGAGCCAAGCACTTAATCTCCAAATGTTCCAGTGGAGCTGCTCAGTAGAAGAGATCCCAACCAGGACTCAACATTGTGACTCAGCCTCAACTCACAACCTGTAGTGCTCTTTTATGCACTGTAGCACTGTTGCATTTTTTGGAATATATGAAATGTTTGTGAAATATTTCTTCTACTTCAGGGATTGCATTGTATTCTAATATGTTTTTTCTACTGTATGTTTTTTCCACTGTTTTAACTAACTTTAGGTTAGTTGTAACGTTAGTTGTAACGTTAGTTTAGGTTTGTGTTAACGTTAGATAATGTACAAAATAAACATATTCCGCTGCTATAGACGTCGCTCTTTTATTTTGAAACCCCCCAGAAAGGAAGTCATTATATTAGCTTTAGTGTTAGCTCCGGTTAGCTCCGAGCGTGCAGTAGTTAGTAGTATATTATCAATACCAGCCATTGGATTACTGTTTTCTAAATTGGGGAGGCTTTTAATCGTCAAAGTAAGAGGATTTTAAGTCATGGTATCCATAAACTTCAATCGGTTCGGATCCTTTGAATTAATGAGAATGTAAACAAACACGGCTTCCACGTAGAAATCACTGACTGCGCTCAGAGAGGAGTCGTTCAGCAAAAAATAGTTCAGAGTATATCTGCTTAGAAAACGTAATTGTCTAATTCAATAATTTTTTATTTCTCCATGTGGTAAATACACAGGTCACAACATGTTTACAGGAACGTTTTGGAGTTGTATTTGGAGTGTATTTGGTGACTGTAGCTGTAGGGCACTGTAGGGAACGTCAGGCTCTAAAACCCCCCCACTTCCAGTGATGAAGCTAAGCTACGCTAACGGAGCGACTGTTCCCTAAGCTAAATGCACGCACAGAGACAAAAAAAGTATGTATCTTCTTGTCTAACTCCAGGGAAGATGTTAAATAAGCTAATTTCCCAAAATGTTGGAGTTTTCCTTTAAGAGCATTGCACCAAGACAAATCCCAATCAACCGTGTGTTGAAATGGCAATAAAGTATCTATCTATCTAAGCCTCCCCTCACCTTGACAGTGCTGCCAGAGATGAGAATATTCTCCTCGTTGATGTAGAGGTAGACGTGAGAGATGGTGGTGAGGTTGGGCGTGCTCCACTTGTCGAAGTTGGCGATGAGCTGGAAGGAAAGGTCGGGCAGCTTCTGGCAGTTGGTGGACAGGACGAAGGAGCAGGAGGCGGGCAGACGCAGGGACGCCCCGTCGAAGGTCCTGAAGACCCCGCCGCCGGAGGCCACGCAGTGCTGGGAGCGCCGGGCGAAGCAGCCCCTCACGCCGTAGCGCAGGGCGCACTCCTCCTCCGCCTTGCAGCGGCGCGGGTCGCACTGGATGAGGTTGCGTCCGATGCACTGGCAGCGTTTGGTGCAGTCGCTGTTCCAGAACAACTGTTTGGGCTGAGAATGAGATGAAGGGAGGAGGAGCAGAAGAAGTGGGTAGTGGGGGAGGAGAGGAGAGGAAGAAGAGATGGGTTGCTCATGCTGTGTTTACACTATGATAGTGAATATGTATTCTGCTAAATACAGTCTGAGACTGAAGCTGAATCTAAGTAATTCCAGTTTTAAGAGGCTTTGCTCATATGGACCCTGGACCCCTTGTTTAGCCTGTGAGAGAGGATTTTCAAATTTGTTACAACGAACGAGGAATTTCATCTATGAATTGTATTTCTCGGACCCACTAATACAACCGTGTCATTCATCCAGCTCAGTTCACGTATCACTGATGTTAGGACTGACCTCGTAGTACTTGCCATCGGTGTAGCAGCCACAGTTCTGAGGCAGGATGCAGCTCTTGCCATTGAGGATGTAGCCCTGGTCACACTGGCATCCCTCCACACACTCCTGGGTACAGGGGTGGCCACGGGCAGGGGTACACTGGGGCTGGCACACCGACATACAGCTAGAGTAGTGGCTGTTGGGCGGACAGGTCTGGACTGGGAGCAAAGCAAGTTGGCAAAGACATAGAAGACCAATGATTGTACTATAACAGGGACTCTTAGACTTATTTAGCCTGGGATTCATATCACCTGGACTAGTCTCAACCTGAGACCTGTATCACCTGGACTAGTCTCAACCTGAGACCTGTAACACCTGGACTAGTCTCAACCTGGGACCTGTAACACCTGGACTAGGCTCAACCTGGGACCTGTATCACCTGGACTAGGCTCAACCTGAGACCTGTATCACCTGGACTAGTCTCAACCTGAGACCTGTATCACCTGGACTAGGCTCAACCTGGGACCTGTAATACCTGGACTAGTCTCAACCTGGGACCTGTAACACCTGGACTAGTCTCAACCTGGGACCTGTATCACCTGGACTAGGCTCAACCTGGGACCTGTATCACCTGGACTAGGCTCAACCTGGGACCTGTATCACCTGGACTAGGCTCAACCTGGGACCTGTATCACCTGGACTAGTCTCAACCTGAGACCTGTATCACCTGGACTAGTCTCAACCTGAGACCTGTATCACCTGGACTAGTCTCAACCTGAGACCTGTATCACCTGGACTAGGCACAACCTGGGACCTGTAACACCTGGACTAGGCTCAACCTGGGACCTGTATCACCTGGACTAGTCTCAACCTGGGACCTGTATCACCTGGACTAGGCACAACCTGGGACCTGTAACACCTGGACTAGGCTCAACCTGGGACCTGTAACACCTGGACTAGTCTCAACCTGGGACCTGTAACACCTGGACTAGTCTCAACCTGGGACCTGTATCACCTGGACTAGGCTCAACCTGGGACCTGTATCACCTGGACTAGTCTCAACCTGGGACCTGTAACACCTGGACTAGTCTCAACCTGAGACCTGTAACACCTGGACTAGGCTCAACCTGGGACCTGTATCACCTGGACTAGGCTCAACCTGAGACCTGTAACACCTGGACTAGGCACAACCTGGGACCTGTAACATGGACTAGGCACAACCTGAGACCTGTATCACCTGGACTAGTCTCAACCTGAGACCTGTAACACCTGGACTAGTCTCAACCTGAGACCTGTATCACCTGGACTAGTCTCAACCTGAGACCTGTAACACCTGGACTAGTCTCAACCTGGGACCTGTAACACCTGGACTAGGCTCAACCTGAGACCTGTAACACCTGGACTAGTCTCAACCTGGGACCTGTAACACCTGGACTAGGCTCAACCTGAGACCTGTAACACCTGGACTAGTCTCAACCTGAGACCTGTATCACCTGGACTAGGCTCATCCTGGGAGTCATATCACCTGGACTAGTCATAAAAGGGGAACGCGCCCCACTTTAAGAATCCACATTATGTTCTTCCTGTATCTCAGGACAGTTCAGTCAGTATTTGTGAAGGTCAAATATCCTAAATTATCTTAACAACCATTTTGATTTTTCAGAAGAATGTAATTCTCACACAGTGACATGAAATGAAACCTCTCGGATGTGCAGATTCGCTCGCTCTACGTTGAAATGTGTAACTGCTCTCGGGTAAATTCACTTTCTTTCTTTCTTTTTAAATA
Source organism: Notolepis coatsorum (assembly GCF_963971535.1). Classification (NCBI taxonomy): domain Eukaryota; kingdom Metazoa; phylum Chordata; class Actinopteri; order Aulopiformes; family Paralepididae; genus Notolepis; species Notolepis coatsorum. The sequence goes on along the minus strand of NC_140172.1, from coordinate 126,982,008 downwards.
AATATATTTGTAATGCCATTTCTGCATTATTAGATAGGACAGTGAGTGACAGGAAGTCAGAGGTAGAGAGAAGAGGTCTTAGGCCGGATTCAAACCCAGGACGTTGCAATTACATGATATGTGCCCTAGCATCACACACACACACACGCACGCACGCACGCACGCACGCACACACACACACACACACACACACACACACACACACACACACACACACACACACACACACACACACACACACACACACACACACACACACACACACACACACACACACACACACACACACACACACACACACACACACACACACACACACACACACACGCACACGCACGCACACGCACACGCACACATGCACACACACCAGCTAGACCAGTGATTCGCAAAAAATAGGGAGGAAGCGAAAGAGAAACCTTTTTTCATCCCTAAAATATTAATACCACAGTGACGTGTGTATATTATTAATGAAGCGGCACGTTACGAGGTTTCTGGAGACATAAGGCGTTATATTCTACCTCATCCAGAATAGGCAATAGGAGGCAAATTAAGGTATCATGTTTTGCCCATCGGGCAGGAAGCTGTAGCCGCTGTGCCAAACTGAACTCACAGCTCCACTTGAACCTGAAACCTTCCATTAAGGGTATTAATTGGTTAATGTCAAGCGGTTCTAAAGGTTCCATCCTGGGAGGTGAGCGACCCGGCGGTGCCAATGAACATCTCTAAGTGTTGTGCCTCTTCAAGCGCTCCCGCGCGCCCGCCGCGCGCCAGCTACCCACTTTGGTATACGGTGCATTTACTGTGTCGACCCCGGGGGGCGGGAGGAGGAGGGAGGGAGGGGGGGGGGGGGGGGGGGGGGGGGGATTTCAGTCGAAACAAGTGAAATATAGCAAAGGGCACAGACACGCCCATATGAAAATGAACTATATAAATAAATTAGGGATGCTCGATATTGGCTTTTTTACCGATACCGATATTCCGATATTGTCCAACTCTTAATTTCCGATACCGATAACGATATCAACCGATACCGATATATGCAGGGTTTCCCCCCAAAAAAACTGAATAATTTCAGGTAACTAATAATTTCACTGGATGCATTCAAAAGGCTTTCTAAATGTAAGCATTATCTGTGCAAAACATGATCATTAAAAAAGTTTAAATTAACATTACATATCTCTTGTTGTTGAATTAAACCAACATGCATACTTTTGACAATAAATAAAATAAGAATTGGTTCTTACTTGCTTGCCTGGGTAAATAAAGGTTAAATAAATGTAAAAAAAAAGAAAAAAAATATTGTTATTGTTTTATTTTTAATTTTTTACCGATACCGATATTTTCCGATATCACATTTTACTGCCGATATCGGCCGATAATATCGGTCGGCCGATAATATCGGACATCCCTAAAATAAATATAAATAAAACCTATAGTGCTGCTGTGTTTCTATAGCTGCAGTCAGCAGCTCTGCAGCTCACTCGGTTGGTTGGTTTGTCCACAAAAGTGGTCCACAAATTTGGCACGTGTTAGAAGAAGTGTGTTAGTGTGCTATCAATCCTATTTGGAGCCAGCGTAGTCCCACGAACAGCGGACACGTTGCGTCAACTTGGCTGCGAACGAATCAGGTGTACCTGCTGCTGTCACAGCTAATGCAGGGTCAGACTGAGGTTGAGAGGTGTGTGTGTGTGTGTGTGTGATGCATGTTCATGCACTATTGCAGGTTTGTGCTTGTTTTCTCATACACATTATAGATTTACCAAAGAAATTCAAGTTCACCATAGTATTTTTCTAGTGGATTATAGAAATCTCGGGTGAATTACTGTAGTATTCCCGAGGCTGCAAGGTGCATGTCCTACATTTCACTGCATGTCTTGTGTATGTACGTGACAAATAAAACTCTTGAATCTTGAATCTTGAATATGAAACTAGAAGCACTAGCCTCAGCCTTAGACACATATTGAAACCACATGGTGAAGCTGAGCCGAGGCACCCGCTCACTCACCACAGGGGGTGTCGCTCCTCCAGCCGATCACGGGGACTCCTTGGGTCTGACAGGTGCTGCTGTAGATCTGCAGCCAGTTGCAGATGGTCTCCGGGGCGCCCTGGTCCAGACACGTGTCCTGCAGGCAACTCTGGTAGAAGAACGCCGGCCCCACTTTGCTGTGGCAGCGTGCGAACAAGCCCCCCCGGTCCACGATCAGCCCGCACAGCCTCACCGCCTCCGGCTCCACGAACACATACAGCCCGTCCCCCACGTGGAACCGTATGCCCGGGTTGCCCACACCGCCGTCCTCGTCGTCGGCGCCGCCGCCGTTTATGTTGGCGTCGGCCACCATGAGGGCGCCGCTGTTGGTCTCGCCCAGGCCGCAGCGCGGGCAGGAGTCTCCGCAGCCTACCTGGCAGAAGGTGTCCCTCTCCGCCCAGACCGTGCCCCAGTCGCTGACGGTGAGCGTGGGGGGAGAGTTGGGCATGCCCTGGCAGAGCCCGCAGGAGGTGTTGTACAGGTGGCGGGGCAAGGTGAGCAGGAGCAGGGTGTTCCAGTCGAACGCCACCTTCAGGCCGAAGTCCGTCTCCAGGATGAGCTGCATGCCGATGGTGAAGATGTTGACCTTTCCCGCGCCCAGCTTCAGGGGGAGGTACAGACGCTCCTTGTTGACCTGGATGGAGCGAGAGGGAGATCCGTTCACACAGGTTATTATTATGGATGTTTTCTAAAATACCCCTTCTGTGTCTGTTATTTCACGAGTTACAGTGAAGTAGGGTGTGTGCGTGTGTGTCTGTTTGCACATGCACACGCATGTGTGTGTGTGTGCTTGCCGGCAGAAGTGTGTGTTGGTTGCTTATATTCTCTGATTATAAGGAGAGAGAAAGAGAGTGTGTGTGTGTGTGTGTCTGTTTGTGTGTGTGTGTGTGTGTGTGTGTGGTGCGTGTGTGTGTGTGTGTGTTGGATTAAGTATGTGTGTATTTTGTGGTTCTCCTCAGATCTTTGAGTCAGTTTGTGAACCCATTCCAAGTGTCAGTCTCGGTCAGGGTTCAGTCGGAGCCAAATCCAGCCTGTTAAAAGATGCCCATTGAAATCAGATCCACCTTAAGCCAATCAAAGAGGAATTCTCCCCCCGCTGCCGGTGTTATTCTATCAGCTTGATTAGAAATAACTCTCGCCCGCAAATACAACAACCATGACCTTCACAAGTCAGGGCTGAGGAAGGAGAACCACGAAATGTGTCAAATCTCATAATTGCACATTTCTCTCGTCTTCGCTAGGGCTTTCTGAATCAGCGTATTATTGGCCAGTCCCAATTCCAGGTGCCTCTACTATGAGATGAAAACAATATAAAATCCTGACTCTGCCATTCCTTTGTCCCTAGTGTGAATTATGGGGGGGGGGGGGGCTTTGGGGGAGGTATTGATCTCCCTCCTGAAATAAACCATAATCCATAGTATACCTATAGTGCTGCACTAATGTTTTCGTTAAACAAAAAGACAGCCCAGGGGCGGCTACGTGGCGTAGTGGGCAAGGCGCTCGCCACGAATGCAGAGCCGCTGGGCTCGCCTGTTCGAGCCCAGCGCTCCACATTGCTTTCAGTTTAGCTGGTCGTTCATACTAATACACATTGGCCGTATTAGGGGGTGGGAAACTGATGGGTGGGGATCGGGCGTTGTGGACAGCGACTCCTACAGGTCGGTTGGTGCGCCTGCGCAGTAGAATCAGGAAGTGTCGGGGGCAGCGTGAGCCTCCCACGCGTTACTCCTCGCCACTGAGAGATCGAGCTGCGCAGGTGAAAAGATGCGACTGCTGTTACCTCAAGTACCGGAGGGGACTTGTGCTATGTATGACTTAGTCCACATTGCAGCCGGCTTGTGGGAGGCAAGAAACAGCGTTCGTGACAGGGGAGGCTTGAATTGGATGATACGAAATTGGGATGGGAGAAAATATAGAAAATGGGAGAAAAAGTGGATAATAAAAAAAAAAAAAAAAGACAGCCCCCATAAATATTTCTCGATATGATTTGCACACCATCGTTGTCCCTTCTCACAGCGCTCACCGTGATGGTGTGTTTATAACTGCGGGACACCTCGATCTCGAATCCGTAGACCTCCAAAACGAAGCCCCTGACCCAGATAGCCTGGCCCGTGTCCCTCTCCTCGTTACGGGCCGCCAGTTTGAACTGAGGGGAAGCACTCGCGGTCCTGGTGACCGTCCCGCCATCTCCATCCCCGTCATCCCTGACCGCGTCCTCCACGGCCTGCTCCATGCCCTCGCAGTTGGTGGTGGCCATCCTCAGCGTGCAGGAGCTCTGGAGTTCAAAGGGCATGTTGCCGAAGGGCAGGAAGTGTCCGTAGCCGGCGGCGACGCACAGGGCCTCTGTGCGCGGCTGGCAGAAGTAGAGGCCGTCGCTCTCCTGGCAGTACTCCTCGGCGTGGCAGGGCGCGAGCTGGCAGTAGACGCTGTTGTCGGAGCCGTTGCAGTAGCAGCGCTCCTGGCACTCCCAGTCGCTCCAGAAGGTCAGGTTGGTGGCGAGCTGGCGCCCGTGATTCAGGCAGCCGCAGTCGTACCGCGCCACGCACAGGCCGCCCCGCAGCGCGAAGCCGTCCTCGCACTGGCAGCCCTCCTGGCACGGCACCGGGCACGGCTCCTCGGGTTCGTCCAGATTGGTGCAGGTCAGCGGGCAGGCACTGGTGCACTCGTCGAAGTGGCTGTTCTCTGGACAAGGCAGAGCTACGGTAGTGGCAGAAAACAGAGGCGAGAGAAAGGAGAAGAGAAACAACGTCAAAGACAGATCAAAGTAAGAGGTAGAGGAGGGAGACATTGAGGGAGAGATTTTCTAAGAGGAACAAATAGTCCAGTTCAGTTCAGGACTACTAGTTCATTGATCAAGAGTCGCTCATCTTCATTCTGACAGCCATCAGACTTTGCAATGCATCACTGAGCACAGAGTGACAGTTACCATCTTCTTTTACTTTTAAAACAACATTGTCAATATTACACTTACTGTACACTTAATGTAGATCTCTGTATTTTTTACTGTATATTTTATATTAGAATGTACATACATAACATAGGAAATGTGAATCCCGGACCGTATTTTATTTTATTATTATTATTTAATTCTTAGGCTTATTTTATTCTTTATTCTTAGGCAATTTTTTGTTATTTTTATTCGTGATTTTGTTTTGTCTACTTAATGTTTACTGTGAGCAATTTGTAGTGCCAAATTTCCTTCGGGATGAGTAAAGTATTTCTATTCTATCTACTCACGACAGTTGGTGATGCTCCTCCAGGAAGACAGGCCCACCTGAGCGTCCTTACAGGCCGAGGCGTAGGCTTGCAGGGAAGAACACAGAGCGGTGCGGTTTCCCTCCCGCACGCACATGTTATACAGGCAGTTCCTGAAGAACGGCGAGGGGTTGACCGCCACATGACACGCCAGGAAGGAGCTGTTCCCTGGGTCGTTGATGTTGCCACACATCCACGGGCTCTGGTAGAGCCTCAGGTCGGTGCACATGCGGTACAGGTCGTCACAGTCGCCGTTACACGTCATGTCGTCTGCGATGGCCCGCCAGCCCTCCGTGAAGAGCTCAGGGGTCTCCGCCAGGCGTCCGTTGGGCAGGCGCAGGTCGTCGGTGGCGTTGCTGTTGAAGACGCCGCACAGGCCGCAGGTCTTGTTGTAGAAGAGAGTGGAGAGAGTGATGTTGAGGAGGCCCTGCGGTGTGTAGTGGACGCGGATCAGACCGCTGGACTCCACCACCGTGGCGTTGCCAGGCGCTCTGTAGATCATCATGGTCTCCAGTGGGTGGATATATGGGAGTGCCACCAGTTCGCCGTTGAGCTGGAAGACACAAGGACATGACTCATCGGATGGTCTGGTCTACAAGCAAATGTATTCATGAGGCCTGGCAACAAAAGGCGTTTGGCCTTGGTGAATAAAAACACTAACCTTCACAATGTCAAAATCTGACCCGCCCATTTGAGCCTCCAGGTTAGCTACCCTAACTACCACGGGTCTCTTCCAGGTGGGGCCCTTGTTCACCAGCCGCCGGCCTAGCTTGACCTCCACCGTCGACACGTTAGCCGACACCGCCCCGCACAGCTTCAGCAGGTAGTAGGAATTCTCGTCGGGGAAGGGCACAACGGCACCGTCAAAGGACGACATCACCAGGTTCTGGGAGACGCTGCACATCCCTTCGCGGCGAGGGTAGCAGCCCAGCAGGCCCACCTCGGCCATGCACACCTCGCCCTCCCGACAGGAGTCGTTGAAGCAGGACACCTCTCCGGCGGGCCCGCAGACGCAGCGGAGAGAACATTCGCCCCCCACCGCGCCGTTGGGGCTCGCCCAGAAGGTGTCATTCCGGTGGTAGTATAGGCCGTCCCGTTCACAACCGCAGTCTTCGTGCTTCACGCAGCGGCTGCCGCTCAGGACGTAGCCCGTGTTACACTGGCAGCCCTCTGTGCACGGGTGGGCACAGTACAGGGGGGCGGTAAGGTCCGAGCAGGAGGCGGGGCAGGCATTGGTACACACCTGGTACTGGCTGAAGTCCGGACATGGCATGGCTGAGATCCAATGAGAGAGAGAAGAAATTGTAGAAAAACATCACAACGTAAAAAGAAATACATGCAAGTCGTAAGAAGCAAATCTCGATCTGACCTCATTGGACCGAATCCACTGCATGGAATCTTATCCACGGTAATATTTCATGGTCATAGGAAAAACTCACCGCAAAAGGTGCGCGATCTCCAGGGTCGTATGCCGACACCCAGGGCTTGGCAGGCCAGTGCGTAGGCCTGGATGGCCTGGCAGAGGGTGGTGATGTTATCCCTGTGCGCGCACATGTCATATACACAGCTATAGACAAAGGCTGTAGGGTCCACCACTGGCCTGCAGTCCCTAAAAGGACCGTCTGTTTTATTGATGACGCCGCAGTAGTCGGGGCGAAAGTAAAAGGCTTCCGTCAGCGAGTCACACATGCTACAGTTCTGGGTGCAGCCGTCCGTACACCTCCAGTCCGTGTCCTCCGCACGCCAGCCGCCGCCCAGCTCCACCACGCTCTCCGCTAACGATCCATCAGGCAGCACGGGGTCGTCCGCAGGGTCGTCGTTATAGTTACCACATAGACCGCAGGTGTTGTTGAAGTAGGAACTGGGCAAGGAGATAGATGCGTAGTGTTGGCCGTCATAGGTCACCAACAGGCCAAAGTCTGTTTCCAAGGCGACGGCCACCCCCGACTGGTACACCTTGATAGCGCCGAACTGGAGTTGGACCGGCAAGGTCTTCACCAGGCCGTCAACCTACGAACAGTAGCATTAAGACATTCAGAATAAGGACAATGGGTTAAACTCACATCTGTGGGGGTCTGAATCATTTAAAGTTCCATCAACATGATGGAGACACGCATTTCACGTTTATTTTCCAAATACTAGTTAGAGAGACTCTGACCTGGACGGTTCCCGAACTCCCTTTGGGCAGGGTAACTCTGTGACTGTACACCTCCACGGTGACGTCGCGGAGCCAGGACACGGAAGGTATCCCGCGATTCTCATTCTTGGCCTCCACACTGAAGAAGGGCAGCCCCGCCACCTCCCAGCAGGGCCGGGCCAGCAGGTAAGAGCAGGTGCCCTGGAAGTGGTAGAGCAAGCCATCGAACGTGTGGTAATGGGGGTCACCAAACACCACGCAGGTGCTGGTGCGGGTCGGCTGGCAGTAGAAGGCCCCCTCCAGGGGCTCGCAGGTCTCCAGCTGCCCACACGGAGCCTCTTGGCAAAGCACCTCGTTGTCCAGATCTAGACAGCGGCATCGCTGTGAACACTGGTCAGACAGCCAGAAGATCTCACCTTGTCTGTAGTAACGCCCTGGGGGACGAGATGGGAGAGACGTTTTAAGTAATTTTGCTGCTGGTAGGCGAAAACCTTATAACTTCAATTGAAATTGTACATGGTTCTCTAGGTTGTGAGCAGGTTTCATGACCTCAGGGCCCATGAGACCCATTCAAACCCTAATATGTAACTTCAGAAATTCATGGATATCAACAAGAAAATTATATACATTTTTCTTTCTGAATTCCTGAAAGGTTTACCCTTTTGTTAAAATATTTGGATTTAACACCTGGATATTACATTTAAAACTTGTACATGAACAATTAAGCGCTAAGTAATATGATGAATTGTCTGTCGAAACAAAGACAACTAATTGCTTTTTCAAAGGATGTAACTCACAACTCCAGTATAGTATCACATGGGAACAAAAACACAATTACAAGTGCACTTTCAGTTTACTTGCCATTGTAGCTGCAACCATTGGCCGGATCGATCAGATCAGTATCTACACGGAAGAGCCAGCGCCCAGGTAGGTTCACGTTAGTCGTGCCTCCGATGTTCATCACGTCAGTCCACCGGGTCCATGGCAGGTTGAAGAAGTGTCCGATGTCTCCTCCATTGAAACCTGACTGAAAGGGTGTGAGGAATGGAAGGTGAAACGTTTTATCATTCACAATTCCTACGTCATAGACACTTTGATGGGTAGTAGTGTTTTTCCTTTAAATGTATTTTTATGGCACCTCTTTGGCCAGGAAATCGACTTCAGCAATAGACACTCACCACCGCTATGTAAATCAATTTGACCTTGACCACCTCCAACCAACCCCCTGCCCAAGACCAATCACCCACCATCGCCACCACCCCATGCATGCCACTGAAATGTACCCAATGAGAAGGGACCCTGGACCCCATGACGTTTAATACCTGTGCTGTCGTCCCTCCCAGCCCAGAGAGAGGGTCTCCTCCGCTGGCAGTCCCCGTGCTCCAGGAGATCTCTCCATAATTGAACATAGAGAAGCAGGCCACGCCGTCTGATATGAGTATAGCCTGGAATGTGTTCACCTTTAAAGATCCAAAAAAAAAGGTTATAGAAGAAGAAGAAGTCTTTATTTGTCATGCAGATATTTTCTTTTTTTAATATCTTTTTTACAGCATTTTACAGCTTTATTTTGGATAGGACAGGCAGAGAGGAAAGATGGGAGAAGATATGCTACAATTACACTGCAAGCCCAGCTACGTGGTGCGCCACCATGGCGCCCTAAAGTCATGCAGATTTAACACACACACATGCGATGGGCGACCCACAGGAGCACACACACATGCACTGAAGCCGCTGATGAAATGTTCTCTGCACTTCCCCTCAAGGGCAGCCGGGAGCAGACAAGGGATGCAACGTGCACCGCGCCCGGGGACCAATCCAAGTGCTCCTGTCCGTCTTTGTCAGGGACGCGACAGCGTTAGCGATCTGTTGTGCATGTTTTTCCATTGGGTTTATATTATCGGGAGGGGGAAACCCTTGTGAGCACGGGGAGAACATGCAAACTCCACACAGAAAGGCCCGGGAGATACCCCACCTGGCTAACTGGCAACACGGCAACCTGGTCCCCAAGCGGGAATCGAACCCAGGACCTTCTAGCAGTGAGTGTTTCACAGAGGGCGAAAAAACCAAGTCAATGCATCCTATGAGGCAAAAGATGCACTACACCCTACGAGAAGTGACCAACAAGGGGGATTAATAAAGTGTTAGTGACTTGACAATAACAATAACCGCCCTCCGAGATAAATCAACTGGAGAGATTCTCAGTTATATTAGAGGACACAAATTCTTCATTAGTCACGCTATCACTCACAAACAGGACACAGGGAACCCCATATTCTATGACCTTGTGGGGAAAGTAACGGAGTAACTGTACAATAAAGACAGATTTACAGAGAATGTGCAGTTCAGGCAGTTCCTTTCAACATTAGAGCGCGAGAGAGAGTGCGCTAGGCGATACATACATCACTACTAACGAGGAGTGGGGTTTGTACTTTACCGGGGTCGTCTGACTGCCTCCATAGAAGGTCACCTGGCTCCACGTCGTAATGAAAAGCCAGGTGGCCATGAAGTTGGGCATGTTTCTGAAGTACTTGCGGACATCCTGCGTGGCCCGCGCCAGTACGTCCGCTTCGGTGGTCTCCCTGTAGTACACGTCTCCGCGGATACCGTTGTGAACGTCCGCCCAGAGGGGGGCGACGAACGACCTGGTGTCACTCAGCGGAAAGGTCTCCGGGGTGAACTGGCTCACCTGCACGTTGAAGGAGATCACACCGTTGTTGTTGACCTGAGAATAGAGCGGAGTGGTTTCACCGTTATGCACATAACAGCCAGTGTTGTCGTCGAGTCACTACATCTCGAGTCCGAGTCGAGTCTCGAGTCCCCAGTGTTCGAGTCCAAGTCAGAGTCACCGAAGAAGAGTCGAGTCCCCATTACCCTAGAGTCCGAGTCGAAGTCATCAAGGTTGAGTACACTCCACTCTGCTGACATACAAATAAAAAAAAAGGTCTACATTAAACATAAATGACAGCGCACAATTCTCTTTAGGCATCTTGAGTTCTGAACATGAGGGTATCGACGTGAATCCGCATGTAGGTGGAACACACGTGTCTGTCCTTTATTAAATAATGTTACGGTATTAATATAGCCATCAATATCTTTTGCCAAATGATTAGGGCCTATTACAAAAAAAACTAAAAAAAACTGTATTTATCAATTAACAAGTCCGAGTCCTCGTCTGCACCTTCCGAGTCCGAATGCAGTCAATGTTCGAGTCCAAGTCCGAGTCATCAGTGCTCAAGTCCAAGTCGAGTCACGAGTCCTGAAAATCAGTCCAGGACTATGTACATAGATACATACATACATACATACATACATACATACATACATACATACATACATACATACATACATACATACATATATACATATATACATATATACATATATACATATATACATATATACATATATACATACATACATACATACATACATACATACATACATACATACATACATACATACATACATACATACATACATATGTATGCATCCCCCCTCCCATTGGACAATGTGCAATAGCGAATGTGCAATTAGTGCAATAGTGCTCATTTATCTTAATTTCATTCATCTATCTATCTATCTATACGTACATATAGCCTACATATACAGTATAATAATGAATAGAATCTGAATTGAATGAATGAATCGTTTATCTTGAACAATATATAACATATATATACAGAAAGAATATATACAAAATAATTAAAAAAACAATGCAATTCAAAAATAATTTACTGTGAAAGAAAATAAAAATAAACTCAAATAAGAATAATAAAAACAGTGTCTTGTCCAAAAAGGAATAAGAAGGAGCGAGATGCTCCTTATCACAATAAACCCTTAAAAAAATGTTTTCAGTCTTTCGATATAGCATTGTTACTCCTGAGATCCAGAACACCTTCAAACTAAATATTCAAATGTCTTCCAAGAAAATCATCTACAAAAAAAATCACTTGACCAATCAATCACTCAAGTTAATATACAATCATTACTGTTAATGAATAATGATTCGGCTACTGTCCATCCAGTATCTTTAGAAAGAAAAAGGTGTATGCTGAGAATGATTGATGGTTAGCTAAATAAATGGTAAATGGACTTCAGCCAGATTGGACGAGGGCAAGAATACATTTGTTTGTTTTGTTGACTTTAAAAAAGCCTTTGACTGGATTAATAGAGAGCTTTTGGACTATAAATTAATCTGTTCTGGTATTGATGGTCTATTTTATAAGGCTATCAAAAGCCTGTATAAGGCCCCATCTGCCTGTCTGCAGCTGAATGATATTAGGACCGGCTGGTTCCCCACCCCATTCGGTGTAAAACAGGGAGATGTGCTTTCTCCTACTTTATTCGCCCTTTATGTTAATGACCTGGCGCAAGAAATCAAGCAAGCCAATCTTGGTATTCCAATAGATAATATAATCCTAAGTATTTTATTGTACGCTGATGATATTGTTTTGTTTGCAGAAAATGAAGCAAATTTACTAAACATGTTGAATATTATGAGTTCTTGGTGCATGAAATGGAGACTTGCGATTAACAGTGAAAAAACACAGATTATGCACTTCAGGAAAAAACACGAACAGCAGAGTAGACATAAGTTTCAATTTGGACCAACGCCCCTGATTTACACACATTCTTATAAATATCTTGGTTTCACCTTTAATGAGTACATGTGCTTCATAGAAGGAAGGAAAATAATGTCTGAGTCAGCAGGAAGGGCGCTAGGGGGCGTGTTGAGTAAAATGAAAGTGTGCACTGACCTTGGGTTTTCAACATTTACACAATTATTTGATTCAATGGTGGGTTCTGTTTTATTTTATGCTGCTGGAGTATGGGGTTTTGATGATGCACCTGAATGTAATGCGATCCAGAACCGGGCCATAAGATACTTTTTAGGAGTCCATAAATACACACCAAAAGGGGCTATAGAAGGGGACATGGGGTGGGACTCTTGCTTGGTCAAGCAAAAAGGTGAAATGGTGAGGTTATGGAACCGCCTGGTCCAGCTGCCAAATGGCAGGGTGACAAAAAATATATTTAACTGGGACAGAGCACACGGTCATCCCTGGTCAAGAGAGATGTCCATGATTTTTTCTTCTACTGACTTGAGTATGATTTTTATGAACAATTTGCAGTGTAAGGTTCACATAATTAAAACAAAATTATCAACAATCCATCAGGATAAGTGGAAGGTGGAGATTTGGAAAAAACCTAAACTTAGAAAATATGTTGCAATTAAAAGTATGAGTATTTTACTGAACCTTATGTAATGTTAAACTTAAAGAGAAGACGGAGGTCTCTGTGTGCCCAGTTGAGGTCTGGCACCCTGCCATTGGCGGTGGAAGTGGGTAGATTCCAGGGTAAACCTGAGGAGGAGCGGTTGTGTGTTCTGTGTGATCTGGGAGTGGTGGAGGATGAATATCATTTTGTTTTTTATTGCCCTTTGTACACCACTTTGAGGAGGGCTTTATTTGAGAAAATTCAAATTGTAAACCCAGATTTGTTTTGGCAGTCTGAGAGTTGTATGTTGAGTTGTTTTTTTGTGGAGGACATCTTCGGTTTTGCAGGATTTTTGGAGAAGGCATGGCACCTGAGACAAAACACACTGTATCCTATATAATTGTATTTGAATTCACCTTGTTTTTCTGTTTATTTACATTGAGTACAGCTTGTGTTATATTACGTTTTATTGTATTTTCTTGTATTTTTTTATGGCCATCTTGGTCTATGTCATTTGTTAAGTAATTGGTAAAGTATATTATTATATACTTATTGTTATGTGTCTTGTAAGCCCATATGGGCTGGGCATACATCTGTATGTAAGACACGAAAATAAAAAATATCAAATCAAAAAATATATAGTGCTTTTATCCAAAGCTCTTTACAACTTATGCCTCACAGCAGTTAGGGGTTAAGTATCTTGCTCAAGGATACCTCGACACGCTGCCGGGAGGAATCGGAACCGAACCGGGATCAGACGACCACTCTACCTCCTGAGCCACTGTCGCCGCCGGGTGAATGATGGTTCAATACTTTCCCTTTAAAATGATTAATTGAATGCAATCATTGGTGCAGTAGACTTACATAGATGGAGCGGTAGGGGTTATTAAAAAAGACGAATGGGATGCTGATAGTAATTTCTGGAGAACTTCCATCGTCCATCTTGGGCGTCTCCAGGTCCCTGTGAGCAGGTCCAAAGGGGTACAGGATGTCCATGTTAGCTAAAGGAAGAGGGGAGGAGAGCAGTTCAGATCTAGGTTATGACCATATTCACACGGTGGCTATTTTGCTGTTATGTCACGCTCACGGGGTGGAAAGGAATCCCAACCTGAGCACGACATAAGAGCAAAATGGCCGCTGTGGGAATATGGTCAATTGGATGCATTGTATAGAAAATTGACATTTACAGAGCAAGACGAGAACTGACTGTACAAATGTCAAAAGATCAACCTGACTAGATTAGATTCAAATTTATTGTCATTATACAGCACAATAAACGAGTACTACTGAGTATAGTGCTAATCAGATGTATGTGCAGATTTGTACTATTAATATGTACAGTGATACAGGTATAAAGACACTATGGTAATAATAATAATAATAATAATAATAATAATAATAATAATAATAATAATAATAATAATAATAATAATAATAATAATAATAATAATAATAATAATAATAATAATAATAATAATAATAATAATAATCTTCATTTATATAGCACCTTTCATACACGGAGTGCAACTCAAAGTGCTTAACAGAGACACGTCTTCTTTAAACAAGTCAAGAAGAAACAACACAATAAGTCAAGAAAAAACATAGTAGTAGTCGTTTTTTTGCCATCTACCCTGGAGTTAGACAAGCAGATACATACCCTTTTCTTCTCTGTGCATGCATTAGGCTTAGGGAACAGCCGCACCGTTAGCCTAGCTTAGCGTAATTCACTGGAAGTAGGTGTGCCAGTGTAGCCTAGTTCCCAATAGTCACGAAATACACTCCAAATACAACTCCAAAACGTTCCTGTAAACATGTATTTACCACATGGAGAAATATATATATTTTTTAAAGAATTAGACATTTTCGTTTTCTAAGCAGATATAAAAAATAGTTCCGAGTATATATCTGCTTAGAAAACGAAAATGTCAAAAAAAATATTATTATTTCTCCACATGTTTTGGAGTTGTATTTGGAGTGTATTTCGTGACTGTTGGGAAGTAGGCTAGACTGGCACACCTACTTCCAGTAAATGACAATAAGCTAGGCTAACGGATTGGCTGTTCCCTAAGCCTAATACATGCACAGAGAAGAAAAACATATGTATCTGCTTGTCTAACTCCAGGGTAGATGGCAAATAAGCAAATTTCCCAAAAGGTTGGTGTGTTCCTTTAAGTACAATTTTGAGCTACTTCTAATTTACGTGAGTATTTAAATTTTAGGGAACATTATACTTTTTATACAATAATGGAAGCGGACATGACTGGTTAGCCTAGGGCTAGGCATTGTCCAACTAACACTTCTCCCGAAGGCTAACCGGTCATGTCCGCTTCCATTCATTGTGCTAAGCTAGGCTAAGATAGTTTTATACTGAACGCACAAAGAGGAAACTGGTATCTCTCTTCTTGTCTCTCTCTGGAGAAGACGGTAAGCTAATTTTGCAAAATGTTGGCGTGTTCTTTTAAGTAAAGGAACTGTTTACTTCTTCCACCACTGCAGCGAAGTACAGACAGATCCACGCTGTTCCTCATAATAGCTCCGGCTAGTTTGTCACAAACCAATGCAAAGTCAATGGGGTCAAGCTCCTGTCTGTACACGCTGACTGATGCTCACTGAAATGTACTCCACAGTGCACACAAAGTCGTTTTCGGTGAGTTTTCAAAACGAAAACACCCTTTGAGCGTTGCCGCTAGGAAAACGCGTTTTCCTGCCAAAACGGCCTTGCCCTTTAACTTGGACATGCAAACGAAATAATTCGAAAATGAAACGTTGTAAGTGTAACCATGGCCTCAGTGTCAGTACAGACACAAGCTTGTCCCTGTTGACTTTGGTTTGTGGCTATACTCAATCAACACCATCATTCGACACCGGGCTAGAAGAAATCAGAACTATCCCTTTAAGGTCCAGTATGAAGAAACATCTCCTACCTCCTGTTCGTGGTAAGACACTGAGGAGGAGGAGCAGAGTGACTCGAGTGCCTGGCCTGACCATCCTGAAATCAAGAAGAACATACCTTGTTGACATTGTGATTAAACAGGGCGGACGCTTTTTGGTTAATTATGAATAATAGATATTGGCATACACACACACACAGCCACGCAGAAACATACACTCTCACACACAGACACACACTCACGCATGCATTTATGCACTCACACACGTGCATGCACACACACACACACACACATATGCATGCATGCATGCAAACACACACAAGCATGCACGCACGCACGCACGCACGCACACACACACACACACACACACACACACACACACACACACACACACACACACACACACACACACACACACACACACACACACACACACACACACACACACACACACACACACACACACACACACACACACACACACACACACACACACACACACACACACACACACACACACACACACACACACACACACACACACACACACACACACACACACACACACACACACACACACACACACGCAACCATGCACAAACATACACACACTGAATCCCTTCTACTGGTGCAGAAGTTAATAGGTGTATGTTACAGAGGGAAAGAACATACACGTTTTCTTCTCTGTAGTTGTTTGGTTCAAAACCCTTTATAGAAGTCATGGTGTTATAGTCTGATATGTGATCGCATGGTGACTACCTCACGGTACTGCTTCCACCTTCGCATTGGGGGTAGGGGTGTGTGTGTGTGTGTGTGTGTGTGTGTGTGTGTGTGTGTGTGTGTGTGTGTGTGTGTGTGTGTGTGTGTGTGTGTGTGTGTGTGTGTGTGTGTGTGTGTGTGTGTGCGTGTGTGTGCGTGCGTGCGTGCGTGCGTGCATGCGTGCGTGCGTCCAAAGTATTCTTCAGCATGGATTTCAAGGCTTGTACAAACTGAGTGTGGCCCCATTGACATTGCATTAGTTGTGTGGCTAACAAGCCAAAGCTGCAGGTATCTAGTATGAAGAACAGCATTGATTATATTTTATATTATATTATTATTGTGCTGAGAAAGACAACGTCATTGTTACAGTACGTAAGTTAAGTAGGACTCAGGGCTAACTTCTGAACTTACGCCTTAGACATTTTGTATTTTTCTTTATATTTTTGTGATGTCAGAGATGTGATAATCATTTTCCAAAAGAGAATCATTCAGGTCTCAATGTCTCATGTTGTAAGTGAGTTTTGACTATAAAGAGATGGGGAAATGCGACCCTCCATTGTAGCTTTGAGCTTAATAAAAATGTAAGAGCATTGTAAGAGTGGAACTCTCTGCAGTGCTGAGTCCAATGACATTATGAGTTATGAAAGGGCTAAAGTAAAGGGGGCAAAGCTAACATACACCAATGAAAAATTACTCTCTACTGAGTCCAATCATGCCTCCCACAAGTCTCTATGAGTTATGAAAGGGGATGTGGCTAAAGTATAGGGGACGGCCGGGGCTAATCTACACCAATGACAAAAGACTACGGAATCCAATAATGCCTCCCACAAGTCTCTAGAACAAGCAGTTACCAAGTTATGAAAGGGGCGTGGCTAAATAGAGTGATATGCTATTGGTCACACTTGACATACCTTTGAGGAAATAACACAGGAATACCCTATAAGGTCAAGTTTTATGCAGATGACCTTCTTTTGTTTGCTAGCAATCCTCAATACCTTCCATCCTGTCTAAATTGCGGGAAGACGTCCAAACTAAAAGGTTTGCTGGTATGCGTCTGAAAGTAAAAAGAGACAGCCTCCTCTGACAGCCTCAAACTGTGAACCCTCCGCTCACCAACACCATGTGACTACGTATGTCAAACACCGTGATCTCAACCATTCAGCCACCTGAAAAGGATCTAATTCAGGTGCTGAAGTGGAGGTATTTAACTTAGGGGTGGGTTTACACCAAGGGGCTACCGTTGCAAGGTTTCAACCTCGTTACACCTACACACAAGGGACAGAGAGAGACAGAGAGAAGACAGTGATACACATAGTGGTTGCAAGCGGGAGGACGGGGGATTGGGGGCAATTGTAAAATGTTTAGATTTGCACACGGTTACTTAAAGATAACCATCATTACCAAACTTTTATGTTGGGAAATTATGGTCACAATATTGATTCTAAAACAACATATCAAATGTTACATTTGCCCCCAATTGTAACACCACACCATATGGGGGCAAATGTAACATCTTCAATAAAAATAATGAACCAAAAAAAATCTTGATTAAAAAATATGTTTCTCTCCAATGGGATTGGCAAGGTGGATTTTGGGCTTAGCATTGCCCTAGACGATTTTTTACTTTGTGATGTGGTGGTTTGAGAAATACAAACAACCCAGAATGTTTTTAACCGAATGCGTGATGATAATGGGTTCTGCTACTGGCTACTTGTTCGTTTTTCAAGAACATTTTGGTTATAAAATCCATTCATGGACTTGGCCCCGAGTATATTAATGACATGTTACCCAAATATTTTCCAGGTAAACCCTCATTCACCGACTGCTATGGTTTACCAGTAGCTATTCCTAAAACATGGACAAAAACGTATCGAGAAGCTGCTTTCAGTTCCTACATGGATCCCGAACAGCCTCCCAGTGGGTCTGAGGGCAGATAAATCACAGCTAGCAGTAGCTAAGTTTCCATTCAAATGTTGCGCAAGTTTTTAAGCGAATTTGCAAAAAGTCAGCAAAAGAAAATGCAATGCCTTGTGTGTCTCCTTCAACTACTGTTGAACATATTCTGAAGAGGGTGCAAAAAGCTCAAAAGAGTCCCATCAAACAGTTAACCAGGACAGCTTATCCACTTAATAGGCTAGGATTTGTACAGTGGCTGTTAATTATAAGTGTCACATGCACGGGCGGTCAGGTGGCGTAACGGAGATTGCGTTCGTCACCAACCCCGGAGCGGCTGGATTCGCCTGTTCGAATCCAGCTCACAGCTCCGGGGTTGTCACCAGCTTGGCTGGCCGTTCACACTAATACAATTGGCAGTATTAGAGGGTGGGAGAAGCTGGCGGGGTGGGTCCGGGTCGTTGTAAACAGCGACTCCTACAGTTCGGTCGGGGCGCCTGCTAAGCGCGGATAGGATCTAAGTGGGATAGTGTGATCCTTCCACACGCTACGCCCTCTCAGTGAGAATCCGTGCTGCCAGTTGAAAAGAAGCGGTTGATTGGCTGGACGTGTGTCGGAGGAAGCACGTGGTAGCCTCCACTCTCCCAGACCGACTGTGGGGGGTAAGTGCGCAGCGACCAGGAAGGGGATTGGGAATTGGCATAACGACTAACATTGGGATGGGAGAAAAATCGGAGGAAAAAGGAAGGGGAAAAAGATTAAAAAAAAAAAAAGTGTCACACGCAAGTTTAGGCTATCGTTCAAATTGCACAAAAACAAAACATCTAATGATTTTCTCCTGCGGATTAGGTTCACTAAATACATCCATTTGCTAGATTGCTAGAACACTGCAATTGTAATTATAGTTCAGCAAATACTATCTTGTTTGCATGGTCTGGCTGGATTGACACAACTTTGCCCAACTCCAAGAGAGATGGGGTCTGGAGATGAGAGTGTGGTTGAGGGACATTCACTGGAAGAAGTCAGCAGATAACGCGTGCCTCGAGCATGGCTTACACTTGATTCATGTTGGAACCAGGCCCCAGCTCGTAGTTATCTCACTGGGAGTAGTTCCAACACACAGCGTTGTAGATAAAACACTTTGTTGTTGGTCTCCTGACCCTGTTCGCTGCCTGTCTGACGCTTCCCGGTTCGCTCAGAACCGAGCCCAAAACTCAGACCATGGGACTCGGTGAGTAACCTAATGGCATTGCATCAACTTATTCAAAAGATTTGTTTCCATCACAGGTTTTCTTCTGCACAAATTCAACATTTCCATGGAAACAGGTGGATGGAAACCCATCTAGTTGGCTACATGCTTTGACTAGAGGTTCCTGCAGTTGCGTCTTCAACAGTTCTCTCTGTTACCGGCTGGCACCTCTTCCTCCGTGACCCTGATATCTATAGCTAGCTCCTGTAATGTGATGAAGTTGTATAATGTGAGGTTTTTGGGGGGCGAATATTGTATCTCTGTACAGCCATCTTTCCAGTCGACATACTCGAGCAAGCCAGGGAAGATGGTTGAAACATCATACTGTAGTTTCTATCCCACAGTTATTTGCGGGCGACAGTGGCTCAGGCGGTAGAGCAGTCGTCTGCGGTAATTGGAAGGTTCCCGGTTCGATACCGGCCCATCCCGGCAGCGTGTCGAAGTGTCCTTGAGTGACACTTTTCCCCTAACTCCGATGAGCAGGTTGCCACCTCGCATGGTCGCCACCTCGCATGGTCGCCTCGGCCGTCAGTGTGTGAACGTGTGAGTGAACGGGTGAATGTGAGGCATAAGTTGTGAAGCACTTTGGATAAAAGCTCTATATAAATGTAGTCCGTTTGCCATTCACCATCTTTGCACCAAGCAGTTTCTGGTGTCATCTCATAATAGTAATGGCTACTTCTGCCTGGATGTGATACTACGTTATGCGTAGTATGTTGTGTGTAGTATGTTGTGCACAGTGTGCTGCACATCCTGCACTCCAAGCACTGAACCCTGCGCAGTAATATGCTATACAAAGTATGTCGACGATACTAGCATTTCGGACACGGCTTATGATGATGGCACTGAAGCTGAAAATACTTAGCTTCCGTCCGTAGGCGAGCGCCACATTTGGTGCGCATCATCCATTAGCTGTGGTGCAGGAATGAGTCACAGGGCCACTTCTCACGAAGCAAGTGTCACGCACAAGTGGTTCAGAGGGAGAGTCCTCAAGCCAACGTCATATAACTTCTTTAAGTTTGGGCTCCCAGGTCTCCCCTGAGAACACCCCCCTCCCCCCCACCCACCCACCCACTCCCAAACTCTCTCCCCTCTGCCTCGGTCTGTTCACGAAGTCCTGAAAAGGCCCTATTATGTGCGTCGGGACAATGTGTCAGGATCACATTCGCCTTACGATCCCCAAGTGAGTGGATAACAGTGGACTAGGGGGCCTCATGGTTCCATGGTTCCCTGCAGTCAACCTGAGCGACCCGCTCTCTGCCAGCGTCTGTGTGTCTGCGGAGGGGAGCTGCAGGACCTCATTACCACTTCTCTTTGGGAGGCATCCATGCCTTGTTGGCGAGAAAAGGAGGAGCGTAAACACCGTGGCACTAATGGCTTAAATGAGCAGGTCTGGATCGCCGAGGGTCTTTGCCGCGGGCCCTCAGGGAGCTGTTTGGTGCCTGACTTGGCAGACCTCCCGTTGCCAAACTAGAATGTTCTGCCAAGCTGGCAGATTTTACCGTCACCATATATCCTTAAAAACTAAGACTTGTTTGATCCAACAGAATTCAAACTTCAAAGTTATAGCTCGGCTTGAATCCAATTTTTCCAAAGTTCCTCGTGTCGGCTTAGGCGTATCCGTCGCCATTGACACATTTTAACAGTTCTAATGCTTGAAACAAGTCGGAAAAGAGTGGCGTTTGTCATTGTACGTTATTTACTGTAAAAACTACAGTGCTCAAGGATAAACTACATTTGAGTCAGTCTTTCTTTGAAATATTGATACAATAATACACTATTTTTTTTTTACAATTCAAATAAAAAAAATTATCTTTATAAAGGTTTGGAATTACAAAAATGTTTGTAGGAGATAGCAAGAAACTGCTCTTCATGGAGTAACCACTGTCAAAGCATTAGGTATGAACAGGCAAACTTGAATACACCTCTCCCCAAATCTCCAAATTGTCCTCTCTGTGATGCAGGTCTGTTATTCAGGTGTGCCAAGCTTAGTGGACCCTGGTGAGATGGGTCATTGTCATCACCCTGTCAACATGCTTTGTCACCAGAGAGAGAGAGAGAGAGATTGACCACAATTGCTATCTTATCAGACGGGCTCTATGAGATTTCAACAAGGCAATTCAGATAAAGCCCCTGGGACTTCACTTAAGACTGAACAAAGAGCCCAGTGAACACTTTCCTCCCAGGGATCACACACCAGTAACATACAACTGTGACCGTATGAAGTAGTCATTATCTTCAGTCCAAAAATTACTTACTTTACTTTAAGTCAAAACACACTGCAGCATGTATACTGTGCTGTACACCATGTCTCTACAATGAACAACTGGGCCTTGGAAATGAGCTCAGTACAAAAGTATATATCATCAACCAAACGTTTAAAATGAATCATTATTAACAACATCTTAATACATTGGAATTACCATTACTAATATAATGCTGGTAGCTAAGCAGCGGTCAACATCTTAGTAGGCTAGTAGATGACATGATTGAAAACCAAGCTCCTGGAAATATTACACATCATGCAGTGATAATATGGGATAACAGCAGTGGGATGTTGCTATGCTTTTCCAGATTGCTACAACAAGAAATCAGTGTCGTGAGATTTAGGTTATTCTAAACACGACACGCAAATATATCTCCTTCACTATAGGGCCACCACTAAGTGGTGACAAGAGAGGTGTGATGATGGTGCAACTCACCTGCCTTCAGAAGACGGACATTTAGCAGCTCACCTCTCTCACCAGGCTGCCTCCAGTACAAAGCAGTGTTCCATCCAACAGGAAACCATCCACAGGGTTCAGAACGGTGAAGGGGGGATTGCAGAGAGACAGGGAGGGTGGTGGAGGTGGCTGAGGTGATGGGAGGAGAAGAGGGGGTGTGGTGGGGGAGGGTGGGGTAGACGTCCTGAAACAGGGAAGCACGTCTCGTCCCGTCCAGTTCCACAGGGGGGTTACCAGTTATAACTGTGAGCCCCGGAAAACGAACAAATCCTTGAATTGGGGCGTTATGTCCCTGCGTGGACAGAGAAATCCCTGGGATGAGACGGTTGGAGAGTGGAGTGTAAAGCCCCTCCGCTGAAGCTCTTGGAAAGAACTTAACTAAAGAAGCAGTTGCAAACTTTTTTTTTTTCTTTTTTTTTTTTTACCATGGATAGTTTTCAACTTAATCTGAGATCAGTGTTTGGGAAAGGTGAAAGAGTGTGTGTGTGCATGTGTGTGTGAGGGGTTACTTCGAGTGTACCAGTGTGTGAAGGGGAGAGGGAGTGGAAATAGAAGAATATGTAAGGAGGAGGAGAGGGAGCGGAACGAGAGGATTCCTGGAAATGAGGTAGAGACGACGGCAAGGCAGGAGCAAATATTTAAAACTAGACGACCCAAAGAAAAGTTAAAAGATCTCTTTGGACAAAGAGGATCTCAGATAAAAAAAATAAAAATAAAAAATGTCAACCGTGTGGGCCGGGCCTCGGTCCCTCTGTCTCTAAAACAGTGTCCCCTCAGTGTGACTAAAGCGCTCCACCTGACAAACCAGAAGCAGGTGGCGTCTCACTCTGGGGCATTTATGGACGCACAAAAAAAAGGGGGGGAAACGCACTACAGAGACATGAGTCCGACTCTTCCAGCTCCGAGGCGGGTTAGGGTTACAGAATTAACATGAGTCACTTAGGATACAGTGTGCGTTCCCGTCTTTAATTAGGGACAGCCTCATTTACAAGGACATACAAGACACTTCATTTCCATAGATCCTGCCGCGATACCGCTGGGAAGGGAGAGGGGAGCGATCTCAGGGGGAGCGTCGGGAGATTCAGCCGGGTCTTTGTCGCGGGGGGGGACAGTGGACGTAACCGGAGAGGGCGGGGGCAGGACATTTGAAAGGGTTGCGGGACGGAGGGCAGGCCCCGGGTTCCCATTGAGCAGTGTTGGGACTCTCTGCGGAGGGTTCTTTTCTACCTGCCTTGTCTTGTTGTGTAAATGCACACATACTCTTAACCAACCTGTGAAAGAGGGGGACGCACAAAAGGGGGAAGAAAAACAGACCCAGCGGTCCCGGAGGAGGGGTCCCCTGGAGGCTCGCGGATTGCCCCTGCGCTGCGGTCGGTGTTTTGGGAAATGTCGAGGATGGGGGTGAAATGGGGAGGTGGGAAAGACTGAGACGGAGGTGAAAAGGCCTTGGTTTTTCTCACTTCCACTCCTCCTCTCCCATCCACTCGCACACTCGGACGATTCATCATGCAATGAGTGAGAACATGATAGTGCGAGGATAACAGCCTATCTCTCTCTCTTTCTCTTTCTCTCTCTCTCTCTCTCTCTCTCTCTTCCTCTTCCGTTGTACTGACTGGGAATGGGGCAATAAGTCACTTGTTTTTTGTTTCCACTTAAAGTGACATTTCCCCATTTATAATCTAAGCGCTTGCAGCATCTCCAAGTAGCTTTCACCCACCGGCACAGTATTTCGTATCATGGACATTCTGAAAGAATGCACTCACTTGGCATTTTTGTCTGAGATTTACTGAGAAAGGGAACTTCTAATAGTATATCTTCTCGCTGTCACTCATCAGCCCAGTTGACTTGAAAACACAAGACTTCCTGTACAACGTTGTCGCTGGGAACATCCTTGTTCACCTTTTGCTCGATCAACACCCAATTGTATCAGGGCCTCTGGGTAATGAGAGACACAAACACAAAAAGGGCGTGACTCGTAAAAGGCACGGCCACCGTCAACCGACCAACTTGAGTAACTGGCCTTAAGTCAATATCACTTTCCAAATCGAGAGTGACTGACAGGCCGCTGAGGCCGGGCTGTCTGTGATACGAAGGCCTGACTAAACCGGTGGGGCGTGGACACAACACAGTACGCCGCCAACATGTCTACCCATGGTCACCATCCCTCACCTCCGAGGGGTCCTCCACGAAGTCTCTGAGGTGGCCTGGGCATGTGGGGACGGCCAGCGGCGGCTGGGACACGGAGTCCTGTGGGCACCATAGCTCACCGGTGAGTGAAAGACCAAAGGTGAGTGGGGTGAGGCTAATGGGGACCGCGGCCACTGTCCGGTGGGAGCTTGGGGGGCACAGTGGAGCCTCTGTGTGGGGCAGGAGAGGGAATGCTGGGTTTCCCCCACTGGAGATAGGAGGAGCTGCAGGACTGTCTGTCCCTGGGCCAGCCACCCTCCTCTCTCAGGGTGCCAGCTGGACCACGTACACCCCCTCTCCCTCCTTCTCAGGGACTCTGCGACGTCTCACCGATTCACTGTTCAACGTACAGCTGTCTCTGGAGCTGTAGACACAGGCCAAGTCTCCACAGATGTCTATCCAGGGCCTGCATACAGCTCACACTGGAGTCCTTATTCTGCCTCCCTTCTGCATCTAGCAGCTGACCCCTGGCATGTTTACACATCGTTTAGCTGATGCTTTTATCCAAAGTGACTTACAAATGACGTACAACAAGTCAGCAGGAGGGGTACATGGCTGGCAGGCTAAGGCTAAGTAGTATTGTTCGTCTAGCAGTGCTGAACTTGAGTGATACACTCTAAGTGTTTTTTGTTTCCACTTAAAGTGACATTTCCCCATTTATAATCTAAGCGCGTGCAGCATCTCCAAGTAGCTTTCACCCACCGGCACAGTATTTTGTATCATGGACATTCTGAAATAATGCACTCACTTGGCATTTTTGTCTGAGATTTACTGAGAAAAGGAACTTCTAATAGTATATCTTCTCGGTGTCACTTATCAGCCCAGTTGACTTAAAAACACAAGACTTCCTGTACAACGTTCAAATCAAGGATAAGGGAGCAGCTGTTTAGCAACCTGCCACTGTAATGTTGGTGCGACGGTATTGTGTTGAACCTCTGGTGAACGATGAGTAATGCACTTTGTTGATGAAAATAATTATTGTTTTATTATAATCTTTTTTGATTGTATATATATATATATATATATATATATTTTTTTTATTATTATTATTTTATTATTATTTTGTATTATTATTCTTATGCACTAAGAATGCTTGATGCACTTCAGATGCCATAATGCCACTTGAAACCAGTAACAACGATGGAAATAAGTCCTGGACTTTTCATTTTATCCCGACAAGGCAAATATAAATGTTGATCTGTCAATTGATTGTAATTGAAAACCTTTATTTATCCCCGAGGGGAGATGTTGTTATGTTTGTTGTTGTCAATAAATAAATAAGAAATAATAAGAAATAAGTGCATAGTAGTATAGACATAATAGCATAGTAGGTAGTAGTATAGACATACAGTAGTACATAGTAGTATAGACATAGTACATAGTACATACTAGTAGAAGACAGTAGACAGTTTTTTGAGGGGTTTCAGCTGTCCTGACTGTGGTGGGAAGTTTGTTCCACCATGGAGCCAGAACAGAGAATCGCCTGCCTCGTTTCAATGATATTTGTGAACCGGACTTGCATTGCTGCACTATACACTATTTCATCCATTGCAAGTCATTAACTCACTGGACTGTCAATGAAATATTTATATTTATATTTATTTATTTGCACTAGCACTAAATGCACTTGGGACAATGATGGTATGTTATTATTATTGAGGACATTGGGACATTGATACTTTATTATTATATTACTATTATTATTGACATTATTATTTTGCACATGCTATATCTTTATGTTTGTATGCCAGTGGTGATGTTCCTAACAAATTTTCGTTGTACCAACAATGACAAATAAAGATCTATTCTATTCTATTTGTGTCTGTAGTCCTGGAATCTCCTGGACCCGGTGGGACCAGAGGGCGGACCACAGCGGTCTTCCTACTGCCGTCTCAGCTTGGGTGCGGGAGGTGGAGTGAACACCGGTGGTAGATAAGTGTCCCATTCTTTCTAGTGTCTGGCTGTGACAATGTTCTGTTAAGAGTCTTGTGTTTGATTCTTCACTCGGCCGCCATTGAGTGAGTGTGGGGGCGTGGCGCGATGCGAGTCTTCTGTAAGCTTATTTATTAGTTTGCAGCAAACTCACAGGACTCAAAGTTCCTGCCCTGATCATACTTGTTCCCTCTTGCCTAGATGCTTGGAAACAGACACGGGGCATCAACCCCCACTCTGGCTGGTTGGGCATGGGACTTGCCTGGGGGAAGGGGGGGGGCTGGGGTGGAGGCGGTGCAACTGTCACACAAGGCTAAAGGTGGTGGCGTAGACATTTGGCAACGAAATTAGAGGCCCAAAACTAGTTATTATCACAGGTTGACAAGAAATTTGGTGTACTATTTCCCCCTGAGTGTTTTTTTTAAGACTGTGAAACTGCCCTGATTTGATGGAATGACCCTGCGTTTTGTCTCCCCATGGCAGTGTGCCCAGGACTGCGATAATGGACTGATAGTTGGATGAGTGGGCACAGCTATGGGGAGTTTAGATTGATTGCAGGAAGACCCGCCTATGTCTTTCTCCAAGTCTTCCATCGGTACACGATAAGGAACTGGAGATATACCTGGGCTTTATAAGGGCAGCCCACAACCAAGATGGGATGACTACTCCTGGGTGGAAGCCCACGACACACAGAGACTGAGGTCGCACGGCGGCATACAGCTCCTTCTACATCTACAACGTCGGATCCAGGATCCACCATGTACCTCCATCTTCCATCTTCAAACCATCGACACCGCTGCAGGGTTCGGAGCTCCGCTAACTGGGGCCGACAAGACATCACCACCCCCCAGTTAAGTGCCTTCTTGTTAAACTTGCATGTATATGGCTGGCTATTGAACTGCGAACAGCAAGCCACTGATCACCTGCACCAGCTGGATTGCATCTGTGAGACGACCAGACGTAGCCGGAACCAACGGAGGATTCAACTGTTGTTCCCACGGAGACCTTTCGCTGTTGTTTTAGGCTTTCTGTCCTGAGTGTGATATCTGGGTCAACTGCGACAGTGTCGGCCAGGCTATTTCGCTCCCAGGGCAGCAGCATCTATTTTTTTTTAATTGCCCCTCCCTAGTCATTAGCTGTCTCCCTGTGTCCGTATCTTTCCTATCCCTATCCCCCGTTCATTATGTTTTAACGTAGTTCCCCCACCAGGTAGTGTTTTTAGTTGCTAGAGTGTGTTCCTTCATATCCCCCTGTCTGCTTGCATAGCCCCCTCCACGGTGGTCCACTCTGGGGAAGGGACATCTCTGATGGTCGTAGCAGCACGTACCGTGAACCCCATTTGTTATCAGCCACCAAGCAGTTTTGTTTTGCATGCCATTGTGTAACCATGGGCAACTTATTGAGTGCATGTTTAGCCCGTGTGGAATTTATGCAGAGTATAAACCTGCTACATGTATTGTGTGGCTCTGGTATTGAGTGTGCAGTGTAAGTAGGCTATATAGACGTAGGTACTAGGGTGTGGACAGTGCCATGCACCTGCATTATCTTGTACGTTCCGTCAGTGCAGCGTAAATAGACTGTGTGCATGTATACGTTCTGCCATTTTGGTGCTGTTAAACTGTGTGTATACATTCCGCCAGAGTTCCGTGGTAACTGTGTGTACGTGCGGCCATTTTCTCTCGCTCAGTGCTGGTAGGTCAGGGTATTTCCCCATTGTTTATTATAGGCCACGTGATTGGCTGCTGGCAAAAGGAGGTGTAGATTAGGAAATCCCTGCCACCAAATCAATTTTATTTTCAATTTGTGTAACATTACATTTCCAAATAAATATTTACCTCTGTTACACCTTCATCTGTTGTCCTGTTGTATTACTGTGTGGGAAACTACGAAACCTGGTCCAGGTTCGATTTACTCAACCTGTGACATTATTTTAAGTAAACACACAAAATAATGTGTGTATATATATAATTAATTATTATTATTTATAATAATATAATAATTAATTATAATAATATAATAATTAATTATAATAATACATTATAATAATATTTAATAAAATAATAAGAATTTTATTATTTATAATAGTATGAATTAGTATTATAATGATAATAGTTTTGTCTAATAAAAAAATACCTAATTATTTGATATATATTGAGCTAGCTACAGCATATGGACAAACGGCATTTCCTCATTAGCCTAGAGAGGGACAGGAGGGCACCGTGTGGGAACAAGGTCAAACTATCCAACATCGAGTTGTAGAGAACCCGTCAACCTTGACTTTCACAAAAGCAGACTTTGCACCGAATTCCACCTGAGTTCAGTTGGGCAGTCACCTAATCGCCAGAGTGGGCCACCCCGATTCAGCCCTCTGTCCTACCGCTCCGTGCCCAGCTGTTGGCCCTGCCCTGCCCTCCTCTCCTCGCTTTCCATTCACAGTGTGGAGAGAGAGCCTCCTTCTGGTAACCCAAACCACCTTAGCCGACAATTCCTTCACCTGAGCACACAATAGGCCCCCTCTTAGCCCTCCCTGCCCCTCCATCTCACTTCATAATGCAATGGGGCAGATCAGCGTACCCACTGCCCGGCCGTGTCTTGTGTATATGAGACAAGGTGTTAGGAGTGATTGAGACGACCCCCCCAGACACAGACACATACACACACAAACACACAAACACACACCTCTCAACCTCAGTCTGACCCTGCGTTAGTGAATGTCTCCAAAGCTGTGACAGCAGGTACACCTGATTCATTCGCAGCCAAGTTGGCGCAATGATCCGCTGCTTGTGGGACTACACTGGCTCCCAATAGGTGGTGTATTCCTGATAGCTCTTGCTATGCTTAAATAAAAAAGAAGCCAAAATCAGCACAGTACTTGTCATAGTATTGTTAACTGACTACAAGAGGAGTATACGTTACGACATGTTTACGACAGTTACAGTAAGTGGGAGTGGCGCGAGAGGCAGGGATTGTTGGGATTGAGGAACCACCTGAGGTAGTAATAAAGCGTCTTGTTTACCAACCAACTGTTCCGTTGTCCGTTAATATCCAAGATATTACATGGTGTCAGAAGTGGTCGAGGATGGCAAAGTTTCAACCACCAGAGAGTTTTTGTTTCGAGAAACCCGCCGAATGGTCAGACTGGAAGAAATGGTTTACACGGTACAGGACAGCTACTAAGTTGGACAAAGAAGAAGGTCCAGTTCAAGTAAGCACGCTGGTGTATGCGCTCGGGAAGGAAGCAGAGAACATTCTCAGCTCTTTTACCTACGGGGAAGAGGAAGATGACTCGCAGTATGATGTTGTACTGGCGAAATTTGATGCATATTTCATCCCGAGACGCAACGTTATACATGAACGGGCGTGTTTCAACCAGAGAGTGCAGCGTGCGGGAGAGCGCGCAGAGACATTCATCCGCGCACTATATGAGCTGTCGGAACATTGCAACTTCGGAACGGCTCGTGAGGAAAACATAAGAGACAGAATCGTGGTGGGGATTCTAGATAAGGGTCTGTCTCAGAGGCTACAGCTGATCCCTAACCTCACTCTGGAGATGACTGTACAAGAGACGCGTTAATCAGAGGAGGTAAAAGCTCAAGTTAACCAGCAGGGGGAGCAGGCTTACGCCGTGCAAGAAGTAGCACAACGGCATAACAGAGGTGCAACACAGAAGTGGCGGCACCCACAGAGAGAGAGGCGCCAGGAGAGAGAGAGTGAGAATGACCACAGGAAGTGCTGGCGGTGCGGCAAAATGCCACACAGTCAGCAGGATGACTGCCCAGCAAGGAGGTCTAACTGCAATAATTGTGGGAAGAGTGGACACTGGGGAAAAGTGTGCAAAAGCAAGCAGGTGAGGGAAGTGACTGAGGGTGAGGGATCAGAAGATGGACAGTATTATTATCTGGGCTCAGTTAATAGCATGCCTCAAAATGATAATGAATGGACAGTCACATTAGAGATTGGCAGCTCACCTGTAGAATTTAAAATAGATACTGGAGCCGATTGTTGTATCATAAGTGAAACTGTGTACAAAACACTGGAGCCAAAATGGGTCCTACAGAGGCCAAAGAAGGTGCTGAGTGGTCCAGGGGGTGGATTGAACTGTTTAGGGCAGTTTATGACTCAGACCAGCTACAAGGGGAAAACATACACATGCAGGCTCTATGTCATTAGAGGGCAGAGTGTGAATAACCTACTCAGCAGGCCAGTAGCTGTAGCTATGGGGTTAGTAAAGCGAGTGGGCGAGGTCAACACCAGTGAACAGGAGTTTGGCCTACTGAAAACACAGCCTGTGAAGATAGCTCTAAAGGACAATTCCCAGCCCTATGCAGTATGCACAGCACGCCGGGTCCCCATACCGCTCCTGAGTGCAGTGAAAGAGGAGTTGGAGAGGATGGAAGCCAACGACATCATTGAAGCCGTGACTGACCCAACAGAGTGGTGCGCACCCATGGTGCCAGTCCCGAAAAAGTCTGGAAGAGCACGCATCTGTGTGGACTTAAAGAAGCTTAATAAGGCTGTCAAAAGGGAGAGATTCATCTTGCCGACATCAGAGGGGATGGTAGCTCAGCTCAGCGGCTCCACAGTCTTCTCATCACTTGACGCAGCGTCAGGGTTCTGGCAGATCCCACTGGACAAAGACAGCCAGAGGTTGGCCACCTTCATCACACCGTACGGAAGGTACCGTTTCAAACGTCTTCCCTTTGGGATAAGCAGTGCACCTGAGATATTTCAGAGGAAGATGGTGGAGACGCTGGAAGGGCTGGACGGCGTTGCCGTCTACATGGACGACATCATCATCCATGGCAGCAACACCAGCGAACATGATGAGCTGCTGCAGAAGGTTCTGGATCGGCTAGAGTCTGCAGGCCTGAAGCTGAACAATGAGAAGTGTGTGCTGA
The DNA here is from genome assembly GCF_963971535.1 of Notolepis coatsorum. NCBI lineage: Eukaryota > Metazoa > Chordata > Actinopteri > Aulopiformes > Paralepididae > Notolepis > Notolepis coatsorum. The sequence goes on along the minus strand of NC_140172.1, from coordinate 126,950,841 downwards.
GAAAGGAGGAGCTGCACTTCCTGGGTCAGGTGATCAACAAAGATGGTGTACGACCCGACCCAGCCAAAGTGTCTGCAGTCAGCAAACTGGAACCACCAGAAAACGTGCAGGAACTAAAGAGAGCACTCGGCATGATCAATTACCTGGGGAAATATATTCCAGACCTCGCCACAGTGGGCCAGCCACTATATGCACTGTTAAAAGCAGACTCAGTGTGGATGTGGGGTCCGGCGCAACAAGCAGCCTTTGAGCGAGTTAAAGAGCTCCTCACAACGTCACCTACCCTGGTGTACTATGATGTTAACAGGAGCACAGTTGTCTCAGCAGACGCAAGCAGTTATGGGATAGGCGGTGTCCTGCTGCAGCTCCATGGCGAGGACTGGAGACCAGTAGCATACTGCTCAAGGCGACTGAGCGACGCTGAAACCAGGTACGCTCAGATAGAGAAAGAGTGCCTGGCGAGCGTGTGGGCGTGTGAGAGGTTTCAGATGTATCTCTACGGCCTGCCAGCATTCAAACTGATTACGGATCACAAACCCCTCATCCCACTGATGAACTCCAGGGATCTCGACAATGTGCCACTCCGCTGCCAGCGACTCCTCATGCGGTTGATGAGGTTCAACCCGGAGGCTGAGTATGCGCCGGGGAAAACTCTGGTGGTGGCAGACACACTGTCCAGGAGCCCACAGGCAGACAAGGGGCTCAGTAGGGACACAGACGTGGAGTGTTACGTAGCAGCTGTGATGAGCAACATTCCAGCATCGCCGAAAAAGATAGACAGCATCCGCGCGGAGACGGCGGCGGACGAGCAGCTCCAAGAAGTGATCAGGTACATACAAGAGGGGTGGCCTGAACACCTAGCACATATAAACACCTGTGTTAGGGAGTACTTTCCCGTTAGGAACGAACTGTCTATGCACGATGGGGTAGTGACCAGAGGGAGTAGAATAGTGATACCAGGGAGATTGAGGTCGGATATACTAGAACGCATACATGAGGGCCATCAAGGTCTTAACAAGTGCAGAGACAGGGCCAACACTTCGGTGTGGTGGCCTGGCATAGCCACACAGATCACACACAAAGTTGAGAACTGCATGTACTGTCGTGAGCAGAGGAGAGCACAGAACAGGGAGCCTCTCCTGTCAACACCTCTCCCAGACAGGCCGTGGAAGAGAATTGGCAGAGATTTATGTGAACATGAGAGAGAGAGTTACCTAGTCATAGCTGACTACTACTCTAGATACCTGGAGATACTCCACATGCCTACCACGACTAGTGCACATGTGATCTTGAAGCTGAGAGCCACGTTTGCCCGGCACGGAATACCGGAGGAGGTTGTCAGTGACAACGGACCGCAGTTCAGCAGTGATGTCTTCAGAGGCTTTGCCTGTGACATGGACTTTAAGCACACAACCTCTAGTCCCCACAACCCACAAGGAAACGGTTATGCTGAACGTGCAGTCCAAACGGCCAAGGGGATTCTGAGACAAAAGGACCCCCTACTTGCTTTAATGGTTTACCGTTCTTCTCCACACAGCAGTACGGGGGTGTCAGTCCGGCAGAGCTCCTAATGGGCAGGAAAATCAGGACGACACTGCCCACTCTGGCCAAGAACCTGCAACCAAGGTGGCCGAACAAACATCACGTCAGAGCTTGAGATGCTGCGGAGAAGAGCAAACAGGCCTTCTACTATAACAAACGCCATGGCGTGAGAGAGCTCACACCACTGCAGCGAGGAGACCATGTTCTCACCAGACTGGACAATCAAAAGACCTGGTCCACACCTGCAGTAGTGGCAGGTGAGAGCGTTACACAGAGGTCTTATCTCATCGAGACAGAGCAGGGTGCTCTGTACAGGCGTAACCGTCGACATCTCCAAGCGGTGCCCGTAGCGGGGCCTCCAGCGAATGATGACACAAATCCCGGGAATGACACACCTGACATTCAGATGAGCCCAAACCATGGCTCGCTTGGTCCAACAAGGAACACTGATGTACTGATCCAAACCAGGTCTGGTAGACCTGTTAAACCTGTCCAGAGACTTGACCTGTGAGGGGAGAGTTCAATAATAATTTTTTTTAAGGGTGCGGCTGTTACAAAGGATCAGATTAAACCGAATATATATATTTATTTATTGATATATATTGCATAGTATTTGTATATCGTTTGATATCCCCTGTATATTCCTTGTACATATACACGGAATATCCCTTTAGCACAGACCATAATAGTTCATTCTCCTATTGGACAGCGGTCCACCGGCGCCAGGGACCGGCCTCCGGAGTCAGGTTCAAAGTCACCGTCAAGACGTGTCTGGACATGCCCGGCCTTGCCCAGGGATACACGACAGAAATGGGATTGGAACTAGTTTGTTCACCGTGCGTATAAATACGGCGCAGGTGAATATAGAAGCCCCTTACCCTTCGTCCTTAGTATGAGTTACCAATAAGTTGAAGCCTCACCCACGATACAACGTGCGGTGAAGTATGGCCTGTTTGGCCCCAGAATAGAGCATTGAGACCGCGTGCGAATTAATAACTGAATTGTCAGAGTTTGGCGCTATACCGTCGAGTGCGACATATTTCTATTAAGTCATTAATAGTCTATTTGTGTATAGTGTATCGTGCGGTTAAAGTTCTACAGTGACCAGCATCTCCAACGCTTCCTCGTATTAGCTAGAGTTCTTATCCAGGCTGGGCTGACCACATGGCGCTTTCACCCGAGGAGACCTAGACGAGAACCGTATGGACATGTACACTGGATTAATCTACCCGACGACTACATAGCCCTTTGCGGCTGGAATATATTTGCTTTGGTCCTGTGATTTATGGAGCGGATAATCGCAGACGCCTGCACGTGTTGGATTTACCCCGCGAGGAGTCAAGTCGAGTCGGCGCCTCAGAGAGCCTGAGGCCGACTAGCTTTCTTCACTGTGGAGCTACAGTCTACAGGAGAACCAAGCTGTATTCGTCTGTGGATCAAGAGGCTACTGCACCGGCTCCTGTACCTGGAGTCTCCTTAGTCATCGTTGACCAGATGTTCTACTACCGACAGATCTTCTACCCCTGCTGGCTTACAACCAGGGGGAACCCCTTCCAGTATCTCCCGCTATATTACTAGTGTACCATAGATATAATTCCCTAAGATTCAGGTTGTATAATTACCTCCTGCGTAACCAGAGAATGGACATTCGTTATTGATTTGCCTACGCATATTCCTTTGCCTTACAAGTGCATTCAAAGAATAATGTAAAGTATCCTATGTACCTTTTGCTCCATTAAATACTTGATTATACCTTTGACTGGAACCGATTTCATTGTGGGAAGTGTTCATCATATTCATATATCGTGTACTGTATGGCCAGTAATTAAAGTACATAAAGCGGTAGTGGTTTAATGATACCATACTTATCAATACAGTCAGGGAATTGTACCCCTCAGTTACAATTGGTCCTTCGAGCCGGAGGGTAACTAGTGTAATATTAATATAGCGGTATTAATATTGACATGGCCTATGATGAACACTCCACAAAACGGTTCTCCTAAAGTAGATCGCCCGCAGCGTAGACGGCAGACACCTCAGTACTTAGAGGATTACGTTGCCAATATACTACCTAGCCTTCTACAGACGGTAAACGCGGAAAAAGTAGATAGTAAAATTATGTCCGACCCTATCGCCCAGGCTACCCCGCCAATAGAGGCCCTAGTGGGTTCTAACGTAACTGACCAAGCTCACGGTAGGGACCAGGAGGGACCTGACACGACTTTACCCCCCGCCAAGACCGAAGAAGTAGTCCCCGGAGAGCTCCAGGATAAAGACAGCTCTCCAGGGATGGAACTCTACCCGCTACAAGAAGAGGAGAGCACCCCGGAGATGGATCTCCAGGACTCGCCACAGGAGAACAGATCTCCAACGAGTACTGCCAGGAGCGGATCACCTCAACCAGCGTCTTCCCCCAGCGGGGCGGACAAGATGCTGGCACAGGCATTCCTCGCCAGCCTAGCAGCCTCTACAGAGCGCGATCGACTCCAAGCACAGATGCTTAGCGAGCGCGAACATTCTTCCATGGAAAGAGAACGCCTTCAAGCGCAGCAACGGAGCGACGAAGATCGTATACGTCTAGAGATTAGACGCCTTCAGACGGAAGAGAATATGGTAAGAGACCGGGCCGAAGCAGAGCGCGCCGCCGCCGAAGCAGAGCGCGCCGCCGCCGAAGCCCAGCGCGCCGCTGCCGGTGCCCAAAGAGAAGCAGAGCGCGCCGCCGCCGAAGCCCAGCGCGCCGCTGCCGGTGCCCAAAGAGAAGCGGAGCGTGACCTCGCTCTCACCAAGCGTGAAGCCGAGCGCGACCGATTACAAGCGCAGATAATGGAGCAGCTGATCGCCAGGGCAACACCCCCTCCCTCCGCACGGGGTTCCAGGGCCTCGTCAAGACACGGGTCAAGGGCACCCTCCCCTACCCGATCAAGCGACCCTGAGCCCGACCACCAGAGAGAGCCTATACCCCCCTCCGAACTCCTTCCCCGACCGGTCCATGCGAGGACCAGCTACAAGGAAGAAACGGTCTACACCGCGGAGAGGCTAAATAGACGACTACAGGATCTAGAGGACCTGCCAGAGCAAGAAGAAGAGGGAGAGGAGGAGAGTCAAGCCCGACAGCAGCACAGAACTCCACAGGACCAGGAGGTCCAGTACAGCCCAGGCTCTACCTCCGCGGCTCTGCGCTACAGACCCCCGACTCAATTCACGGGTGAGCTTGACGCACGACCAGCCCCGAGGAATAGCACCTGGATACGCGGGCCATGGTACCCAGCAGGTACCAGCCCACCAAGAGGCGTAAGAGGAGACTCGCCTAGGAGGCCTCTCTTCCAACGCTCACCGATGTGCCAGCCATCCATGGCATCATACATTGGCACACCGACGTTTCCGAACTTCACCCACGAGAACAGAGCACAGTACACGGAGCTACGAATGTGCTTAGAGACAATGATGTCCGATGTAGCTGACGAACCGTACAAGTATGCTATCCTACTGAAGCACCTCAAGGTGCCCCGAGCGCACAATATAGCGCTGGCCTATGCCACCTCTACTACCCCATACACAGCGGCTCTAGCAGCACTCGACCAAAGATATGGACGCATATGGGACTACGTAATACAAGAGATAAGGCATATTGACCGCCTACCCCCAGCCACAGACAATCGCTCACTAGATGACCTGTCTATCAAGGTACAATCCCTGGTAGGGATGCTGGGGGCGCAAAGAGAAAAGGGTATGCACGAACTGTACGCAAACTCTAATGTCGAGAGGATTTTAGAGAAGCTTCCGCCCGCCCGACAAGAGCGCTTCAGGCGGCAAAGAGACCACCGTGATCCTAACGGTCCCGAGCCATCCCTCCTAGACCTAGCCGACTTCCTGGCGAGAGAAGTCAACAGCCTACGGTTGGATACGTTCATGCGGAGCACCCCAAGCTCCAGAGAGGGACCTAGGAGAGCAAACGATGGCCGAAGATTGGTGACCGTCATGCACCAATCAGAATCAGTACCGAGCAGCAAGAACCACAGTACCCCCTCGATGAAAGAGAAGTGGAAGATGGTGTGCCCGTACTGCGAAAAAGAACACTGGTTGTCACAATGTGACACGTTCAAGAAGATGACCGCCGACGAGGTGGGTCAATGGATAAAGTCCAACCGACGCTGTTACCGATGTGCGCGCAGTCACATGGCAGCCGATTGCCGCTTAAAGAAGAGGTGTAGTCGGTGTGACGGAGCCCACCTAGATGTCCTACACGACAGTAACAGAAGAAAGCCTGCACCCTCAAGCAGCACAAAGGCAAGTGTTATGTACATTGACCCCGCCAGCAGCGGGGGCGCCCGGGTGCTCTTAAAGGTGGTCCGCGTAACACTGAGTTACCAAGACAAGGTCATGGACACTTACGCCGTCCTTGACGACGGGTCAGAGAAGACCCTTCTCCTCGCGTCCGCTGAGGCCCAGCTGGGGCTGCGGGGGAGCGAAAACCAGATGACGATTCGGACAATAAGAAGAGATCTAAAGACGATAAAGGGCGAGAATGTCTCCTTCACTATCGCAGCAAGCGGGCAGCCAGAGAGACGGTATAGGATTATTAATGCTTTCACCAGCCAAGAAATAGGCCTGTCGCAGTACACCTACCCCATCACCAAGCTGATGGATAAATATGTGCACCTGCGTCAACTACCTATCCCGCTCATAGACGGTGCCACCCCGACCCTGCTGATAGGCTCCGACCATGCAGACCTCATAGTCCCGATAGACCGGGTCCACACAGGGCCCAGAGGCTGTCCTGCAGCAGTCGAGACCCGCCTAGGATGGACATTACAAGGCCCCCTCGCTAAGTCTCTTAACCGAACAGCAGCCACTAGCTGCCTCCACTCCAGAGTGACAGAAGAAGACACCACCCTCCTACAGCATGTCGAGAGGCTATGGACACTAGAGACAATGCCCTTTAAGAATGAAAAGAAAGACATTCGTTCCAAGGAAGACATTTACGCTATAGCACTCCTCGAGCAAGGGACAAAGAGAGTCAAAGTCAACGGAGTGATGAGATACGCAACTCCACTCCTGAGGCGAGAGGGTATGCCTACCTTCCACGCCCCAAAAGAAGCGACGGAGCGGTATCTATTGAACACAGAGCGGCGCCTAGCCAGAGACCCCGCTCAAGAGACTGTGTACCGCGCTGAGATTAACAAGCTAATCACAGCGGGACACATAAAGAAAATTGACATTAAAGAGGCCGATCAGACGACCGAATCATGGTACGTGCCGCACCACAAAGTCCACCACAACGGTAAGGATCGTATTGTGTTCAACTGCAGCTACCAGATCGGATCACAAAATCTGAATAAAGAGCTCTTGCCCGGCCCAACACTCGGCCCCTCTCTACTAGGCGTGTTACTACGTTTCCGCCAGGACAAGGTGGCCATCAGCGGCGACATCAAAGGGATGTTCCTGCAGGTGAGACTAGTGGAGGAGGACAAGCCCCTGCTGCGGTTCCTATGGAGAGAGAGGATCGGGGATGAGCAACCAGCCATCTATCAATGGGAAGTCCTCCCTTTCGGAACCACATGCAGCCCATGCTGTGCTACGTTTGCACTGCAAAAACACGTCGCAGAGGACCCAGCAGCTGATGAAGAGGTCCAAAAAAGTGTAGAAAATAGTTTCTACGTGGACAACTGTCTGCAAAGCGTCTCGACGCCAGAAGAAGCCGAGGCCCTTCTACTCAAGCTCCGCGCCTCCCTGATCAAAGGCGGCTTTGATCTCAGGCAGTGGGCCAGCAGCGACCCGCAAGTATTGCGCAGCCTCTCCCCCGAGGACAAGGCAGCAAGCAGCGAGACCTGGATGGCGACCATCCCAGGAGAAGCCCAAGAAATGACATTAGGACTAGTCTGGCACTTCAAAACAGACTCGCTCCATTATAAACACACACCCCTGACCAAGGAGCAGGGAAGGTCGACTGCACTACCGACCACCAGACGGAGTGTATACAGAACACTCGCCAGACAATATGACCCGTTGGGATGTATTCTACCTTACACCACCAGGGCAAAGATGATTGTAAGAGCGTTATGGGACAAGGACCAGGGCTGGGACGACCCCATACCCGAACACCTTGCATCCACATGGAGAGAGTGGGAGACGGAACTCAGCTCACTCCCAGGTGTTAACATACGCCGCAGCTACTTCCCACCCACAGTGAGGCCGGAGACGTGCCAGATGGACCTGCACGTCTTCAGCGACGCCTCCGAAGTAGCCTACGGTTCGGTGGCCTACTTGCGTGCCCGAGAGGAGGGAGGAGAAATACATACTGCTTTCATCCTGGCCCGCTCAAGAATAGCCCCACGAAAGCAACAATCTATCCCGCGTCTAGAGCTCTGCGCAGCCCTAGCAGGAGCGCAACTCGCCACGTTAATCCAACGTGAACTCACCATTCCGGTGCAAAGAACAATCTTGTGGTCAGACTCCACGACAGTACTCACATGGATCCGGTCTGATTCGTGCAGATACAAGGTCTTCGTGGGAGTCAGAGTCACAGAGATTCAAGATTTAACAGAAGTAGCAAGCTGGAGGTATGTGGACACAAAACACAACCCAGCTGATGTCATCACCCGGGGAATGTCCCTGGATGACCTCACCCGTCACAACCTATACAGTGACGGGCCAGAGTTCCTCAAGCTCCCGGAAGAAGAGTGGCCTACACCCACCCCACGGGAAGCGAGTAAAGAGGAGGCAGAAAACAAGAAATCTATGTTCTGTGGATTGAACACACTCGTCTCCACAGACCCCGACATAGACGATTGCCTCACCCTAGAGAGTGCGCAGCTAAAGACATTCCTGTGGCACCACCCAGAGGTTCAGCTCACTACTGACATTACAGCAGCTGACTACGAAGAAGCAGAACTTCTCCTACTACAACGAGCCCAGAGAGACTCGTTCCCCGATGAGCTAGACTGTCTACAGGGAGCAAAGCCCGTCCCATCAGACAGCAGACTGCTCCACCTAGCCCCCGAGAGCGACGCCCATGGTCTCATCAGAGTGGGTGGTCGTCTGCGGAGAGCTCCAGACTTAACGGATGACGTCAAGTACCCGATAGTCTTAAACAGCCGACATAAGGTCACAGAGCTGATCATAAAGAAATACGACGAGGATGTGCATCACGCCGGGGCAGAGAGAGTCTTCGCGGAGATCAGACGTCGTTATTGGATACTGCAAGGGAGAGAAGCAGTGCGGCGCTTCCAGCGAACCTGTCTAGACTGTCGTAAGTGGCGAGCGCAGCCCAGTATACCCCGGATGGCTGACCTACCTCCCTGTCGCCTCCGACTCGGCGACAAGCCTTTTCACTCCACCGGTATGGACTGTTTTGGCCCGCTGTATATAAAGAAAGGAAGAGGAACCGAGAAGCGGTGGGGTATTGTATTCAAATGCATGACCACCCGAGCGATGCATATAGAACTCCTTCCAACCATGAGCACAGACTCATTCCTTATGGCCTTCCGAAGATTCACATCGCGGAAAGGTAAACCGTCTATATTGTTGTCTGATCATGGGACAAACTTCAAAGGCGGAGAAAGATAGCTGAGAGAGAGCTTCCAAGCTATGGGCCCAGAACTTAAGACCCACCTCGCTCCATACCAGATTGACTTCCAGTTTAATCCCCCGAACGCACCTCACTTCGGTGGAACTTGGGAACGAGAAGTACGTTCAATAAAGACAGCACTGTACGCCATGCTACAATTTGACAGAAGGAACAGTCGTCATGATTATCGACCAGTCACTACCCCGAGCTGGCCGCGTAAGCAAAGTGATCACCGGTGCCGACGGAAAGGTCCGAGCAGCCGAAGTGCTCGTCCAAGGGCGGATCTACACCCGACCCGTGGCGAGGCTAATAGAACTGCCAAGGCTCCCCGATACCATCGATGACGACCATGACCCCATGACTTTGTGAACTGACCGACCCCTCACAACAGACATTGAGTAGTGGACAGTGCGGTTAATCTGTCTCTGCTTAGCTAATTAGGTGGGACTAATTAGGGTGCGGCTGTTACAAAGGATCAGATTAAACCGAATATATATATTTATTTATTGATATATATTGCATAGTATTTGTATATCGTTTGATATCCCCTGTATATTCCTTGTACATATACACGGAATATCCCTTTAGCACAGACCATAATAGTTCATTCTCCTATTGGACAGCGGTCCACCGGCGCCAGGGACCGGCCTCCGGAGTCAGGTTCAAAGTCACCGTCAAGACGTGTCTGGACATGCCCGGCCTTGCCCAGGGATACGCGACAGAAATGGGATTGGAACTAGTTTGTTCACCGTGCGTATAAATACGGCGCAGGTGAATATAGAAGCCCCTTACCCTTCGTCCTTAGTATGAGTTACCAATAAGTTGAAGCCTCACCCACGATACAACGTGCGGTGAAGTATGGCCTGTTTGGCCCCAGAATAGAGCATTGAGACCGTGTGCGAATTAATAACTGAATTGTCAGAGTTTGGCGCTATACCGTCGAGTGCGACATATTTCTATTAAGTCATTAATAGTCTATTTGTGTATAGTGTATCGTGCGGTTAAAGTTCTACAGTGACCAGCATCTCCAACGCTTCCTCGTATTAGCTAGAGTTCTTATCCAGGCTGGGCTGACCACATGGCGCTTTCACCCGAGGAGACCTAGACGAGAACCGTATGGACATGTACACTGGATTAATCTACCCGACGACTACATAGCCCTTTGCGGCTGGAATATATTTGCTTTGGTCCTGTGATTTATGGAGCGGATAATCGCCGACGCCTGCACGTGTTGGATTTACCCCGCGAGGAGTCAAGTCGAGTCGGCGCCTCAGAGAGCCTGAGGCCGACTAGCTTTCTTCACTGTGGAGCTACAGTCTACAGGAGAACCAAGCTGTATTCGTCTGTGGATCAAGAGGCTACTGCACCGGCTCCTGTACCTGGAGTCTCCTTAGTCATCGTTGACCAGATGTTCTACTACCGACAGATCTTCTACCCCTGCTGGCTTACAACCAGGGGGAACCCCTTCCAGTATCTCCCGCTATATTACTAGTGTACCATAGATATAATTCCCTAAGATTCAGGTTGTATAATTACCTCCTGCGTAACCAGAGAATGGACATTCGTTATTGATTTGCCTACGCATATTCCTTTGCCTTACAAGTGCATTCAAAGAATAATGTAAAGTATCCTATGTACCTTTTGCTCCATTAAATACTTGATTATACCTTTGACTGGAACCGATTTCATTGTGGGAAGTGTTCATCATATTCATATATCGTGTACTGTATGGCCAGTAATTAAAGTACATAAAGCGGTAGTGGTTTAATGATACCATACTTATCAATACAGTCAGGGAATTGTACCCCTCAGTTACAGTGTTGATATAAAAAAAAAAAAAAAAAAAAAAAGGGAGATGTCATGGTTATTAATATGTGTTGATACTGTTAAAGAGAAGATATCAAAGTTATTGATATGTGTTGATATTGTTAAAGAAAGATATCTAAGTTATTGATATGTGTTGATATTGTTAAAAGGAAAAGGGAGATGTCATAGTATTGTTAACTGACTACAAGAGGAGTATACGTTACGACATGTTTACGACAGTTACAGTAAGTGGGAGTGGCGCGAGAGGCAGGGATTGTTGGGATTGAGGAACCACCTGAGGTAGTAATAAAGCGTCTTGTTTACCAACCAACTGTTCCGTTGTCCGTTAATATCCAAGATATTACAGTACTCATACTCTTGGTCAATCTTGTTGTTGAAGAGGAGAATGTCCCATACATGTGTCAGGAGAGATACCTCTGTAAGGGTGAAACCATGGAGAATGACCAGCAGGACCTATGAACGAAAACTGCATTTATACATACAATGTGCTATTTCTGTTCATTGATGCCATTTCAAATTCTTAAAATTCTCCAAAAGGCCAAAAGAAATTATCGAAATTTGAGTCGGTTCCTCTGTGGCTAATCCGAACGCCCTAATAGGCCTTGAGCTCCTTATTATAACAACCTGAACCCTGAAGGAGACTGGTGGTTGCAGCAGTGTCTCCGTGTGGGGCGGTGGAGTGTGTCTGTGTGTGGACACAGATATCCTGCTCAAGATTAGAGCCATGTTGGGGGGGGAAGAGGAGGAGGAGGAGGAGGAGGAGGAGGAGGAGGGGGAGGGGGGAAGCGTGGGAGGGGATGCCCCAGAAACACAGCACCGCCTGACACGTATGTAATGGAGTTTGCTCCGCTTGGTTCAAAAACATCCATGCCAGACATAGGAACGGATATGCAGAATGCTGAGTCTTCCTCCAGCCTATGAAACGGAGCTGTGGGAGCTAACCATGCGTTCACGCTGCCAGCAACTCGAAGCCACTTGGATGCCGAGTCGCCCCCCACCATCCTACTCCGTCCTCCTCGTACCTGTTCTGTTGCCCCGGGCCGGAGCTCAGCCACCCCGCAGGTCACCTTTCCCCATGACGACAAACTGGTGGGTCACCTGCTGTCTGTCACATTGGCTGAGGGTCCTTTGGTTGTCCACCCAAAACAGAAACGGTAAACCGGCGAGAGTAGCACTAGCGCTGGATCATAGGAGTCGTGGTGTAGGCAGGTCCCAGTCCTTGCAGCACCAATGGCTCCCGGTTGAGGATGGAGCGCGTCGTAATTTGGTGGTGGATGGTCCATGGGATCTTAAATGGCGGAGCCCCTAGTCACCTCCACATTAGTATTACTTCTAGTTAGAAGTTCATAATCACAACACCAGAGCTAGGGTAGAAAACCTGAGCCTTTACAGATTCAAAACCATGATAGTGAAGGTATCTGGTGCTACGGAATGGAAGTAACTGCCTCTTGCAATTGAGGAGGTGCAGAAAAAGGTCAAACTAGATAGATAAGATCTCTAAATAAGGACGTGGTCATTTTAATACACTGAAATCGGGTTCAAATATATATATAACATACTTATCTTATTACTTGACTGCATATTTTGAAACTGTAAATAGATTTTTGTAAAAAGATGTGGCATGTTGACATTGAACGACGTTGTCTCCATCTTGTTTGGACATGGATGGACTGATGGAACATCAGGGACCATGATGGAAATAAGTCCTGTATTTTGTTGTGTTTTTCCTGACAATATCATATGCCTCGTCTCCATGAGCTATGTTCAGCCTGGCCGCGAGCTAGTATGATATGGTTGTGCCTCCATTGTGTTTTTTTGTAAACTCTCCAATTGCTAGGCAACCTTTCAAAATTCAAACCATAACTGTGGTACACAAGCTAAACCATGAAGATACAACCGTCCCGGCCAGCTTTGGTCAGGTTGTGAAAGGTGACTGTCTCAGCCGGGGTCCAGCCAGGTTCCAAAGACAATAGAGACGCTCACTGTGTGCCAGACAGGTCACAGCATGGCTAAACCCTGGCTAGTGTAGACAAGGCATTATACGCTTTTTATTTTTTTGTGTTTTGTCAAATAAACCAAACCGAACTCTGGTTTATATTTATTGGTAATTGGAGATTTGCACTACAACTCATACCTCATTGCACCTTACCCTAAGTTGTACCTCATCCCATTTCTGCATTGTAACTCAGTTACTAATTTTTTTCCCTACTCTGTATTGTATATAATGTATATTGAACACTTGTTTATGTACTTTTGACTTTCTATTTTATACTTATCTATTTTTATTTTTATCTAGCACACGCTCAGGAGCAGAACAGAAAAAAGCATTTCATATAAAAGTATTCTGTATGACAACTAATAAAGAAACTTGAACTCTATAGAGGATGGCTGAGGGAACAAAATAAGTAACCGCCAACCGCCAATGGCGGGCAGATTTAAGGTTTGGCGAGTAACAATGAGAGGTCTGCCCGCCACCTGGCTGGTAACAAAATAGTTCATATCGATTCTTATTTAGAAAATTCTGTTCCGGGTCTCATTTCCGCCCCAAGCGCAGCTCCAGTCATAATATCTATGGCTCCGGCAGCTAGCAACGTTCGGTTCATATACTCTTATGTTGAAAAACCCTGTGGCAACTCGACGAGTCATATCCGCCCAGTCCGTGCTAATGTCTGTGTGGCGGTCAAGCAGAGGAGCAGGGCTACACAGCAGTGCGCCTATTTTGCGACCCAAAATAGGTCTGTGGTGTTTTTTTTTCTCACAATGGGTCAAATGCATCTAACATGCTTTGCATCGTCGCCATTCCTTTATGCCCACGTCTCCCGAAATTAACGTTACGTTAGCGTAAGCTAACAAGCTAATCCTGATCAGCGGCAGAGCCATAGAGAACAGCAGACGGTGTGGACTGGGGAAATGGAAAGGGGGGGGGGGGGCACTCTCCCTTTCTCTGTGTGTGTGCGTGCGTTTGGAAAGATGATGAAGTCACTAGTCAGGACTCAGGACAGGAGTATATTATAGTAAACTGAGGATTACTGAGGATGGACAGATAATGTTGATATTCAAATATAAAAAAAAGTTTCGAGAGGAGTGGAAGTTTGAAGACAGACTAGACTACAATATGATGCGGGGGTGGTGAGTTGAAACAGTGTGTGTGTGTGTCCCGACCCCACTTCTATGTTTCAATAAATTATTTGCATTTAAAACTATTAACGCTGACTCATTCCTTCAGTCCACTCAAAATTATGCTAATATTCCTTATGTTGTTTATGATATTAATTGAAAATAGCATATGAGAGTATTATATAGTAATAATAACACATGGCGATATACTAAAAAGCTATTTATAATTTTTGGCTGGTAAAAAATCTGCCTGGCTGGTAGTTTTTTAAATCTACCAGCCAAATGGCTGGTAAGTCAAAAAGTTAATTTTGTTCCCAGCCTGGACTTCCGGTAACTATTCATGGTTCGTCTTTACAGCAATGGACACCATTTAATGTCCATCAGGGGGCTTCTTGAGAGGATTTCCAGGGGTTCCCAGCTAAATGGGGAATAGTTTAATTTCACTCATATATAAATATATATATATTGGTATCAGCATTGGCCAAATTGTCAATTGCCAAAATCGGTATCTACCTGGAATTTCACAATCCCTACTTACAATATTACATCTTGTTGAGTTTCAACTATATAACAGAGACTACTTTACTAGTTATAAATACATATATTCTGTATAAAAAAAAATATATATATACAAGTTTTTACTGTAGCAACTTCAAATGGCAGGGACCATGTACAAAACAGATTGTACTTCCTTTCTTCTTGAAAATTTAAATATACCTCATTTATTTACACATTATAGTATCTCATCATTCATTGAGTCCAGTCATCAAATTGACATGTCACTATGTCCAAATATAGTGCTCACAGCATTGGTGGTAAAATCATTTATTTTAAACCTCTGATAGCAGGATGACAAATATAAATTACAATCATTGTGTTTTACACAGTATTAGGCATACAGCTGTCAACATTTCAACTACCTGTAGACTAAAGCAAGCTTTCATTTCAATCTATAAATGATCCCTTTGTGTGCACGTGCAAAGAGACGACTAGAGGTGAAGACGGCACACATGTAATATCAAATATCTTCACAAGGACACATTGCACACGTACAAAAAAGATTTGTCCTAAAAGAAAATCTGTTTCCATACAGATCCCTTCTATAAATGTACGTTTTAAATCCCATATATTAGAATAGAGCACAATTCCCAAACATGCAAGCCCCTGTGATACATGATAGCCCCTCTTATGAAATATCAAAATGTATTACTAGCACCAAAGCACCGAAACGTGGCGTATGTCACCTGAATATCGACGCAGGATACGTCCCCATTATTGCTATCCTGCCATCTAAAAAAAACTAAAGAAACAAACCCCAACCATGTAGCCCATCACTGGTGCTGTTCAGACACCGTTACAAGAGTGATGCTTGGCTGACTTAATGTTCACGCTGCACAGGGGTAAACTGAAGCCTGTGTTTTTCGAGAGCCGTCTTAGGGCGATGGTGGAAAGGTTGGGCTACGACGTTAAACTTTCCCTTGAGTAAAAACTTTGGATTGAGTAAACGGGTGCAATGTAAATAGAAAAACTCTGTAAAATATAATGAAAATAAATACTCTTTTCAGATAAAAAGCAGTAAAGCACAGACCCACTGTAGCCGCACTGAGGCCTGAGCTCTCTAAGCCCAGACACTGGGCAGCACTCTATTCTCACACGACTCCCCTCCCGATTATAAAAAGGTCTTTGATTCGCGCGGAAGACAACGCCGTCGGGGACAAAGTGAGCAAATTGGAAAGTCCGAGCCGTGACCCCCGGGGTCATGTGAAATAAGGAGACCCTGGAGGTGTTGGGTGAGCGAGACGGATGTGAGGGAGAGACGGAGGTGAACAGAAGGGAGGGCAACGCCGCCGTTATGCGAACCCCATTGTAACCTAAACGTGGGGGAAGTGGCCGTGACACAGCAGGCGGTGTGCGATTACTAGAGAGAGAGAGAGAGAGAGAGAGAGAGAGAGAGAGGTTACTATATAGAGCCTCTGAGAGAGAGGTTACTATATAGAGCCTCTGAGAGAGAGAGAGGTTACTATATAGAGCCTCTGAGAGAGAGAGAGGTTACTATAGAGCCTCTGAGAGAGAGAGAGAGGTTACTATATAGAGCCTCTGAGAGAGAGAGAGAGGTTACTATATAGAGCCTCTGAGAGAGAGAGAGAGGTTACTATATAGAGCCTCTGAGAGAGAGGTTACTATATAGAGCCTCTGAGAGAGAGGTTACTATATAGAGCCTCTGAGAGAGAGGTTACTATATAGAGCCTCTGAGAGAGAGAGGTTACTATATAGAGCCTCTGAGAGAGATAGTTACTATAGAGCCTCTGAGAGAGATAGTTACTATAGAGAGAGAGAGGTTACTATAGAGAGAGGCTACTATAGAGCCTCTGGGCGAGAGAGTTTACTATAGAGCCTCTGGGCGAGAGAGTTTACTATAGAGCCTCTGAGCGTGAGAGAGGTTACTAAAGAGCATCTGAGAGAGAGAGGTTATTATAGAGCCTCTGGGCGAGAGAGAGTTTACTATAGAGCATCTGAGAGAGAGAGAGGTTATTATAGAGCCTCTGGGCGAGAGAGGTTACTATAGAGCCTCTGAGAGAGAGAGAGAGAGAGAGAGAGAGGGGAGAGAGAGAGAGAATTACTATAGAGCCTCAGAGAGAGAGAGGGGTATATATAGAGCCTCTGGCCAGGCGAGAGAGAGAGTCAGAGAGAGAGCTAGTCCATTCATGAGCGGATAGCAGGAAGACCCGCAGAAACTCAAGCTTCCAAAACCCCCCTCCTTTTCTCTCCCCCTCTCTCTCTCCCTCCCAGACCCCACCTCACTTCAGCCGTGTCTCGTCTTTCTGCCAGGGCAGCTTGTCTGAGCCGGGGGCCGCGGCGGCCCGTGTGGTCTTGTGCACAAGTCCTATTCTTCTCGACACCATGCCCGCTGATTGCGGTACCGGGGGGGGGGGGGGGGGGGGGTTATCTTGGGATATTCTCATTGGATATCATGCCGTGTGCGAGTCGAGATAGCGGTGGTGGGGGGACGTCGTCGGGGCCGATAACACGACACGCGAGGGGTCTGATAAAGACGTGTCTCGACCACTCGAGCCGACTGGAAACGAGACACACTGTACAGCACATGCATTAGAAACAGGATACTTAGTGAGCTGAGCGGTTGGTGTAACAGGGTCCAAAATGCACAACATTAACTTTACACAATCTAGCTTATTATGAAGGTAATGTTGCACATCACGTCTTTACATAATGTCTCTTATTATGAAGGTAATGTTGCACATCACGTCTTTACATAATGTCTCTTATTATGAAGGTAATGTTGCACAACACGTCTTTACATAATGTCTCTTATTATGAAGGTAATGTTGCACATCACGTCTTTACATAATGTCTCTTATTATGAAGGTAATGTTGCACATCACGTCTTTACATAATGTCTCTTATTATGAAGGTAATGTTGCACAACACGTCTTTACATAATGTCTCTTATTATGATGTTGCACATCACGTCTTTACATAATGTCTCTTATTATGATGTTGCACATCACGTCTTTACATATTTTCACTAACAAACCAGGTTTGTAGCAGAGTATCAAACACTCGTTTAACACTTGTAGATTGCTTTGGTTGAAGATACAATTAAAAGGAAAAACCTGAACATACTTGCGCAGACGGGCCAGATGAGACACTCGGAGGTCTTAAAGGAAACTGTGCTTCTGTGTGACTTTAGTTCCCGGAAGCCATTGTGTCAGGATTCTAACCGGCACTTTCATGCGGCATGTTTTTTTACATCGCGTTGTATGAGCGGCTATCGAACAATGCGGGTGTTTCAGTGGCCGATGCCGATATTTAGAGAGCAGGGTGGCCAATGGCTGATGCAATGTAAATATGCATTATGCAATATTTGCATCTGGTCTCTTTTCTTCAGAGCTGCACTACACAAACAATAAATACGATGGGGGAAAAAAAATTATGGGAATCAATTGACACTTGCGGGATTGACACAAGGGGAGAGCTCAATTTATTTGCTAATCGTGCATGTTACCAGCCAACGCTTATACTAGTCTGATCACTAGTATGAGCAACATAACCCTGAACAGTTATCTTTAAAAATACATGAATATTTCAAAATTTTGGAACTTTGGCACACAACAAAGTTTACTTTATACAGCAATTCCAGTTTCGCAAGATTCTATCCTCTAAGAATACAAATCGATTCACAAATTACAAAATAGTATACCCAATGTATTTCTTTCCCTTAGTTTTGAGTGATATGGTTTAAATAGTCTCATGCCCTTAAAACTATAAAGCGTTAGCTCGCTAAATCTTACAGATTGCTAAAATCAGCCAACAGAAAGACACACACAATATACAAGCTTTGTAACACAAAGGTTAATAGCCATCTGGAATCAAATCTATCGTGTGATGAATCAAGAATACATTTTAAATGGAATTGTGATCCCAAGAATCCAAATGGAATCCAATCGTGAGATTCCAAAAGATTCCCACCCCTTATAGTGTGCTTAAACTCCCAGTTCTAAAAACGTTATTTTAAAGATCCCCTCCATGTGTATTTTAAATAGGGCTGTTAACATTAACACGTAAATCTTTTGTGTAAATCGCATTGCCCTTTTTGCCCCCAACTGCCTCCCATAGCTTTGACATCCAGCCAGGTAGCTAGTGTGTTTTTACTCCGACTAGACATGCCCTGAATGTCTTGTTTTATTATACAAAGTTTCTGGATGGACTTTTGGATTATACAAAGTTGTACTTTTATTTTTATATATGAATTACATTCTCCTCTACTTCTGGAAAGAGGCAGAAGTTGTCAGCGATCCATTCCACTCTTAGCGGCATATACAAAATCTCAATCCAATATGTATGTAAATATAATTTTAAATAATCTTCCTCTTCCCACCTCAGATCATACAAATCTGTCTTCCTATTGGTTGTCAACATGTCACTCTGCATTTTTCTGCCATCTTTGGTCAATAAATTGACCATATTTGCACGAATATGGAGTGAATCGGGTCAATGTTCCTGGCCTCGAGGTCCCAGCAGCCGGTTTAATTGAGGAAACGCGTGGTGATTTCAAGCAGAGACGTTTGCACGTTCTTGAAATCTGTGCAGTATATTGTCAGTACGCGTGCCGCGTCAGGTCTGCGTTACGTCATATTCAAACCTGTCGGCGCTGCAGCGCTCACGGGTGATGCATGTGCACCTGGATTTTTACTCTTATGGAGTAAAACCAAAGGTCTACATGTGCAACACTGTCACTGACCCCCTTCACACCTCGCATCGACACCGGCAGGACAGTGCGTGGCCACATCAGAATCCAGGTGGAAATACAAACCAAGTACGGATTGTAATCGGATCGGCCAGAACCACCTTTGGAGGCGGTCAGTGGCGCTTTTAGCCCGTTTCCACCTGACATTAAGATCGGATCGGAGTGATCCGATCACAGGTGGATACAGTAGCTCTAAAGTACGTCGGTTCACACCTGGCGTTAGAATGTGATGTGTCTTGAGTGACTGCTTGCGATCGGATCTCGTTTCCGACGCTCGACGTGCGAGTAAACGATTGTGCCGGATCGCCGGTCTTGTGCAAACAGAAGCCCGGCTGTTCACACCAGAAGCCACTTTCTCTGTGCCGGGTCGAGAAGAGATTCTGCTCCTCTGCTCCACGATCACACGAAGAGGCGCTTGCATCTCGTGGGGAGAAAATAGACTGGACGCCGTAACTATCGCTGAAGATCACGAGGATCATTTGAGAACCAACTGGAGAAGAGAACAAGGAGGAAGAAAGGAAGAGCATATACGTTCACCTTCTGTGTTCATAGCATATAATTATATAGAAAAAGGTTAATAGCCACGACTCTTGAAGACATGATGCGGTAGGCGGTCCTTCAATGTGGCACGGGACGCATTTGCGTCCACACTGCTAACAGGATGTAGCCATATGCGGCCCAGACCACCTCCGAATGCAGTCTGAGCGATCAGATCTCAATGGGTCCTCAATGCATCTTGGGTGCGTTTAGACTTGTGATTAGATCACCCACATCGGATCTTAACGCATTGTGGCATTGTGCCCACGCTGAACACAGTCCGATACTACATTTTATTAGTATCGATACTTTTAGAATAATAGCCTGATGCCGTATTTTCTATGAGTTGAGGTAATGCGTGGGCAGTGTGTGTGTGTGTGTGAGAGAGTGCACGCTTTGCATAGTGGGCGTGTCAACAGTGTCGGCTGAACTCACATCAAGGCATTTTCCACATTGTGTGTCCGTGATTCTTCCCAAAGCCAGGACTCGAGAGTGTGAGCGTTTAACTCTGACAGTTCGATGACCTAAACTAACATTACCTGCTAATGTCAAACAAGCTCTCTCTCTTTCTCTCTCCATGTTGGATTCTTTTAAGTAGTCCAACGTTACGCTATGAAAATTTACTGGATAGTTGATAAATATAAATATTTCACTTCATTAGCTGCAATAGTCTAAAATCATTAAGTCTGCTATAAGCTATTCACCCTCTTTTGTGTGTGTGTGCGTGCTTTTGGGAGTGTTGTGTGTGTACATTTGCTATAGGCTACTCTTTTTGACATGGACTAGGCTAATTAGCTTGAACAATCCTGATTCCTGAGCCTATTTTATTCAAGGAAGATATATATATTTTAATTATTTCTTTTTTTTATAATCTTATCCCCTGTGCTGGCACAAGCACTAATATAGTGTGGAGTGGAGAGATAACACATAATACACATAATAACACATGGACATTAGCTATATAGCTCAGCAGCTTTAACAGAATAATTGTATTATTGTTGACGATTTAAGTTTCAACAGCGTCAAAGATATGTCGTTATTGTATTAATAAAATACGATTGTATAAATAATGTTCCATGTTCTGTTCATCTAATATTATATCCCATTACTTTCCCTGATGTTTTAGGTCTTTGCCTGTTGTAGAACCGGTATCCTGATACTTTGTGATGGCGAGGCTGGTATCGCTATCGAAGTAAAAAGAAACGCTGGTATCGTTCGTGACAACACTATTGTTCAAGACGACAACAAACAACCTACAAAACATTTAAAATAAAAATACATAAAACAAAAGACTCAACATTAGGGGTGTAACAATACAACCTCACAACGATTAAATTAGATTACGATTCTTCAGGCAACGATTCTCATTTGACCACGATTCGATACATTTTCTATCAGTTAATTCCCCAAAATATTTTGAATACACAAATGTGGCTGGGGGAACTGATTCACTCAGCATGAATGGACTATAATTCTTTTTTAAAAGGATACATAAAAAAAAACATATATATTTTTTTCTATTTAGATTATAATCGATTCTAACATTTTCAAATCGATGCAGTTGAATCGTCACATTAGAATCGATGCATTTAGATTAATCAATGCATCGTTACACCCCTACTCAACATAGAAGCTTGGTATCCAATAGCCGACCATGTATAATTCCTGAAGGCACCCTCCTCCTGTGCCAAGCCTACTGACTGGTGGAGCCCGAGCAGGTGCTGCGGCTCTTGACCTTGGCCACCACCAGGATCTCGTCTCCGTCCCGGATGCCGTAGGAATGGAGGGCCCGGGCCCCGGACCTCATCTCCTCTGGCCCCACGGCCACACAGAGCTCCCGGTCGATGTAGAACAGCCTCATGCCGTTGGCGGGCAGCTCCACCAGGGGCTTCAGCCGCTTCTTCAGCTCCACCACCGTCTGGTCCAGACGCAGGCTCACCACCTCCAGCCGCTCGCCCCAGTGCACCGCCACCATGGCGCTGCGCGGGCTCAGGTCCACCTCTGCCAGCGGCGCCAGCCGACCGTACTTGGAGAGGAGCATGTGGTACCTGTGGTGGAAAGGGCAGAGTTCATGTTTAGAGACGCCATCAAGGTTTCTTTGTATTAATTTTTAATGCTGTCCAGACACCTGAGGACAGTCTAGAAGAGAGGAAGACACCTTTTCCTGAAAATATCTCAAAGACAAGATGTTGTAAATGATATGGTATGTAAAGGACAGTTTGTTCTTAATTGAGAATGTGTGTGTGTGTGTGTGTGTGTGCGTTAGGGAGGCAGAGAAACACTGCGACTTCTCTGCGCTTGCCGTGAGAAAGCTCTCAGCTGCCTCGGGGGAGCGCCAGCTAGAGATAAGGAGCCCAGGAACGATTAAATAAAATCCAGGAAAAAAAGGGAAAAAAAGAATCCTGTGCTTTCAAAGCTACTGTAACAGCTGGGCCAATCAAAGCAATTTCCCTGCCCTCCCCGCAAACTCCCACCACAAAGCAAAGCCCCTGGCCTTGGTTTCAGCCCAAAACTTCTGGTCCGCCCAGGGAATTCTCTTCTAAGGCCACGGTGCACAAAGTGCCATTCTATGAGAAGCCATTTACTGCAGCTCAAATGGTCTCTTTTACTGGCACAAGTGCGGTATTATGAGACGAAGAAGAAGAAAAAACTAAAACATACCAATGAACAGATAATGAAAGCAATCCAAATGTCCTCCTAATGGCAGCGGACGCTGGAAAAAGCCACCTGTTCTATACCCGACCGAACGTACAGGGACTAACGCGGACGTTATCTAGTCTAGATCTAGACGGACACCCTTCTGCCGTTTCATACTCACTCATTCTCTCACTCGCTCACTGTGCTCCAATCGCTTCGATTCGAGATGACCTGCTACTGCGACTTGATTTCCCCACTCTTCTTTCACTCGCTCTCTACTAGTCGCTCTCTCACTCTCTCGCCAGAGTATCTCTTCCACAATCTTCCAGTGCTCCAGAGACGGTCTGTAATTCGGCCCGTTAAAATTTGAGAAGAGGAAGCCGTTATGCCCACCCCCCCCTGCAACAAAAAGCTCTCCGTACCGCAAGGGAAAATTCGACCAATAGAAATAACAGAAATATAATTTCTGCTCAGCAGCTAGCTCGGCTTCGGCTCATTTGTTTTCCAGTAGGAGTTGTTTAGGCGACTGCACAGGGGGGGGGCATATGGAAGTGGAGGAATGACCGGATAATATCCGCCATATTTACTCCTCACTTTCAGAGCTGCTGGATCACACACAGGTAGGCGGCAGCATTCGGAAATTGCGCGTCAACGCAGAGTTGACACGTCTGTCTTGCGAGACCACCTCTCTACTTAGGTCCAAGGCTTCTACTCCCCCCAAACGTAGCGTCCCCATCCTCTACAATTTCTATTCCAACCCCTTCTTCTTCTTCTCCTTCATTCACTTTACTCAACAAATGCTTTGTGTCCAGTGCACACATTTCTTTTTGTCCCCAACTCCGATCAAAGTCAAGGACGGGAACTTGCTATGTGCTTTAGTCACCCGTGCAATATCTCAGAAACGTCTGTCCTGCGTACAATATTGTAGCGACCCTGGGATTTGGGTGGTTGGTCAGTCAAGCTGCCACTCTGCACTCCGCCATCCCGGGGCTGGCGGCGACACTATTGGTCGCGCCAGCCGCGGGTTGACAGAGTCGAGAGTGCACGGGCTGACCTGGGGAGGTATAAGAGGGTGTGGCACCCAGCGTGCGCTCTCTTGGGGCATGGGAATGTGTAGACATGAGTCACTTATACTGCAACCTGTATGAGAGTGAACTGAGAACTATCAACCTGCCTCGAGAGTCGTCAATAACGTGGTGCAAAACTAAGCAACGTCAGAAGAAAAAGAAAGAGGAGGAAGAGGAAGACGCTTCGCTCGGCGTCAGAAAAAGTCAGACAGAGGTGTGCTAGCTTAGCGTAGCCTAGCTTAGCTGCAGTTAGCGCTAGCTAGGCGCAGCGGCATGCGATATCTGCGGCGGGTCGAAGGAGGACTGAGAGAAAGAAGAAGACGGAGAGGAGTGGCCGGAAGAAAGTCGATGGAGGTGTGCTAGCTTAGCAAAGTCTAGCTTAGCTGCAGTTAGCGGCTAGCTAGGCGCAGCGGCATGGATATCGACGGCGGGTTGAAAGAGGACGGAGAGGAGGAAGGAACGGGCGGGTGGTCAGGAGACATGGATGAGGACGTTGAGAGGCATGAGGAGGCGAGAGGGTTCCATGGAGGCTTTACGGGGGGTCAGAGTTGACCCGGGATGGGAGCAAAGATGGCGGCGCCCATGGCACATGGCGGGCTCGACGGCGTGGACGACCGGAAGACCTGGGGAGCCGCTGCAGGGGTTGGCCGAGGACATTGGTGGCCTGGCCCCGCGGACATGAGGACATGTGCCGAGGGTGCGGAGCACACAGTTAACTATGTCGTGTACAGAGCCGTGGTCGAATGGAACTCTCTGCATTGGTAGAGCCATGATGGAAATGGAACTCTCTGACGGGGAACTGTGTACGGTGTACTGTGAACTGCGTACGGGGTACTGTGAACTGTGGGTACTGGGTACTGTGAACTGTGGGTCTGTGTACTATTTGGGGATTTAGCTACTGTGTTTAGCCGGTATTGGGGTGGGGCTAGCAGTTAGCGTAGCGTCGCCCCCGGTGGTTAGGTGTAGCCACCGGCAGCGTTGTGTAGCTAGCTGCGCATAGCATTGTGTGGGATGGGAAGCAAGACGTCTCTGTTATTGGGGAGGGCGTCTCTCTGTCGGTCTGGGAACAGGAGGATGCAAGCAACGTGGAACCAATGGGATTTGGTGGTTGTCGTCTCTTGGGGCCTGACAGAGAGGGTTGCAGCCGGTAACCAACAGAGCACGACGGGGCTAGCAGTGAGCGTGGCGTCATAACCGGTGGTTAGGTATAGCCACCGGAAGCGTCGCATGGCTAGCTGCTGGCCTAGCATTGTTGGGGGGGTTAATTTTGTGGACTGGGGGTGGTTTTGGTTCGTCCCTCTGGACGAGGGACTTTGTTGTGGGGGGGTAATGTAGTGACCCTGGGATTTGGGTGGTTGGTCAGTCGAGCTGCCACTCTGCACTCCGCCATCCCGGGGCTGGCGGCGACGCTATTGGTCACGCCAGCCGTCGGTTGATAAGAGTCGAGAGTGCAGGGGCTGACCTGGGGAGGTATAAGAGGGTGTGGCACCCAATGTGCGCTCTCTTCAGGCATGGGAATGTGTAGACATGAGTCACTTATACTGCAACCTGTATGAGAACCGTTGCAATAAAGCAGTGAACTGAGAACTATCAACCTGCCTCGAGAGTAGTCAATAACGTGGTGCAAAACTAAGCAACGTTACAATATTTACAAAATAATGGCTTTGCATCAACAGTCAGCGTTTCTGCAGGTTTCAACAAGTTCAATTTAAGACATTTTTAATACCACTTAGAGCAAAGTTTAATACCAATTTCACAACCGTACTAGCAAATAAACTCTTGCGCGTTCCATACAAGCTCTCGCCAGACGCACCAAGCTCCCAGTAGCCCGGCAAAATACTATGGGGCGAATTCACAAAGGGATTGTACAGCTTTTTCTGACACTATGCCTGTGCAAATAGCCCAAAAACAAACCTTACTATTCACAAAGCACTCGCAAAGGGTGAAATACTGTGCTAACTGCGTTGCCATCATCATTGCATCTCTGTGCGTCCGTGCTATTTGCGGGTATTTAAATTAGGTAATATTAGGGGTGTAACGATGCATCGATTAATCGAAATACATCGATTCTAATGTGTTAGAATCGATGCATCGATTTGAATATGTTAGAATCGATTATAATAGAAATTAATCGAAATAAAATAAAATAAATAAGTTTTTTTTTTGTGTATTGTTTTGATTGACCTATAGTCCATTCATGCTGAGTGAATCAGTTCCCCCAGCCACATTTGTGTATTCAAATTTTTTTGGGGAATTAACTGATAGAAAATTAATCGAATCGAATCGTGGTCAAATGAAGAGATTTCATGATGCATTGAATCGTTGCCTGAATAATCGTAATCGACTCGAATCGTTGTGAGGTCGCATCGTTACACCCCTAGGTAATATGGTCGGAAAATGTGCCCCTTTCTATGCAAATGAGCCTCATTGCAAAAACACTC
The DNA here is from genome assembly GCF_963971535.1 of Notolepis coatsorum. NCBI lineage: Eukaryota > Metazoa > Chordata > Actinopteri > Aulopiformes > Paralepididae > Notolepis > Notolepis coatsorum. Next base: position 126,924,840 of record NC_140172.1, on the reverse strand, counting down.
CAATCCAAGATCGCCGCTAATTGCCACACGCAGTTAAAGTGAAGTTGTTTATGTCTTCAGAGAGTTAGTGGTAATTAAGCGCATTTATAAGGGGTGCCATGGCCAGCATCTCCGGTGATCCGGTGGGTTAGGTAATAATCACAATAAAGAGAATAGAACCTGCACACATTATGCTCCAGAATAAACTTTTAATTTATAATGTTTCGTCAGGTCCATGAGGAGTAGACGCTGGAAATACGGTCAATGAAAGGTTTATTCTGAAGTATATGAGAATGCAGGTTCTATTCTCTTAACTAAACATTAAATACAACTTAATTTCTCACTCTAAAAATATTCTTAATTCTGAAAATATTTTCACTGGCACAGTGCCTAACTTCGCCCTAAAGATTCAGCACCATGGACAGGTGACAACAACAAAGGATGCGATTGTGTCATGAAAATACAAAATCTATCTATTACTTACATTAATAGAAAGCTATACATTACAAAATAAACAAAATATAAATGGTGAAAAATACTGTTATGTCTATCGGTTATAGAAACGAAGAGCTATTGATCCATCAGGACTTCCAATTCGCGATCAGAGAATCTAAGCTTTTGTTTTCTGTCTGCCATTGTCCTAAGACATGCATACTGTTACATGGGCAGTATTTATACTATTTTACCATATCAGGAGCAAATTGTAAATTGAGGAGCAAACTGCTCCGTGAGTCAATAGTATATAATTTGTGCAATATCTTTAGTGAATAAGTCCTTAACACATTCAGCGCCAGGGATTAGTCTGGTCCTTGTGGCTAACGTGCCACGTTTCCATAACATATTTTCACTGTGCGTCACTATGTTTGGAGAGCTATATCTATATTCTATATTATAGCTATGGAGACAATACTATAGCCATTTGACAGTGACTTTCTTCCGTCGAGATAATCTTTTCATGCATACGTTCGCGCCTTATCCCGTGGTGAATATAAGTATAGTATAGCCTAGGAGTGATCCAGGATCACTCCTGAACCGCTGAGTTATAGGGCACTACGTGTATTCTACTATAAGCGTTGGCGTTTCTTGCCTGGACACGCTACTATTTCCAAATCAAATGTATATAATAGGTATTATGTTTCATCATGAATGCATGAAAGGGGGGGGGGGGTAGTTTTTTATGCTTTGATAGCCAGTAACGGCATTCGTGTTGAACACTACAGAAGCTGATCAGCTGGATCGATATCAAAACATTGTTGGATCAAGCTGAAATTGATGTCAGATAGTCCTTACCTTTGATCGGGGGTATTCAAAAAAGAATATTCCAATTGTCTGATCACGATTTCCAGTATTGGTGTCCACAGTGTGCGATCCATAGCATGATCTTTGGGTGAGCCGCGTCGGGGGGGGGGGGGGGGGGGGGGGGGCGGTGCGCGACGCGCCTCTCAGCGAGGAGTGCTCAGGAGTCGGACTGTGTAATCGCAGACGTTACTAGTCTGTAGCCTGTAGTAGGTAGAGTAGAGTTAGAGTAGACAACTCACTTACCGTCCGGCCGTCTGGACGGTCTGGGCTGGGCTTCCACAGCACATTCCATGATAAAAAAATTCCGATCGTTGTAATACTAATAATAGTCCCCACGGCCACCGGAGCAGCACCAGCCGCAGGTGTAATTGCGCCTGTAGATGATCCGATTCCCGCCTCCTGCTGCTCTGTCAGCTTCACTGTCTTCGTGAAACCAAAATTGGTTAGGCTTACTTGTTTTCGTTTAGACATTTTACTGGCTGTCAAAACGATCACTGTCTGTGTCAACAAGTAACAGCCACAGCACAGGTTACATACAAAGTGGGTCAAGTTTGATGTGTGCCGTGCAGGCTGCAGCGCCACCACGCTCCGAATGGTAATTGCAAGAATAGCATGCATGTTGCCATATTACGTGTGAATTAGTGCGCAAATCATTAATCATACATCCAAAATAGCATACGTTTATTATTATACACGATGATGATACAGAAAATTACAGAAAAATGAGAAATGCATGGCAAAAGTAGCATTTATTTTCAGTAATTTAGAGACCCCCCAAAAAATCGCAAATCAAGTTTGCAGGGGAGCTGATGTCTGATCTAGGGGAGCTATAGCGGACCGGGATCGCACCCTGGGTGTCCATCTGGTCCCGGACATAATTTGGCACAACTTATGGATAGAGTGTCAGATGCGTTTCGAAGTGGTCGGATGAAGCGACTTACTCGGCTCCGTCTAAATATAGCGCCCAGAGACATTTGAGTGTAACACAGGGTTAGATATAAGGTTTCAAAGGGTGGGCGACACTGCCATCTGGGAGGATGCGGCCGGTACTGCACTTTGGCAATCTCAAAATCCTTTCCTATGGCAATACCAAGGTTAGTGGATGAATAATGAATAAGAATATAGAATAAAAGAAAAAACGTCCAAAACCCGTGATATCTCGGGTCTGGGGTCCAGCGCATGGCGAGTTAATGCGACTTATCTCAGGTTTGGCGCCGAATGTGTTAAGACATAGCGGGCACAAATCACACGCAGGGTGCTAAGGGTGCTATTAGCGGCCACAACCCATTATTTGTGCCCCTATGACTTGAATAGAAACAACATTTCATATATTTAATATTATTTAATCTCCAACAGCAAATTAACGAATTAAAGCTCTATTTGTTGCCATTCGAATGCCACCTCACTCGACCAAATCTGTGCCTCGGTTCTCGAGTTACATGATGATATGTCAGGCGTGCAACTTTTTACGCGTGAGCTTCAGATTACCACCCCGGACTCCCAACGCTCTAGAACTGTCAATAATCTGCAGATTGATTGCGAAGATTATTGGTCAGGGTTGTAGCCAATGAGTGTAGCTTTCCAATGATACCCCATGTGGGGGTGTGCAAATAAGCAATCTAGGTGAAAGGTGACGAGTGAAAATCAGAAGTGAGATTTTTTTTCGAATGAATGGCCATGGATGAGGAAATGGAGAAATGGAGAGCTTTTTTCTTGGCACACGGTTTACTCTCTAGAAGACTCATTTCTGAACGGATTTGTATAACATTTGGACCTGTACTATATAAGACTTCAGGCTATGGATTTGCGGTGTTTTCCAGCTTATACCTATTTTATTTTTTAATATCTTTTTTTATTGCAACCACCACAGAAAGATTTTAGTACACAAGTTCAGCCCTGTTACTCTATTTCATTAGCACTAAAAGTGATTTTCCTTTATTGTGTAAGAAACTTCAGAACGTTATCTTTCAAAAGAGACCAGGCGTATGCATGTGCTATAAGCATAAAGTATAAAGATAACCTTTGCAAAGAAAGTATGCAGTCCGCAAGTTCAAGTAAAAAAAATTGGTGTTATGCACACATTAAGCATTTCAAAAGGCAGGTGCGGATCTGCAGCCTTCGACACAGTCAACCATCGGATCCTCCTCGCGGCCCTCGCAGGAATGGGAGTGGCTGGCTCTGCACTGACATGGCTGACATCATACCTCAAAGACTGCTCCTACCAAGTGTCCCCCAGGGCTCGGTCCTAGCCCTTCTCTTCTCCTTCTACACTAAATCACTGGGCCTGTCTGTCCGACATCTCCGCCTGGATGACGACCAACCACCTCAAACTGAACCTAAGCGAAACAGAATTGCTCCACCTGCCGGCCAAATCCTCCCCCCTGACCGACCTTTCCATCACAGTCGAGAATGCAGCTGTGACCGCGTCCCCGACCGCCAAGAACCTTGGTGTTGTCCTCGACGACCAGTTGAACTTCTCTGCTCACATCGCAGCGACAACCAGAACCTGCAGATTCCTCCTGAGCAACGTCAAAAGACCCCTTCCTGACAAAAGAAGCCACCCAACTCCTCGTCCAATCAACAGTCATCTCCCGCCTCGACTACTGCAACAAGACGAAAGTCTTTCTCTGGTCTGCATCCCCTTAACAATTGTATGTATTGAGCTGTACTGTACTGTACCCATTCTGCAATCTGTTAATAAAGTTTTCAATCAATCAATCAATCAATCACTCCTTGCTGGCCTCCCGGCCACTGCCACCAAGCCTCTTCAACTCATTCAGAACACAGCGGCCCGCCTGATCTCAAACCTACCAAAGTCGGCCCATGTCACCCCACTTCTTAGGGACCTGCACTGGCTCCCCATTGCTGCACGAATCCGCTTCAAGGCCCTCGACCTGGCATACCGTGCGGCAAAGGGAACCGCTCCCGCCTACCTAGATCTGATCTCTGACCTAGATCTCTTAATATTTTCAAAAATAAGCTAAAAACTTACCTCTTCACCATAGCCTTCTAATACACTCGGCTGTTGATTGTACTGTAGCACTATTTTACTCTGTCCATTCTATTGCATCATTTTACTATCTATTCTATTCTACTATTCTATTATTGCACTGTATTATTTTAGTCTGTCTATTGCTTTTTATTACTGGTTAAAAATAGTCAGGTATTAAACTGTGTGGGTATCAAACAAGAGACTGTCAGGCTTTAAAACTGTGTAGGACCCAGGCCTAGAACTGCACCCTGAGAGAGGGAACTGCGCCCTGAGAGGGAGGTTTGCCCTGGGTGGGAGGTTCAAAGGGTCAAAGTGGGTATAAAACAGGAGGGAAGACTGTCAAGTTTTAAACTGTGGATACCAAACAGAGAAGGTAAAGACGACTTTGAACTGTTGAACAGTAATCCAGAACTATTTTATTGCACTGTAAAATATATATTTTTTTAATCAATTATATTCTACAATTTTATTGCACTGCACTTTTGTTTCAAGTTCAAGTTTCTTTATTAGTTGTCATACAGAAATACAGAATACTTTGCATGAAATGCTTCTTTCTGTTTTGCTCCTGAGTGTGCGCTAGATAATAACAAGATAGTATAAAATAAGTATAAAATAGAAAGTCAAGTACGTAAACAAGTAGTGTAAACAACAAAAATGTTCAGTATACCTATATACAGTATGTACAGTATATACAGTGCAGGTACAGTACAGTGTAGAAATGGTGAGGTATAGCTTAGCTTGTGGTGCCACCTTGTGGTGGTGAGGTGCAATGAGGTGCAATAAGGAATGAGATTGATGTGCAATTTCCTTACCAATATCCTTACCAATAATATAAATATAAAGTGTAAAGTGTGTTAGTGTCTAAAGTGGTAAAGTGGGTGCTACAGTGTGTTGTTTATTTAAAGTGAGTGTGTGTGTGCATGTGGATGTGTGTGCTGTGGGTGTGGTTGTTATTGTTCATTGTTCATTGAGCATCCTGATGGCCTGGGGATAGAAGCTCCTTCTGACTGCGCCGGCACACCAGCACGAGAACGCGCGTGTGGCCTGGCACACGGAGTCCGACTTCAGAGCGGGTGGACGACAGACTGGTACAGAGTTTATAGCTTTGGCCAATCGCATGATGAACTTGCCTTTAAAAGTGCAGCCATGGCACCAAAGCCGTGGAAATTATGCGGGAGAGCATATTTGAAGTCAATTACCATTAAGCCTTAACCAAGCAAGCTTATTTCTGGAGAACATTTATTCTTATTTTAACCTCCACTGTATTTTTTTTTTAATAGCGTTAGCGTTTTAAGGGAGCCTACTTGTAGAGCCTACTGTCCTGACTGTGACTATAGACCCTACTGTTGTGGTTGTTGTGCCAGGCAGGGAGGCTGTGTGCTGGAGAGCGTGAATGCAAGTCTTCTGGCTAGCTTCTGATTTATGGTGAGCTAGCACCCTTTTCCCATTACTTTGAACTAAAAGGCTTGTTATCATACAAACAAGGGACTAAACACGTTTCGCAATTATGCCACAACAATGTGGAAAGCCCTACCCACAGCCATAAAAAAATTTGAATCCTCAGTGTTTCCCACAGGATTTAGTGAGACTGTGGTGGTGGGTGAACCTCTGCCCGTTTTAAAGTTAAATGCATCAATCTGGTGCACTTTGAGAGCAAAATTAAGAGGCTAGATCTATGATGACCTTTGTGCTCAAAACACAAAATCGACTAGACACTAGAGCATACATTTGAGCCATCAAAGAAATTAAGCAAAAGTGGTTGCCTGTGTTGAACTAGTTTATTTGAAGAAAAAAAAATAGACTGGATTACAATTACGACTACTACCAGTGCCAATACTACCGATACATCCCTATTGGCAAACTTTATATAAAAAAAATTAAAATATATATATATATTTTTTTTTTAATATAAATTAAAATATTATATAAATATAATCAAATAGACGGAAATCCGTCTCAAGACGGAACGCTTTAACGCCTGTCCTCAAGATCTCAGCAGGCCATTGTTGTTGTTCAGCGAGCCGATCCAGAGAGCAATCCAGTTGTTAAGTTTTCCTTAATCCAATGTCGATGAGTGACCGACGGTCATACGCATTAAATGCACAAACAGCTGGTACAAACAAAACTCGTAAAACTATAAATATTAACAAAAGTAAGCACAGTCTCGTCGGAGCACACAGATAGGCAGCCGGACGTAGCAGCGCCATTTTTTGCACTATTTTACTCTGTCTATTTTATCTTACTCTTTTTATTATTGTCTATTTAAAACTGAATCAAACCATAAACAAGGTGGCCTGTTGGGATGTTAGATCCTAATGTGAAAAACTGTGATTTTATGTCTTTTTTCTGTTGTGAAGCACTGCAGTGAGCTGCAGTTTCTGTATGAAAGGTGCTATACAAATAAAGTTTATTATTATTATTACCTCCGGTCAATGGTCTCTAACTACACACCCTCAAGACCCCTATGCTCTGCGTCTTCTGGCCGCCTCAGACCCACTCCTATCCAAGCTCCGGGAGGGTCATCAAGGAGAACCTGCCTTTTCTCAGTCCTTGCCCCACAATGGTGGAATGAACTACCCACCCCAGTTAGGACAGCCGAAACCCATCCAATCTTTCGCCGTCGACTAAAGACGCACTTCTTCAACCATTATCTGAATAAAATAAAATAAAATCTAACCCTGACTAACCTTGCTGTCATGCACTTGTCCTAATAAACTAACCTACACTGTAGCACTCAACACTTTGATGAACATTGTTGCTCAGCTGATAGAGTTGTGCCCTTCCTGATGACTTGTCGTACAGAACTTGTAAGTCGCTTTGGATAAAAGCGTCAGCTAAATGACTAAATGTAAATGTAAATGTAGTATGTTCAAATGGACTATTCATCATGAATTTAATGGAATGCTAAATTATATTTGATGCACATGTCAACCAACTGTCAAAATTATGTTGTCTTAGTGTCTGTTTTATGCAATTTAAACAAACAGGTAAACCAGAGGCAGAGAAAGACAGGGAAAGGTTGGAGGAGGGAGAAGCCTAGTAGCCTAGAAGCCTAGTATGGAAACAGGTGTGTGTGACGACCAACCAGTGCCACTGCACAACAGAGTACAAACGGCACAAAAAGTAATTGGAGCATAGATATGTTGTACGTCTGTACACACAAATATATGAACGAAAATATTTGAAAATGAGACCCATTGTTTTGCATATAGACTTGACACAAAGGTAAATTAGCGGATTGTGTTTTGTTATTTGATGATCTGTTGATTGATTAATTGATTGATTAGCTTGATGTATTTTACATTTGATGTTATTTCAGACAAATGGGGGCCGCTTGACCGCAAATTCCCGGCCTGCTTTTTGTTGCCAGTCCGCCCCTGTCGAAAGGTAACATAAATGTATTATTTCAAATATGTCTAATTGATTTCGATTAGCATTGGCCTAATGTATATCAACACTTTGCATAGACCAAATCAATTGTGGTGGATATTTCAAAATGACATACAAATTATTAACAACACTGCCACTAAACTGCCATTCTCAAGTGAGAATGTGAAGACAATGTGAGTGAAGAATGCAAGTCCATTCTCAAGCATTCTGTCCATGGTGAGCAAATTACATTATGATTTTCCAGCATAATACTGTATAACAATCTCTCATTCATCTAGATAACTTAAGGGAACATGCCAACATTATGAGAAATGGGCTCACCATCTCCTCAAGTGTCAGACAAGAAGATAGATACCAATTTCCTCTCTGTGCGTACAGTACAAAGCTATCCAGCTGCAGGCTAGCCTAGCATGCGGCACGGTGGTGTAGTGGTTAACACTTTCGCCTCACAGCAAGAAGGTCCAGGGTTCGATTCCCGCTTGGGGACCAGGTTTCCATTATGCCAGGTACCCAGGTGGGGTATCTCCCAGGCCTTTCTGTGTGGAGTTTGCATGTTCTCCCCGTGCTCGCAAGGGTTTCCCCCCCTGATAAGATAAACCCAATGGAAAAACATGCACAACAGATCGCTAACGCTGTGGCGTCCTTGACGAAGACGGACAGGAGCACTTGGATTGGTCCCCGGGGCGCGGCTCACGTTGACGCCCTATCTGCTCCCGGCTGCCCATGGGGGGAAGGACAACGGGATGGGAAAAGTGCAGAGAGACATTTCATCAGCGACTCAGTGCATGTGTGTGTGTTCCTGTGGGTCGCCCATCTCGCGCATGTGTGTTAAACTGCATGACAAATAAAGATTTCTAGTCTAACAATTATTATTAGCTTAGCACAAATGAATGGAAGTGAATACGGATCAGCTAGCCTAGCTTAAAACTCCGGGAGGTGTCTTTGGCCAACAGCTACGTAGGCTAGCTGATCCGCATCCGCTTCCATTAATTTGTGCTAAGCTAGGCTAACACAGGTCCCAGAGGGCTTTTCAGGTACGCCAACCCCTCAAGCTGATGTCCCATGTATGTATGTATGTCTCATCTTTGCCATATTTAAAGGGAAGACATTTTAGGAAACACACTTATTTGCCATCTTCCCCAGTCAGACAAGAAGATAGATATGGATTTCATCTCTGTGTGTTCAGTAGAGAGAGAGCTCCAGTTGCATGCTAGAAGCACCTTAGGAGATGTCAAGTTAGCATCATAATACAGGAAGCTTTCAAATGTAATAAAAACATTTAGGAAACTACCGTAATTCCTCTAATAGTAACCGGGTCTCAAATACAAGCCGGGTCTCTATTAATGGCCGGGTGCGCTCTTGAGCTAAGCAATTATAAGCCGGCCTCCTAATACAAGCCGGGTTACTAATATACTGAGCTGCATACTGAGCTAATTACTTGATTTCACTTTGAAAACGTTGAAATGACCAGTGACCACCTGTAATTGCACTGTTTACTATTTCATACAGTACTTGGTTTCAATAAATGAACCCAGTACATTTTACTGGGTTCAAACTGACACAAAATGTTGATTTATTCATTATGATCCGTTTGAAAATTTGAAATATAGGCCTCCCTCTTATACAGGCCTCCTCCTAATACAAGCCTGGTACCCGCTACAGTTGAAACAAATACAAGCCGGGGTTACTATTAGAGGAATTACGGTATAAGAGAAGGAAGGGTCATCACGTCAGAATACCAGCGTTCTATGTTCTGCTTGGTGCCAGACTTTGGTGCCAGTTCTATTGAAGCCTGTATTAAGATTCAAAATATACAAGCTATCAGAGGAAATAATACATCAACCAATATATCAAACGTTAGCTAGTTGACAACGCAACAAATTGCTGATGATTCTGACATCCGAGGGGATAACCCGTTTAAATGAGGAGGTGGATACTTCTATTTAATCCAATGTCAGCCGAACTGAAAGTTCCCACACGTAAGTGACGTAATGACCCTTCCTTCTATTATAGTTTCCTTGCATGGGACCAGTGTGTGATTGGTTGCTATGGGAGATTAACATAGGCTAACCTGTACTAGCAGGTGATAGATCAATTGTGACAAGTGAAGAAATGCAGCTTCCAACAACTCCATGTCTTATGTACACAATGTATCTTGTGTATTTATCACGTGTCGAAATCACAAAGTAAAAACAAGACACTGTCGTTTTTGAAGCAGATACGGGGTTGACGCTATTTTCTCGACGGACAACCGACGGAAGCACAAGCCCCATCGTAACGTCCATCAACAAAACCAAGGTGACTGGCCGACCGACAGAAGAACGACTGCCAATCATGGCTGACTTTTAAAGAGAGGATCATCAAAGAGAAGCCGCCTATTCTCTCCGTCCTCGCTCCACAATGGTGGAACGAACTTCCCACCACAGTTAGGAAAGCCGAATCCCGACCAATCTTTCGCCGTCGACTAAAAACACACTTCTTACACTCCTATACTACTGTATCATGCACTCCTCCTGCTATACTAATAATGTATTATGTCCATGCACACTAAATACTGCAGCACCCAAGTTCCAGCACTGTTTGATGAACATTGTTACTCAGCTGAAAGAGTTGTACCCTTCCTGCTGACTTGTCGTACAGAACTTCGCTAAATCGCTTTGGATAAAGGGGCATGACTAAATGACAAAATGTTAATGTCAAACGAGGATGAGGATGATTACTTCCAGACAGAGCGAGATCCACAACCGTATCTATTTGAACTAGAATGTACAGGAGGAGGAACTACGGGTTCTGGAAGCCGAGGAGGCGAGAAGGGAGGCTGAGCCGGTGGAACAGCCCGGGGAGCTAGGCTAACAGATTGCCCCTGCTTCCAGTCCTTGTGCTAAGCTAGGCTAGCATGCAACCCCCGGCAACCGGAGGAAGGAAGATGGCAAACGAATAGAATCTCCCAAAACATCGGAGTGCTCCTTTAAGGTCGCGTTTAGGGTTACTCAAGAGACAGGTTGTGTCAGATCTCCGCAGGCTGCCTGTTCACCTGAGAGGCTGTGACCCGCTCCGCAGACTCTGATCTCTGAAGGGAGCTGGGGGCATGGCCCCATCAGAATCGAAAGGGGATAGCGGTGTGTCCAACCATGTCCAACACCCCGCCCCCCACCCCCCATACATAATAACACCCCACACACACACACGATCCCCATACCCCAGGACCTCCACTGAGAAAGCAGCTCAAAACAAAGAGGCATGAACATGCCTTTTAAAAGCAGGACGGACGCAGTGAAAAGTGAGGAACAAGAGGGAGGAAGTCGCGACAGAGAGAGAAGGATTGTTCCAGGTAGAGGAGAGGATGTGGGTGTGAGGAGGCCTTGAGACGGGCACACTAGCGCTGTACCTGGATCTGACTGAGACATGGTGAGAGGAGCTCTAGACTGCTGTTTTGTATGACATACATTACATCTATAAAGACCCCCCCCCCCCCCCCCCACACACACACGTACTCTGTGCTTGCTGCTATCCACTCTCCACTCTTTACTGATATAAGACGTTACATGATATTTCTATATCATGGTCCATAAAATTCACACATAAAACACTCGGCACCGCTGACCTATTAATACAAATCGATCTCTAAAACAGGAAAAAAATATATATAATATATATATATTAGATTTAATAAATGTATATATATATACACACCGTCTATATATTATATGTATATATATATATATAATTATATCTTTTTTTATCTACCTGCCACCTTGTGTATCAGTTTTCCAATCAGAGTATTTCCAGCACAAAGGAGTCATTGAGTGGGGAGAGACTGGCAGCATTGTGTGTAAAAGGTTACTTTCCCCCAGTCAGGGACGGCTCCTCCCCCACATTCTACTGAGGTTAAGTGGAACGCAGCCGGCGCTGCGCGTTACTGGGCAACCCGTTCTCCACTCGTAGCCTCGAGGAGGCCTTACCATAAACGCCCATCAGCGGGGGTGCCCTGAGGACATGGGCCCTTTAGGAGATTTTACATGAATTACAAGCTGACAAAGTGGACTGCTGGCATCGGCCGGAGTCCTGACTCTGTCGGTATTCACAGAGCTTTGACTGCGAGGGCTGAGGGGCGGTGTGTGTGTGTGATTTAACCACGTCTCGTGTTGCTATACGGTACTACTGCTAGTATATACTCTGCTACAGTAGCATGTATTCTAGATAACCCAGAAATGGGCTTAGAGGGACTCTATACACAGTACACCCTTTTGTATTTACCTGCACATAATTATTTTACATATCTGTAGATACTAGATCTATATCTGTACATATCCTAATCTTACTAGTTAAGCCGCTGGCCAGTATGTGGTCTTTACACCTGTATCACTGTACATATTACACTACAACTCTGTACATGCATCCGATTAGCACTACACTCAGCAGTAGTACTAATCTGTATATTTTGTACCCAGTTTAATCACCTGTACATTGTATATAACTATTGCACTTCACGAATCACGAATTCACTCTTGTTGGATGCCAAACCTATTTTTGTTGTACTGTACTTGTGCTGTATAATGATGATACATTTGAATCTAATCGAATCTATTAAAGCTGGTATTGCTGTAATGTTAGGAGACAGAATTCAAACAGAAGCAAACTGAACTGCTGTGTGTTTACTGAAACTTCACCTCCAAGTGTCTAATAACTTGATTCCTGATTTGATGTATTTGAAAGGGACAGATACAAATACATAGATAATGCCTGTATCATGGTGTTTGTAGCCAAAGCCAATTTGCAACACCCGTCCCTTAAAGGGCTGACATAAAACATTATAAAATAGGACATACAGTAGGTAAATAAAAGGTAATAAAAGCAGTTAGTGTACAAAGTAGACATGCCCTCACTAACATTAGGTACACATACATACACCATTACATACACCTGGGATAACACTAGGGTGTGCAGTGCACCAACATCTCCATATAGAGATACCTGTGCACACCCCAGTGCAATATTAAGGCAGTGTTTGTCTAGTTACTTCTTATTTTAGTGACAAAATAAGATTGTTTTCCTTGTGACATTACATTGAGGTCCAGATTCAGGAAGAGCTTGAGCTGCATAGAGCAGAACACACTGCACATACAAGATGAACAAATGAGCCAGAACGTCCTGCCCTTCAGTAACCATCGTGGAGACGGCGCCTAACAGCGCTCGCTAAACATATACAGCCGTACTGTTCCTACAATGCATAAGTAGATCTCGATGTTTATAATAACGACTTATTTGCCCACGTTAAGAGAGGGCGCCCCATTTACTGAACCTCTGCCAGCATCAAGTCCAGCAGCACAAATAAGATCTATTTCAGGCGGTATCTGCAGGTTTCAACAAGTTCAATTTAAGACTTTGTAATACCACTTAGAGCAACTGACGGCTGCACTTGCCAATTTTTTATTCTTGTGCGTTCCATACAAGCTATCGCCAGACGCACCAAGCTCCTGGTAGCCCCGCAGAAATCAACAACTTGAATACAAAAACATTTCCTATATTTAATATTATTTCATCTCCCGACAAAAGATTGTGCAAATTAAATGTAAGACTTTTTAATACCTTTTAAGGCCTTACATTGAGAATTATGAGTTTAATACTTTTTAAATACTTTAATATCCTGCAGATACCCTGTATTTAAAGGCAAGTCGAAAGATTTTGTAAAGTGTTTTCAGAATGACTGCAGTTCTTGTATCTTGAGAAAGGAAGACCCCACACACTGCTACGGGTGGCCCCACGCTACCATATTATCACAACACACTATCACCATATTGCAATTTATTAACTTTTTTCAACTGCAAATGATGTCCCTTATGGAAAACTTTTTTTTGCAATATATCGCTGTATTGATTCCCCCCCTACACACTGATCTTGCACAGCATCACACTTTATTGATCATACTAACGTTTGGGTATTCCTGAGTATCCAGGTTCCAGAGGAAACCATATGTGTTAGTATGATCAATAAATTGTGACACTGTGCAAGAGGCGTGTGCGAGATCTTCCCTTTTCAAGACTGAGCATTTTGTGGCCACAACTTAGGTTCTTAATTCTTTGTATTATTCCGACAGCCCCATCCATTAGTTTGAGCCACTGAAGAATTTGATTTCCCCACTCTATGCTAGTGATCCTAGTGAATCATGGTGAGAGTTTCTTCATGTGCTCTATTGATTGATTGATTGATTAAAAACTTTATTAACAGATTACAGAATGGGTACAGTACAGTACAGCTCAATACATACAATTGTTAAGGGGATGCAGACCAGAGAAAGACTTTCGTCTTGTTTACATCAGGGTCCCCCATTTTCAATTCATCGTAACATATATGACATATATGACATACAGATAGACAGTACTGCTACATCTATACATTTATGACATACCAGATTTGCAAATACAGTACTGTTTGTGATACGAAAAGAGTCCAGAGAAAAAGTATATACATTTGACGTAGAAACTGTACATTGGAGGAGGTTGGGTAGGTGGGGGGGTACTGTACATTGGAGGGGGTTGGGTAGGAGGGGTGGGTGGGGGACACTGTACAACTGTACAAGCAAAACTGTACATTGGAATATTGACAAGACCATACTTGGTATTTTTTACTGTACATTGGAGGGGGTTGTGTTAGGACATTTACAGGGGCCAGTTTCTAATTGCAGTCTCCCGTAGGTGTTTTTTGAGAGTGTTTTTGAAAGTGGGTAGTGATTCACATTCCTTTACAGCTTTGGGTAGGGCGTTCCACATTGATGTGGCATAATTGCGAAACGTGTTTAGTCCCTTGTTTGAGCCGAATCTGGGTTTAACATGATTTGTGGAGCTCCCTCTGGTGTTGTGATCGTGGTATTCACTGACCTTAAAATATTTTGACATGTACATGGGTACCTTGGTCGTGTAGTGTATCTTGTAGACCAGGCCCATTGCAAGTTGCTGTACTCTGTCGTCTACTCTAAGCCATCCTAGGTTGTCAAAGTGGGCAGGGGTGAGGTGGGTTCTAGGAGTAAGGTCAAGCAGTAGTCTGACCAGTTTGTTTTGAGATGTTTGTAATTTTGTTTTTAGCGCCTTTGAGGTGCTTTGGTACCATGAGGTGCAAGCATAGTCGTAGTACCCTTGAATGAGTGCTCCTGCCAGAGTCTTCAGGGTATTCTTGTTTACCAGTGAGGAGATCCGGCACAAGAATCGAGTTCGTTGGTTGACTTTTTTTATTACATTGGATGCCATTTTGTCACAGGAAAGATTTGCCTCTAGGATGGAACCCAGGTAGGTAATATCTTCTTTCCTTGTGACAATATTGTCACCCACTGTAATTGAGAAGCCGTCGGTCTTGCTGAGTTTGTTATTTGAACCGAAGAGAATGGACTCTGTTTTGCCCATGTGTAATGATAGTTTGTTATCAGCGAGCCATATGCAGATTTTGCCTAGTTCTGAGCTGAGGGTTTTTTCAAACTGTAACTTGTTCTTGTCAGAGACCAGCAGGGCTGAGTCGTCCGCAAACAGGAACAAGTTGCAGTCACAAGCTGACGACATGTCATTTGCATAAATTAGGAACAGTAGCGGACCTAGTATGCTTCCTTGTGGAACACCACAGCTTACTGTGAGGGGGGGGGGGATAGGGTACCGTTTACCTCCACCATCTGCTCTCTCCCCTCCAGGTAGGATTGCATCCAGCTCACTAATAGACTATCAAAACCAATTGCTTTTAGCTTGTCAATCAGAATGGTGTGATTGACAGTGTCGAAGGCCTTTTGTAGGTCCAGCATGACCATGCCGCAGTATTTGCCCGCGTCCACCTCTTGTTTGATGTGGTCGTTTAAATAGAGAAGGCATGTGTCAGTGGAGTGGGATGTTCTGAAGCCAGATTGGAATTCATAGTAATCTATAATTAAAGGTGCCTATAGATTACATTTTTGTAGAGTAATGATTTTCTTCCAATATATAAATAATACATCCAGAGCTTTTAGAAACGTACAGAATATAACGGAAAATTGCCTTTCCCCCCCAAAATAATATTGGTTAATGAATTGATAATAAAAAAAAATGTGGCGGGTCCAAAATGAAAGTTGTTGTTTACATGTTGTGCGCATGTATACCCTACTTCCCATTTCCCCACGTGGTGACTGAATGTTATCTATAGCACCTTTAAAGCTGATTGATGGGTCAGTACCTCGCTGGAAGCTCCTCCTCTGGACAGTCCTGGTAGTGTCTGATGAAGAACCTCTCGGCATCCTCTCTCTCTCCCTCCGTCACCGGACTCGAATTCAGCATAGACACAGACGGGAGGCTGCATAGGGGCAACAGTCAAATAGTGTAGTGTATATACTGCATATATATATTTACCGTATATATATTTATCCACATTTGTCTGAAAATACCTGCATATAACCCATATAACTTTGTATGATAGCATGACAATAATGCTGTATATGCTGTACTATATATATATATATATATATAAATTTATATTTACAGTATATATATATATATACATATTTATTCACATGTCTGAATATACCTGCATATAATCCTATTTATATATCTGCATACAGTATAACCCATATAACTCTGTATGATAACATGTACAATAATGATATATATACCATATACATTTATATTTACCATGTATATATTTATCCACATCTGTCTGAATATACCTGCATATAATAATTTTTAGATATCTGTAAATGCTATATATATACCTTATACTCTTAATAGTTATACCACTGGCCAGTATGACTTACTTACTACCATAGTGTCTTTATACCTATGGTATACATTCAGCAGCGGCGCTGCGCTGAATAAGGACCGCTGCTGCTATGAACTAGAGCAGTGGTTCCCAACCTTTTCCCCCCCAGGGACCCCCAAACATCTCTGATGAAATTCGCGGACCCCCTCCTAATAAGATACCATAAAATACGTTTTTTTTTTCATTTTAATAACAAACTGCTTATACACAGGCATATGCATCACAATTAGACCCACTATGCTTCTTTGACTTGTGCCTTCAATCAACAAATCTCATCTTGCACCATATGCATTTCAAAATGTTTAGCCAATATTCAAATCCTGTATTCATCCTCTCAAATCAGTCCCTAATGGTGAACGGTTTGCATTTATGGAACAAATCAATGCAACAAATTAAACTAAATATGAGACAGGAAATTCCAATCAGTAGCAGAGAGAATCTGTCCTAGCTGCGTCTACCTTAATGATAAGCAAGCAGTGCAAAAATGCGGAAGCATTCGTCACCGCACGCCACTACGGTAAAGCGCCTTTTTTTTCAGGCCCGCTTTGGGAGCTGTCGCGCGGAAATAGGCTGTCTATTGCCATTCTCTTTGACAAACTCTAACCTTAACCAGCTCCTTAACAGCGCCTAAACTTAACCGTTCTAACCTTAACCAACTCCGAAACAATGCCTAACCTTAACCTTAACCTTAACCATGCCTAACCTTAACCATAGAAATTATATTGCCATTCTCTTTGACAAACTCTAACCTTAACCAGCTCCTTAACAGCGCCTAAACTTAACCGTTCTAACCTTAACCAACTCCGAAACAATGCCTAACCTTAACCTTAACCATGCCTAACCTTAACCGGCGAAAGAATACACGTTAAAAAAAAAAATCACGTTAAAAAAAAAATATTCGATGGGATTCGAACTCGCCAGCAAACGAGCCATAGGATCCACAGCCATGTAGTCTTGCCAATTGAGCTATTTCTAGATACTGAATAAGGGGCGGTGACTTATATATATTGAGCTCCGCTCGTGTCGAACCAAGGCGGGATCTCATGCGCATGCGCGGGCACCTCGCGCGAGCACGCCGGCGCACGCACGCACCTGAGCGAGCACGGCGCCGCCGGTGCACGCACGGGCGCTGGGCGGCGGAAAATGAAAGGCGCATTACCGCACGCCACTACGGTAGAATGCTTCCGCATTCTTGCACTGCTTGCTTATCATTAAGGAAAAGGCGTCCTAGCTGGGTTTAATACCTTTTTTTTGTCATTTTAATAACAAACTGCTTATACACAGGCATATGCATCATAATTAGACCCACTATGCTTCTTTGACTTGTGCCTTCAATCAACAAATCTAATCTTGCACCATATGTATTTCAAAATTTTGGCCAATATTCAAATCCTGTATTCATCCTCTCAAATCAGGCCCTAATGGTGAACGGTTTGCATTTATGTTGAATGAAGTAAGAATCCACTGCAGTAAAAATATCCTGGTAGTAAGGTTGACTGACATGAGAATGTCCTGCTTCAGATCCTCATTTTCAATATATTGCACATAAACGATGAGCACAGCCTCGTCTGCGACAGTTGTAGTTTCATCAAGTTGTATGGCAAATGGACCCTTTCTAAGCTTTTCTGACAGCTGCTGCTCGCAATCACTTGACATCTTATCAATTCGGTCTTTCACTACATTGTTCGAGAGTGGTACTGATTTTAGTTTATCCGCCACCTGTGGGCCGCACAGTTTCTAAACCATTTTGATGCAGGCTGGTTTGATGAGCTGCTCGCCAATATTGTGCGGTTTCTTTGCTTTTGCAATTAAAAGCGAACACTCAAAGGAGGCTTCGGTAGCCTTCTGTAAATCACTGCCACCCCTGCTCCACGCTACTCTAACATCAACAGGCTTGTTCGCCTTGAGAGACTGTTCTTTCCTCCGAAAAAAGTCTGGATCCTTCCCAACGGTTTCTGGGTGCTTAGACGCCTGATGTCTCTTCAGCTTGCTGGGCTTCAGGCTCGAGTTTGCCAACTTTTCTCCACAAATCACACACTCAGGTTGTTTGTCTGGTCCCTCAGTGAAGCCCATGGTGATGTAATTTTCGCGATTGCTGTAGGTCCTAACTTTTTTTGCAGATGAGCTGCCGTCATCTCCTTTTCGTTTGTCACACATTTTCGCCTCTGGCGGCTGACTGCAGACGAGCCGAGAAAGTTAACTAGCGTGCTAGGCTAGCTACAGAAAGTGATAGTCAACTGATTCGCGTTTTAGCGGCTACCCGGTAGCCTACTGTTAACGTTCAAAAATCATGTCTAGATGTTTATTTATTTATCTTTATTTTTTATTGTAGTGGAGAGACTATTCATGCTTCTGATGATTAAAAAAAAAAAAAAAAAAAAAAAATCTTAAAAAAAAAAAAAAAAAAAAAAAAAATCATCTGTGGTCTGGCGGACCCCCTGCGCCCCCTGGCGGACCCCAGGGGGTCCGCGGACCCCAGGTTGGGAATCACTGAACTAGAGTACTAGACTACTCCCTGAATTAAACATTTTAAATTAAAATTGTTATTATTATTATTTTTTATCATTCCATTTGGGCTGTGGGGGTTGCTTAATGTCTGAAGGAGTCGACTGAAGGCTTCTTGTCCTCTGTGAAAGCATGCAATTGGTCCACCAGATGGATACATCTTGATATTTGTCTAGTCTAGTGTGTTCATTAGATGGGTGAAATCCTCTTTCAGTGCCTCTGTGCTCGTTTTCTTAGGCAGTTAGCCTCGCTGGTATGCGTGCCATTAGCGTTAGCGACGCTTATAGGCCTCTTTGCTTTTGGAAAGAGTGACATCTTTTGTGTGCATTCGAGGTTGGCAGTCGACTACGGCTACTTTCGATTGATTAGTCGACTATTCTACTAGTCGTGGTCAGCCATAGTAATATGTAATCAGATTTGTTATTTCATCTAGGTCGTCCTCGGACGGGCCCTCAATCGGTGCTTCCAGTCATCCCGTGCATCTGGCTTGCCACAAATCTCACCCCACTCATTGTCTAGTCTCTAGTGATTGATTCCTTATTTACAGGTGAAGACTGACCTGGGAACAGGCTGCAGGGAGACCATCTGGCCGCTTGTATGCGTCTCAGCATCAATGGTCCCCCTACCAGTGAATTCCCCACCAAAGAGCCATGGATGTTTTCTTTCAAACGCCCAGGAGAATTAAATGCTCTAAGGCTGAATGTAGCCACTGAGACTTCTTAGGTGTAACCTGCTGTTGTAGCGTTATGATTTGTGTACAGTATGTTAGACAGTTAGTATGTTCTATGTATCTATGTCTATGTTTTCTATTTATGTTATCTATAAATCATCTATATCTATGTTCAATACAAATAGTGTACATTTTCTTAAGTGTTGAGGGCGGCATGTCATTAATCTTGACATTTACCCTGATTACAACTACACTGCAAACATTTGTATCTTATCAAGTGAAAATATCTTGTATTTGGTACAATAAGTCCAATATTGAGTAGAATTATCTTGAAGTATCTTATCACTGGGGCAGATCATTTAGCCCCCCCCCCCCCCATTTTGTCAATTTAATCTTGTTTTAAGAAAACGAGAGTGGGCGGCTAGGTGGTGTAGTGGGCAAGGCGCTCGCCATCAACGCTGGAGACGCTGGGTTCGAATCCAGCTCTCTGCGTTGCTATCAGCTTGGCTGGTCGTTCATACTAACACAATTGGCAGTGTTAGGGGTGGGAAAGCTGATGGGTGGGTCCTGGGCGTTGTGGACAGCGACCCCTACAGTTCGGTCGGGCGCCTGCACAGCGAGGGTAGGATCTGGAGGGAGGTAGTGTGACCTTCCACACGTTACACTCTCCCGGTGAGAATCTGCGCTGCCAGGCTGGCTGCCGGCTGGCTGCACATGTGTCGGAGGAAAGCATGTGACAGTCTCCGGCCTCCCGGACCAACAGTAGGGGGGAGTGCGCAACAACCAGGAAGGGGGTTGGGAATTGGCATAACGACTAAACAGTGGGATGGGAGAAAAATCGGAAAAAGGAGGGGGGGGGGAAGATAATAAAAAAAAACGAGATTAACACTTTGATTGCCTAAGGCTAAATTCATGATTGCCGGCTCCATTTGTCTATGGAGAAATTCCCCTTCTTTGCAGGGCTATAACTTATTATTATTTATATATTACTTATTATTAGGGCCCATTCAATGTCCTATATGTATTGTTCAGGGTGAAGCAACGTTAAACTTTTTCATTCACATATTCATACTAAAGTATGGTCTAATCTAATGTATAAGTATGTTTTCATCTCTTTCTGCAGCTTTCTCCAGAACGTGATCTATAGCCCCAAATGCATTATATTGATGATGAAATACAGTTTGATGGCAATCGGCGCGATATAAAAAATTCCAACTAGACATGGTTCTAGAAGTTACTACACGTCATCTGATGTTGACCGGATGGGTGAGGGGGCGTTTATAATTCCGTGGGCAACATTATACCATTAATCTAGTGTGGGTCATATGTTCATCGGATCAGTTAGTATAGGAGAAATTGAAAAATAACGCTGAATCCTACCGTATCTTCCTCGCGCCGTTGGGCGATGAGCGTGGAACAGACATTTTCCTATTATGGGCTGTAGAAATATCGGGTCCATTTCCAGCTTGTATAAGATAAGATAAGATATTCCTTTATTGATCCCCTTGGGGAAATTCAGGCATCATAGCAGCATGGGGGGGAGGGGGGGAGGGGTACAGGTAGTAAAACAACACAGTATACAGGTAGTAAAAGACAACACAGGCAGTGTAAACAATTTGATCAATATGGTCAATATAATTTACTATCTGACTAGCTGAGGAATATTCACATTATTCACAGTGTCACATGAGGTGCAGTATGCAAGAGGTAGTGTTATAATAATTTACTATCTACTGAGTATACATTAATCAAAGTACCAGGGTAGTCTACTTTGTCCCCCTTGGGTTCCTATAAGTCCCAGGTCAATGTCTGGTAGCAGTCGCTGTCGCTGCCCCCTGTTGTGGGGCCTGGAGGCTGCTAGTCGCTGCCCACTGTTGTGGAGCCTGATGGCCGCTGGTATGAAGGACTGTCCGAGGCGGTTAGTTGAGTGTCGGGGGGGGATGAGTCTGTGGCTGAACGAGCTTCTCATCTTGACTAGCTCGTCGTAGAGGGGGGTATAATAGTATATACGTCCAAATCATGTTGTCTATCGAGTTATTGGCAACGGATCGCTATGTATTGTGACGAGCTCGAGTGCCGGGACATATACAGAGTGCCCGGAAGTAATATGGGTGAATAGCACATCGTCCAAGTAACATCCTGTAAGGCGATTGCGCCGATCGCCCACCAGATGTCGCTCTTGAACCGCTAGAGGATTGAGAGGAGCTCTGCACTGTGTGTGAAGGCTGCGGATGGAAAATTTGATTCCGATCACAGATTTTTGAAATATTGATATCAAAGACGAGTTACGGCGTCCTCTGCAACTTGAGCATGGCGGGGAAGGACGCCTAAAAGCGTCTTCCGGCAGTTAAAGTGTTAACATTTTCTTAAAACAAGATTAAATTGACCAAAATCAAGAAGAAAATAAGCAAAATTATCTGCCAGTGGAATAAGATAATTCAAGATAATTCTACTTAGAGATTTTATTTGCCATGTATGGACGAATCCACATTGGAATACAGGTACAGACAGTAGAGAATTGTTTTTAAAAACACAGACAGTATAAAAGGACAAATGCTAAAGTTGATATCAACATCCCCTAAAGTGCATATCATAGTAAAAGTGCATAATGCATAGAGGCACAATTTACAGTAAAAGTGCATATAATCAAAGTGCATGATGCACAGACAGTCAGACACACAGAAACAGCACTTCCACAACCTGACTAATAACACACCAAATAAAAATTGGATAATATATCCAAATCTAGCCTTTGGAGTTATTCAGGCTGCACACAACACTGGGGAAAATTCACACGCACTTGACTCCATGAACATGAATAATATATCTCGAACAATTCTAAGGTAGTTTTAAGTTATTTCTCCGGCAGCATGCGCTAATATGGATTTCGGCGGCACGAGCGCAGCACAGCACCGCTGTTGAATTTTTTTTTCAGGGGAAACACTGACCTGTATCACTGTACATAATAATAATAATAATAATAATAATAATAATAATAATAATAATAATAATAATAATAATAATAATAATAATAATAATAATAATAATAATAATAATAATAATAATAATAATAATAATAATAATAATAATAATAATAATAATAATAATAATAATAAATAATAATAATAATAATAATAATAATAATAATAATAATAATAATAATACTACTATAACACTGTACATACATCTGATTAGCATTATTACTCAGTAGTACTAATTTATATATTTTATAGTTTAATCATCTGTATTTTTATTTTATATAGCTATTGTTGCACTTTACTGCTACATTTGCATTCTGGTTGGATGCCAAACCTCTTTTCGCTGTTCTCTTATCCTGTATAACGACAACACATTTGAATCTAATGAAATCTAATCTAGTGTGTGTGTGTGTGTGTGTGTGTGTGTATGCATGCACTGGTTTGTATGCACGAGGGCCACATGAATGGTAAATAGACCGCATCTATACAGCGCCTTTTTGGGATCTGCCGACCGATCAAAGCGCTATACAACTCACCTACACACACACGGCGATGTGAAAGGCTGCCATGCAAGGCACCAACCAGCTCTCCGGGAGCAGTTAGGGGGTTAAATGTCTCGCTTAAGGGCACTTGGACAGGAGGAGCAGGAATCGGACCGGGAACCTCCAGACGAGCGCTCTACCTCCTGAGCTCCTCCTCTTTTGAATATCATGCAGTATCTGTCTCTAATCCTTTCAATCTCACCATTGTTACACTCTACCGCCCTCCAGGTCCGCTCGATCACTTCACAGATGAGCTGGACATGCTTCTAAGCTCCTTACCGGAAGATGGTACCCCTCTCCTTCTATTGGGCGACTTCAACCTGCCTGACTCATCTCAGTCAGTCATAGTAGTCTCCCTCCTACAATCATTTGACCTGACTCCCACTGCCATGCCTCCCACCCACAAAGCAGGCAACTCCTTGGATCTCATATTTTCACGTAACTCCAGCATCATTAACACCACGGTAACTCCCCTACATGTATCTGACCATTCCTTCATATCCTTCTCACTAACTCTCATGCTTAACCGAAAGGTCTTCACCCCAACTCAAACCGTCTCACTCAGACGCAACCTGCCCTCCCTATCCCCCTCCACCCTCTCCTCTGACATACTATCCACTCTACCTTTGAGTGACACCTTCTCTGCTCTCTCCACAGAGATGGCAACCTCCACCCTCCTCTCAGCCCTTGCAACCTCCTTCGACAAGCTCTGTCCCCTCGTTGAGAAACCTGCCCGCCGTTCCCCACCCAGTCCATGGCTGACAGATCCAGTGAGAGAACAAAGACAGGTCCTGAGAGCAGCTGAAAGGAAGTATAGAAAGTCACGCCTCACTGCTGACATCGACACATATCACAACCTCTTGTTAACATTCTCCAAAACCATTACTAATGCCAAAGCTTCTTTCTTTCACCATAGGATCGAGGCCTCTGCCAAGAATCTTCGCAAACTGCATGCTACCATGTCCTCCCTCCTCACTCCCCCCCCACCCCCCCCTCCCTCATCTTTCTCTGCCGAAGACTTTGCGATCTTCTTTGAGGAAAAAGTGGAGAACATCCGCAGCTCCTTCTCCCAACCCCCACCCATTCCAAATGCTGAATCGAGAACCTCATCCTTCACTCTGTCATCTTTCTCTCCCATTACAGAAGCCGAGACCCTGACACTGGTAACGTCGAACCGTCCGACTACATGCCAGCTGGACCGGCTACCTTCCCCACTCCTCCAGTCCATAGCACCAGACATCCTCCCATTCCTAACTGCAACCATCAACTCCTCACTCAACTCGGGGGTGGTCCCCACCTCCCTAAAACAAGCCAGAGTCACGCCCCTCATAAAAAAACCATCCCTGAACCCTACCGTCATAGGCAACTACCGTCCTGTCTCTCTTCTCTCCTTCCTTTCTAAAACACTTGAACGTGCTGTATCCAACCAACTTACTGCTTATCTCTTACAGAATGACCTCCTAGACCCTAATCAGTCAGGCTTCAGGACTGGTCACTCCACAGAGACAGCCCTCATTGCGGTCACAGAGGCACTTCACTTAGCAAAAGCGAAAGGCCTCTCCTCTGTCCTGATTCTCCTAGATCTATCTGCAGCCTTCGACACAGTCAACCACCAGATCCTCCTCGCGGCCCTCGCAGGAATGGGAGTGGCTGGCTCTGCGCTGACATGGTTGTCATCATACCTCAATGACCGCTCCTACCAAGTGTCATGGAGAGGGACCCTGTCGGCCACCCGCCCCCTGCGGACGGGTGTCCCCCAGGGCTCGGTTTTAGGACCCCTTCTCTTCTCCCTCTACACTAAATCACTGGGTAACATTATCACGTCTCATGGCTTCTCCTACCACTGTTATGCCGACGATACTCAACTCTTCCTCTCCTTCCCTCCCTCAGATATCCACGTCTCTGAGCGGATCTCGGCCTGTCTGTCCGACATCTCCGCCTGGATGACGACCAACCACCTCAAACTGAACCTAAGCAAAACAGAATTGCTCCACCTGCCGGCCAAATCCTCCCCCCTGACCGACCTTTCCATCACAGTCGAGAATGCAGCTGTGACCGCGTCCCCGACCGCCAAGAACCTTGGTGTTGTCCTCGACGACCAGTTGAACTTCTCTGCTCACATCGCAGCGACAACCAGAACCTGCCGATTCCTCCTGAGCAATGTCAGAAGGATACGCCCCTTCCTGACAAAAGAAGCCACCCAACTCCTCGTCCAATCAACAGTCATCTCCCGCCTCGACTACTGCAACGCACTGCTCGCTGGCCTCCCGGCCACTGCCACTAAGCCTCTTCAACTCATTCAGAACGCAGCGGCCCGCCTGATCTCAAACCTACCGAAGTCGGCCCATGTCACCCCACTTCTTAGGGACCTGCACTGGCTCCCCATTGCTGCACGAATCCGCTTCAAGGCCCTTGACCTAGCATACCGTGCGGCAAAGGGAACTGCTCCCGCCTACCTCCGGTCAATGGTCTCTAACTACACACCCTCAAGACCCCTACGCTCTGCATCTTCTGGCCGCCTCAGACCTACTCCTATCCAAGCTCCGGGAGGGTCATCTAAGAGAAGTCGCCTATTCTCAGTCCTTGCCCCACAATGGTGGAATGAACTACCCACCCCAGTTAGGACAGCCGAAACACGTCCAATCTTTCGCCGTCGACTAAAGACTCACTTCTTCAACCATTATCTGAATTAAAAAAAAATAAATAAAAAAATAAATCTAACCCTAACTAACCATACTGTCATGCACTTGTCCTAATAAACTAACCTACACTGTAGCACTCAACACTTTGATGAACATTGTTACTCAGCTGATAGAGTTGTGCTCTTCCTGATGGCTTGTCGTACAGAACTTGTAAGTCGCTTTGGATAAAAGCGTCAGCTAAATGACTAAATGTAAATGTAAATACGTACATGTTTAAAAGGTAATGATGAATGACCCCCTGCTCAACACCTCCAGCACTCACCGTTACAACAGTTGTAGAGGGAACACATACATTATCCATCCTGCACACACTGCTGTGTGTGTGTGTGTGTGCGTGTGTGTGTGCGCGGCTGCGTGTGTGTGTGTGAGAACTCACTGTGCCACAATCAGACTGCGTCTCTCCTGGCTGGTGTAGGACTGTAGTAAAGGAATCCCCATTGTCTTCACCTCCTCAAGCTTAGGGAACAAGTTCAGCCTCTCAATATCCTCCCATCTGAAAAGACCTAACGACAGAGGCACAGGCATGAGTCAACTATTTTTAGAATGTGTGTATGTGTGCATGCGTATGTGTGTGCGTGTATGTAATAATAATAATAATAATAATTCATTTTATTTATATAGCGCTTCTCAATGACCCGAAGTCGCTGTACAATATGCGTGTGTGTATGTATGTGTATATGTATGTGTGTGTGTATATATATATGTGTGTATGTATGTGTGTGCATGTATATATGTATATGTATGTATACATGTATAGCTGTATGTGTGTGTATGTATATATGTATGTATGATTGTGTATGTATATATCTGTATATATGTGTATGTATGTATATATCTATGTATATTTATGTATGTATATTAGACTCATGATTAACATTAATGGTCATTTTTACATTAATTTTTACATTAATTATATTATATTATGTTTCATTCTTGCAGGAGAAGCAATAATACAAATATGTTTAACTTATCAGCTAAATGGACCATTTGATTTCTTGACTAAATCCTTCAGCTATCAGTTGTAGAGATGGGTACCGATTCCGGTACTTTTAAGGGTAGCAACAGAGTACCGATTCACGTGAGATCCACCGGTGCCACATTTCGGTAATGAAAAAAAGATTTTGGGGAAATTAGCTTACCATCTTCTCCAGAGAGAGACAAGAAGATAGATACCAGTTTCCTCTCTGTGCGTTCAGTAGAAAGCTATCTGGCTGCAAGTTAGCCTAGCTTAGCACAATGAATGGAAGCGGACAGTGCCGGTTAGCCTAGGCATTGTCCAACTACTGTAACACCTCTCCCGAAGGCTACCCGTACATGTCCGCTTCCATTCATTGTGCTAAGCTAGGCTGACATGCAGCCAGATAGCTTTCTATTGAACGCATAGAGGAAACTGGTATCTATCTTCTCGTCTCTCTCTGGAGAAGACGGTAAGCTAATTTCCCAAAATGTTGGTGTGTCCCTTTAACACATTGGGCGCCAGCCTTATCCTTGTAGCTAATGCGCCAAGTTTCCATAGCATATTTTCACTGTGCATCACTATGTTTGGAGCTATATTCTATATTATAGCTATGGAGACAATACTATGGTCATTTGACAGTGACTTTCTTCCGTCGACAATGCAAAAAAAGAGATAATTTTTTCATGTATACGTTTGCACGTTATCCCGTGGTGAATATTGTATACTTTAGGAGTGATCCGGGCTAATTCCTGAAAAGCGGAGTTATAGGGCGCTACATGAATTCTGCTATAAGCGTTGGCGTTTCTTGCCTGGACACGCTACTATTTCCAAATCAAATGTATATAATAGGTATTATGTTTCATCATGAATGCATGAAAGGGGGGGGGGGGGGGTAGTTTTTTTATGCTTTGATCGCCAGTAACGACATTCGTTTTGAACACCACACACGCCGATCAGCTGGATCGATATGAAAACATTGTAGGATCAAGGTGGAATTGACGTCAGATAGTCCTTACCTTTGATCGGGGTTATTCCAAAAATAATATTCCAATTGTCTGATCGCGATTTCCAGTATTGATGTCCATCTGGTCCCGGACATAATTTGGCACAACTTATGGATCGAGTGTGCTAGATGCGTATCGAATAAAAGAAAGAAAACGACCAAAACCCGAGAAATCTCAGGTCTGGCGCTCAACCGCTGGCGAGTTAACCCGGGATATCTCGGGGCTGGCGCCGAATGTGTTAAGGGCATTCTGTGAGTGGGGATATTGTCAGACCTGAGTTATTGAGGTTGATGCTGCGCAGGTTGGGGAACAGGCGATGGACGCTGTCCTGGTTCTCCTCCACAGAGCTCAGGCTGTTGTTGGCCAGCACCAGCATCTCCAGGGCCGGGAACATGGGCCCGAACTTCCTGACCTCCGTCCACTCCTCCAGCCGGTTGTCCGTGATCTGCAGCAGCCGCAGGGACGGACAGGGCGTCCGGGACTCCGTCACGGTGTTGTAGTCGTTGAGACACAGGAAGAGCTCCCTCAGCCTGTAGGGGGCGGTGACACAGAGAGGTGGGGCGTCATGGATGGCTACAGGGGTGAGAATGGGGGGGGGGGGGGGGGGGGGGGGGGGTCGGGGGCGCGGGGTTGTTTAAATCTCCTCTCTCCGGGAGGCCTCTCTTACTCTGGGGTGTGTTGTGTGAGGGTGTGCACCGTGTCCCAGGTGACGTGCGTGTTGTTGAGGACCAGACATTGGACCCGGGAGAAGACCTCTCCCAGACTAGGCTGCAGCTCCATCCTGCTCAAGGGGTTCATGCTCAGGTTGAGGAAGTGCAGCTGGGGGACGTTGGACACGATGGTGCAAATCTGGAAAAGCACATCAGTCAGTGATGCACCGATAAGAACTTTTGACCCGAGTCCTAAAGTCACATTTCACAATTTCCGTAACCCTAGCCTTATTTCCTACTTTACCAATGATCCTGTCCATCGGTAGAGTCCTTTCTCAGCACAATCCATGCTGCTCTTCATACGGGATAGTGGAGATACCCACGGTTCCACATAGTTAGCCAAAAAGTAATGTAAAGTCAATGGGGACACGCTCAGTATCGGTACAAGCGGACTGAAAACGAACTGAAACCTGCTCCAAGGTGCACACAAAAACAGATTTGTACAGACGGGAGCTTTGCCCACATTGACTTTGCATTAGTTTGTGGCTAACTAAGTGGATCTACGAGGATCCACTTCCAGTATGAAGACCAGCATGGATTGTGCTGAGAAAGGACTCCACCAATCGACGACATGGAAATAGGGCTAAGGTTTCCAAACTGTGTGTGAACTATCCCTTTAAGAATGATCCGATACAAGTACTGATCCAAACCATTACTGGACATTACAGAATTAGACCATTAGTTTGGGGTTGTTGGGACTAAAATGATTGAGATCTTTTTTTCTATCCAACTCGTTTCTATTCGGCCCCTAGAAAATGCAGAAAAACAACTCACTTTAGTTTGAATTCTGACATGTCACACATGATTCATTTTAGTATTGATTTACTTCTATAGTGTTCAGTAGAATCTATGGAATGAATGAATGAAAACTTTATTTAACAGATTGCAGAATGGGTACAATACACAGTATGGCTCAATACACACAATTGTTAAGGGGATGCAGACCTGAGAAAGACGTTTGTCTTGTTTACATCAGGGTCCCCCATTTTCAATCCATAGTGGAATCTGATCAATACTCTGCATCAGCTCATAATCAGCTGATCAGGTTTAAGAATCAGAACAGGCGGTGAGAAACTGTGCGTTGGTTCCTCAGTGTGGAAAGGAATCCCAACCCGAGCACGAGCATACAAGTAAAATGGCCGCCGTGTGGATATGGTCAATACGGACGTGTGGCGGTGTTTTTAACAGGCTGCAGTGAGGTCCACCCACCTCCTCCCAGTCCTGCAGCTCGTTGTAGGACAGGTCCAGCTCGATCACGTGGGCGCAGAAGGCCGCCACCTCTGACCGGTCGCCAGCCTTGTTGATCCCACAGCCGTTCAGCACCAGCACACGAGGCAGGTTGAGACAGTCTGCAAGAACGGGAGGATGGTGTTAGTTCTACCCCTCGCTGGGTTGTATTATTGACAAATGTATTCTTTAGGGGTGGGTGGTGGGGGGGGGGGTGGAAGAATCGATACAGCAATATGTTGCGATGCTTTGATATTAAAATTGTTTTTTTTTGCTTGACAATCTAATTTTACTGCAATACAAATGATTAGAATGATGTGAACATACTGAAAATGTTATCTTATTATTAGATACAACAGATGATGTATATATATTTGAATTGTAGATGTTAACAAAGTTTTCCGTTGGGGGCATAATTTGTAGTTGAAAAAAAAGGTAATAAATGGCAATATCGTGATATTATAATATAGTGACCCTAGTATTGTGATGCCTCTGGTGACCCCTCCCCCCCCCCCCCACACACACTTTTTCCCCCTACATTTTCAAAATGCAAATCTCATTTTATTATACTCAACTCGGCTCCACTCAAATTTAAGACCAATTCACCTTGTTCACTTTGCCCTGCTATCTTTATTTTTCGTAGATCGCTATGAACGCATTTCAACAAGCTGATGGCTAATTCACTTCCATGTATTTCACAACATAAA
>NC_140172.1:126601902-126894211 GCF_963971535.1 Notolepis coatsorum | reverse complement strand
GTATTTCACAACATAAAAACTACGGTGGTGAAAAACTCAGGTCAGGTCATCATGAGCTTGTCATTCTGACAGTGTTATTCTGCCCGCTGTTCTGACTATTTTCGGTTGTTGAAGTGGTATTTCCACAGCTAGGTTTTAACATGAAAGTGAACGGGCACTTTCCACATGCATACCTCACACTGCGTAAGATTTGACCAACGAGGTGGCGAAGTGAATAAAGTGAATTGAATATGTAGCAGGGTATCAGCAGGTTTCAACATGTTAAATTCAAGACTTAACACCTTTTTAATACCACTCAGCAAAATGTAATACCAATTTCACGACCATACTAGCAAAAAACACATAGCGACACTGAACTGGCGGCTGCACTTGTATTCTTGTGTGTTCCATGCAAGCTCTCGTCAGACGCACCAAGCTCCCTTGCAAAAACTACTTAATATAATTTCATCTTTTGATGCCCCCCCCCCCCAAACATTTGTATACCTGTACAAATGAGATTTAAGACTATTAATACCTTTTAATGCCTTAAATTGATCATTATGAATTTAATACCCCACAGATACCCTGAGTAGAACCGTATGAACCCAGCGACCTTGAGGAAATTCCTGTAGTAGTGAGCACAGGCTAAACTCTTCCTGGAGCAGGCAGGTCTTAGACCTATAACACGACTGCCCAGCCCT
The DNA here is from genome assembly GCF_963971535.1 of Notolepis coatsorum. Taxonomy (NCBI): domain Eukaryota; kingdom Metazoa; phylum Chordata; class Actinopteri; order Aulopiformes; family Paralepididae; genus Notolepis; species Notolepis coatsorum. The sequence continues at coordinate 126,893,531 of NC_140172.1, read as the reverse complement.
AACAGGGCACCAGCTGTCACTCTCAGGTTTCATTCTTATGAGGAGACGGTGCTGTGTTGGTTATAGTGTGATACTCTATCGCCACCCTGTGGTGGCTAGAGGATGAGGCAGATTGCAGGCTTAACCACCTGACCAAAGTGGTTGGACAGAGTGACCAACAGACATTGGCATTCTCACAGACGCTTGCTAGGCTAGCTCTTGCTAAAAACCAGATAAGCGAAGACGAGTCAACGATCCCTCCCACCCAGCACACCACATATTCCAGTGCATGCCCTCAGGTCGCTACAGGTCAATTTTAACCAAACACACGCTTCACAAACAGTTTTTTCCCCCACAGCAGTCCCAACACTAAACACCCTGGCCCCCCCCCCCCCCCCCGTGCACAGATGGGCAAGCATCCGACACTGACTGACACGGTCATATGTAACTGTCCTGTATGTATTTTATTATGTATTTACTATTTATTGTGGGGATTGGGAGGTGGGTGGGGGGCGTTTGATGTTTCATGTTGATGTCCCAGTGCTAACTAACATGCTGTACCGAAAGCAATTACCACCAACCATCGTTGTCCGACTCTTAACTCATTCTGCGCCATCTCTTAATGCGCGAGAGGACGCTAGAACGCCACCGCTTTAATCAATGGGGGGACTGCGAGATTTGCGAGTGCTTAAAATATATCTTATATTATAGCTATGGGTCTAATACACCCGTCGATTATCAGTGAGTTGCTTCCAGTCAACATGTACAAAACCGATTTTTTTTTTCATCCGTACATTTCCGTTTTATACCGTTTTTAATATGAATATAGTTTTGGTGATTCTTAGTAATCCCAGGAAAAGACGCGATAATAGCCCTTTAGTGGAATACACTAAATAGTAAATACGTTGTCATTTTTCGCCTGATTATCAATCTAATCATCGTGAAATCAACGCTAGATCATCGTTTTATCCTTCCTCATGCAAGAATGAAAAGGGCCTCGTAGCGCGAGGCTCCCCCAGTCCCCTCCTGCACCCAACGGCACACAGCCACGATCGCGGTAGAAAGAAATATCAGATCAACGCAAGATTTTATATAGAGTCCTTACCTGGAATCTGATGTAATGCAAAAGTAATAATCCAATTATCTGATCGCCATTCCAAATACTGCTCGTGGAGGCCCGTCCCACATTACCGAGCGTTACACATGGGCGGGCGGGCGGGGTTACTGTTCCATGCCATCATTGTATAGGCCTACCTCGCCTGAGTATTTAAACCCCACCCGCACGGCTCGGATCGTCCCAGAAAATAAACTACACCATTTATAATGGAGTGCAATACCAGCTGTAAGGCGTAGGTGGCGGTATTTGCCCTTTTGCGAGCTCAGACCCATTCCCAATGATAACATCAGGCTGGATGGATGAAATTAAAATTAAAATGTCCACACAAGTGCAATATCAATCAATAAGAATATTTATTGAATAAGGGCAGAATTCAGTTCGATAGGCAAAGAGAATGGTAGTAATACAGTCCGATGGTCAAAAACACAAAACAGGCTCTCGTACACAAAAAGGGATTGTTCAATACTCAGGGTAGTCGTCCGGTCCAGGGTCAGAACACAAGGGGGTTTCTCAGCCAGTCTAGGGTCCAGTACACAATGAACACCTTCTCGCCTTCACCTCTCCTCTCACCTTACACAACTCTGAATATCTCAATCTCTCACTCTATGTCACAACTCCAAGCTCACCTCCACTCAACTTACCTCCGACTAACATAGTGTATTTGTAGTGTGTGTGTCTGGGGCGTGTGCACGTGAGATGTGGGTGAACTAATGATGCACAGGTGTGTTCTATCAGTACTAATCAGCTACCTAATTGTTTCTACTCCTTCCGTGGCAATAATATCTCCCGTCCTTCACATATCCATGAGAGGGGGGTGGGGGGGGTGATATCTGCCACAATATATACTATTATTATTATTATTGATCAAATATACTGCCATTCCACTATTATTATTATTATTATTATTATTATTATTATTATTATTATTATTATTATTATTATTATTATTATTATTATTATTATTATTATTATTATTATTATGTTGTTCTACTCTATTATTATTACTATCTCTTCGTCCATGTGTTCCCTTGCCTGTACCTCCCATCCCCCCTCCCCCATGCTGCAATGAATTCCCCAAGGGATTAATAAACACTTGACTTTTTTTTAACACTTTAGTTGCCAAAGGACGAGTTTAGGCGTCCTTCCCCGCCATGCTCAAGTTGCCGAAGACGCCGTAACTCGTCTTTGATATCAATATTTCAAAAATCTGTGATCGGAATCATATTTCCTTTCCGGGGCCCTGAGACACAAGTGTGATCTCCTCTCAATCCTCTAGCGGTTCAAGACCGCCATCTGGTGGCCGATCGGCAGATCGAAAAAAAACGGATGTTACCTTTAACCCGGCAGGACTCACTCCATATGTGGTCCGGGCACTCGCTAATGTTAGAGAGACTCAGTCTTCACACAGTGAACATCGATCGCTGCAAATAACTCGAAAAAACAACATGATTTGGACGTATATATTATTATACAACCTGGAAATGGACCGGGTATTTCAACATCCCATAATGGAAAACTGTCTACCCCACGCTGATCGCCCAACGGCCCGCGGAGACTGGGGTGAGTTTTAGCGTGTAATATTACCGTGTTCGACACTAACTGCTATGATGAACATTTGACCCACATTAGATGAATGGTAAAACGTTGCCCACGGAATTATAAACGATCCCCCGCCCATCCGGTCAATATCAGATGATACGTAGAAACTTCTAGAAGTACGTCCAATTGAAATTTTTGATCTCGCACAGATTCCTACCAAACTGTATTTCATCATCAATATAATGTATTTGGGGCTATAAATCACGTTCTGGAGAAAGCTGCAGAAAGAGATGAAAACATACTTATACTTTAGATCATATTTTAGTATGAATATGTGAATGAAAAAGTTTAACGTTGCTACACCATGAACAATACATATAGGACCTTGAATGGGCCCTAATAATGGCAATCTAGCAATAGAATTTAAAAAGTTATAGCCCTGCAAAGAAGGGGAACTTCTCCATGTTAAATAGAGCTGGCAACGGATGGTATATCATGAATTTAACCTTAGGCAATCAAAGTGTTAACAAGCTTTACAAGACTTACGAACGAGCTGCCATTTTGTACACACACATTTTTCCAAGATCTCTTCAAACACACAAATACACACACTGACATTTTTGAAGTATTGAAATTTTGAATATTTGATGTATAATCTGTTTTCTGTTTTACTGGGCGCTGCCATGGTGAATAGAATGAGACTGTAAAAATAACTAAATAATCAAGATCTCAGGCCCCAGAAAACAGACAGATTCTCCATTGAAATGTTGAGAAGTTACACCATTTTAGGGCTGACCCCTATTAGTCGAATAATCGATCGAAAGGAGCCGTAGTCGACTGCCAACCTCTTAGTCGAATACAAAAAGAAAAATATATATATATATATATTTTTATCATTCTTTCCAAAAGAAAAAAGGCCTAGAAGCGTGGCTAATGCTAATGGCACGCATACCAGAGGCTAACTGCCTAAGAAAACAGGCACAGAGGCACTGAAAGAGGATTTCACCCATCTAATGAACACACTAGACTAGACAAATATCAAGATGTATCCATCAGTGGACCAATTGCATGCTTTTGCAGAGGACAAGAAGCCTTCAGTCGACTCCTTCAGACATTAAGCACCCCCACAGCCCAAATGGAATGATAAAAAAATATATATATATATTTTTTTATAATAGTCGACTATTGGCAAATTTCAGCCAATCATAGTCGACTATCCAAATCCTTAGTCGGGGACAGCCCTACACCATTTCAACAACTTTGGGGTGAGTGTTTGACGAATTAGTGGCTTTTGGATTTTACGTTCAGGTGATATAAAACGCTTCAGAGTAAAACACTATTACATGACAATTAATTACAGTCTATGTTAATTTGCCCAGTCGTGGTATGAAGCGAGCAAAGTGCAGTGGTACATATACAGCCGGGAACCGGCGAGCCCATCCCTAGACCAAAAAAAAACGTAGCCTAAACATTGAATGTGTCCACCACCCAAACAGAACGGTTTGGGAGCTAGCCCAAACTACTAACCTTTGTACCGTCTTTTACTAGTATGCACTCGGTTACTAAGGAACCTCCCTTGCCTATATTACTACCTACAGTACTATGTTAACATGTCTATACTACTATGCACTCAAGACTGTAGCACTGAAGTTCGACACTGTTTGACGAACAATGTTACTGACCCTTGGCTGCCAGAGTTGAACTCTTCCTGCTGACTTTTGTTGTACAGAACATGCAAGTTGAGGGCGGCTGAGTGGCGCAGTGGGCAAGGCGCTCGCCACTAACGCAGGAGATGCTGGTATCGAGCCCAGCTCTCGGCGTTGCTACCGGCTTGGCCGGCCGTCATACTAACACAATTGGCAGTGTTAGAGGGTGGGAAAGCCGGTGGGTGGGAATTGGACGTTGTGGACAGCGACTCCTACAGGTCGGTTGGGTGACGCCGGTGCGGCGGAAACAGGAAGTAGCGGGGGCAGCGTGAGCCTCCCACGCGTTACTCCTCGCCACTGAGAGTTCGAGCTGCTGCGGTGAAAAGATGCGACAGGCTGCCTCCTCGTGTACCGGAGGGGACACGTGATGCAAGGCTTCTATCCTCACTACAGTCTAGTCTAGCAACATTCAAGACAGGGGAGGGAAGAATTGGAAATACGAAATTGGGATGGGAGAAAAATAGAAAATGGGGAGAAAAAGTGGATAAAAAAAAAGAACATGCAAGTTGCTTTGGATAAAAGCGTTAGCTAAATTACTAAATGTAAATGTCAGTGGTCAATGCGACTTCTTACCTTTGACGGGGGAACCCTGCGGGCTGGGCCAGAACGAGCCAGAGCGACGGCAGGGGTAGGGGAAGTTCTCAGGATTGTACTTCTCGCTGATTACCTGTACGAAGGTGCGCACCTCCTCTTCGTCAGAGGAAGGCTCCATGATCCACGCCCTAACCGGGGAGACAGAAACAGCAGCTAAGCTCAGTCGGTCGGTCAGTCAGTTCCAACCGGTCACTGTGTGCAGCATGACCTCATATCGGAGATGCTATGATAATTAGGGGTGGGAATCACCAGTTTCATCACGATACGATACGATATCGATTCTTTGGACAACGATACGATATTTGCCGATATCACAAAGTCTGCCACGATACGATACGATTCAATTCAGGTGCCTGCGATCGATATGAGGCGATATTATGTGCCCATTTAACACAATCAGTCACATTTAGATCAACTAAAAAAAGGCTACGGAAATATCAATTGATGTATTTATTTTTTAGCTCTTCCAGACATTTAAATGAAAAACAATCTATTGTTTTTAATACAAATAGACCTCCTGTTCACTTTTGTTTTTATATATTGAGCTTTAACACACACACAGACACACACAGACACACACAGACACACACACACAGTCCCCCACAGCCCCCACCCCTCCTCCTTCCAAGTCCCCTCTCTCCTCTCCTGTTCTCTCTCACGGTTAGCTGCTTAGCTTTTAAGCAGCCAACGCAACGTTCATTTAGATATTTAACGCGACGTTGGCATAAAGGAATGGCGACGATGCAACGCCTGTTATATGCATTTGACCCGTTGCGGGGAAAAAACTGCACAGACTTATATCGGCTCGCAAAATAGACGCTCTGAGTGCTTTACAGCAGACGCAAACACTGCTGTAATGTCTACACGGAGTTTCACAATACTGGGCGCCGGCGGATATGACTCGCGGGGATTTTCAAAATAAGAGTATCGCAATATGAATCGATCTTTTTACGTTGCGTCGATCCTATTTGATTATTGATAATAGATCGATATATCGATCTGGATCGATGTATTGTCCCACCCCTAATGATAATGTAATATGGCGAAATAAAGGTAGAGATTTAGGAATGTGGGCTGTGAGAAATCAAAACTAGGCTAATCAATGCAGTGTGGTGGAACCGGAGAGGTTAATCATAGGGCTGGGCGATAAAACAATAATTATCGCGATATATTTTAATAATCGATATCGATTGATAATAAAAACATATTATTTTATTATTTTTTTTGACCCTGCAACAGGGCAGTTTTAAAACCAGAGACAGTGGACAGACTTGTCTTTCTTGCCTGCAACTTAAAGTAAGGGCTTTGCTTGTCCAAATGACAATACTGACCAAATTGAGATTTATTTTTCTCTTGTCCATTTATTTTGTTTGCTTTCTAATTTAAAATACAGTTTGAAACAGTCTGTACACAGTAGGCTATGTGTGCTAGCAGAGCTAGACTCCAGTCACAAGTCACGGTGCACATGCGTGGTGGTTTGTCCACCAAAAAAGCGCCAAAAGATAGAAAAGAAACTAGCAGAGCCAGAACTATTCAACTCCCCTGGAGCCACAGCCAGCAGGGAAGCCTGTTTACTTTAGCTTTCAAACCAGCTGCAGCCTGAGAACTGGAGTGTGAGGGGATGGAACACTAAAGATGGCAGCAACGACAAAGAATGGCTGCAAAATAAACATACATCTGTTGTTTAAAAATAATAATAATAAAAAATAAATAAATAAAAGATTTATAAAAAATTAAATAAAATGTAATACTTATAACAATCGCGATAATTATCGATATAGAGTGATATGATAACATTATCATATCGTTATCGTGATATCATTTTTGGCCATATCGCCCAGCCCTAGTTAATCGTGCGTGTGGTCAAATCTTCATGCTTGATAGAAATGTATTGTTAAAACATGGCTAATCAACTACAATTTAGGTTAGGAGATCAGTAGAGGACTTGACTTTCTCTGGCCAGGAGAAGGGATCAAGCATCCTCCTCATTCCGTGAGTTTGTCTTTAAGCCATCTGGGAGAAAAGGGGGCGGGGGAGGGATGACCAGGTGAGGGGAGTGGAAAAGGAGGATACAGGGGGGAGGTGTGAACAAAAGGCCTTGAAAGGAACTTCCACAGTACTAGTAGGTAGCAGGTGTGGGTACTACTCATGATGAGATGGACGCATGAATACCTTTCATAGGTTTATTATATGTAACTGTTTTGATTGATTTGAATTATTTAAAGGGGAACTATTTTACTATTTATTTCACTATTTGAGCACTTTTACACAATTCCTGTGAGTTTATGGAACACCTCTGTAATTTTTTATTTTTTTTTAATTCATTGTTTTGTATTTCTAATCAAGTCCTCAAAAACAGCATTTTTCTACCTCAAGATCTTAAGCCGTTTTGAGCCTGGGCACCTAAACCACTGCGCCGCCTGAACATTATCATGCAGCCGAGTCTCTCTGACATCACAAATCATCACATTTTGAGATGACTCAGTTCAGTGAGGGTGAATATTGTGAGAGGAGAATTGGAAGAATGCGCCAATATGAGAATTAGAGACATAGATCATATTAATATAAGTCCACATAGCTAGGAAACAATGCTAAACACTGAAAAAGGCCATTTATAAGATAGTTCCCCTTTAATTGACTGACCTTTCCATTTTTATATTGCTTTTGTATTATGTATTGTTCCTCTCAACGCCATTGTAAATGAGAGCCTGTTCTCAATGATATTTCGAGATTAAATAAAGATGAAATGAATGAATTATCACGACTGGGTTTAGCAAGAACACACGCGAGCTTCGTCCATCAGAGGCAACTAGCTTATGGCCATCTTAGCTACAGGAGCTTATCAACTCATCACGGATAAAAGGATGTCTGGAATTCAATCAATTGTGACGTTTTTTTTGTCAGTCTGATAACAACTCTATAACATGTGATGTGCCACCTACAATCCTTAGTAATCAGACAACACAACAGGGACCACTCTGCACAAATGGTTGTTTAAAGTTGCTTTAACTCCTTCACTACCACACTACAGACGGTTAACCCTTTCACTACCACACTAACCGTCTGTAGTGTGGTAGTGAAAGGGTTAACCTTCTGTAGTGTGTGGTAGTGAAAGGGTTAACCCTTTGTCATGTGGCAGTGAAAAGGGTTAACCTTCTGTATTGTTGCAGTGAAAGGGTTAACCATTTGGTAGTGTGGTAATGAAAGGGTTAAAAGGTGCTATAGATAACATTGAGCCACTAAATGTCCCACTAGAGCACCAACATATCAGCAAGTCTCAACTAGCAGCACATGTATCCCAGCGTTTCCGTTAGCCGGTAATTACCGGTATTTGGCCGGCAAAATCTGTTGAAGTCCGACATATTTAATCTCTCCGGTCATAGTGTCCGGTGAAAATAGTTCCCTCTGGGCACAGTTTGATTATTTGAATTGTATTTGGATGGGCTGGAGTTGGGTGAACGAAACAATCATTGCGTTTGTTGTCGTTGCTTCGCTCAGCGAGAGCTTGCTGCTGGATTTGCGGAAGGCATGCAGCTGCAGACCCACATAACCCACCAGCTTTGCTGGCACAGTGCGGTCCCCAGACCTGGAAAGCTGCTCTGCGGGTCTGCAGCTGGATGCTTCTTGCAAACTAACTGCTGCCGGCTCGCGCTGATAACAGCTTTCATTGTTGGACCGGCTGCTTGGTGGAGCAACGATGAAACGAATGTAATGAATCGTTCGTCGCATGGGCTATTTAATTTTGGCCTGTTTTGGTACGGTTCGGGTGATCAAGTTGTGCTTGGAGGGAGTTGTTTTCACCGGACATTATGACCAGCACCAAGTCGTTGGGAGGTGGAGAAATACATCACGCAAACCCGGCCACGATAACGTTGCCGTCTCTCTCTGCAAAATTTCTCAGTTCTTCGCTTGATATAATTAATACAAATGTCCAATATAACGGAATTCGTTAGCTCATAAAAATGTGATTATAACAGACTGCTGTTTAGTGTCGGACCGACTGCCCACATACGCGGTCTATTTTATTTCAAGTCAGCAGCAGCACGGAGTATCGAGGGACTTATTTTATTTGGAATATATTAATGACTGTATACGCAAAAGTAGCCTAGTTTTAAATAATAATATTATAAATCTACATGCCTTGAGGATGACATTCTTTATATAGTCTGCCTATAAATTGTTTTAAAGCTCAATAAACTATGACCGGAATTAATCTCATTTGTCCGGTAGATTGAAATCTTGCAGGTCACGGAGACCGGCAACAATTTTTTCTAACGGAAACCCTGATGTATCCAATCATATGCATTCCATACATGCATGTAAACAACATTGATTTTGGACCAGCCACATTTTTTTTAAATCAATATTTTATTTTGGGGAAAAGCAATACTTTTATTCTGCACCTTTCTAAACGCCCTGTGGGTGTACTATTAAAAAAAAAGTATTAGTCGACATAACATTTGTATCTACAGCACCTTTTAAAGTGAAAATTATGTTTTTAAACCTGCTGTCAAGTCTCTATACATTATTTTGCAGTAGCCTTTCACTATAGTTGCCAAGTTCAACGCAGCCAGCCCCACATTACACTCAGGAGCACCACAAGCCTACAGTATGCTGACCAGTGGGCAGCACAGAGGGAGGTGCCCTGCCCACTCTGTGGTGCTGACCAGCCTGGTGCTGACGTGGTAGTACCAGGGGCTGACAAAACATGTCCTAGACTGCCTTACGGGTTGTTTTAACGTGTGACCTTTTCTGTCCCAGATTTCAGTAAACAGAATACTCACTAAGGAGGACAACAAACGGCTGCAGATAATGGCTGCAAAAGGGGGCATTGTGACATCCCGTGCAAGCAACAGATACCAGTCACATGAGCCACAAAAGTGACAGTCTCCTGCCACATTATGACATCATCTCAGCAAAGCAACAATGGAAGAGTGAAATACTGGACTGATTGACTCTACTCTGAACTTAATAGCCTGGGGGAAAAACACATCACTGTATTGGTCACAAAGAAATCAAAAGAATATAAAGCTAATAATAAGCCTAGGCCTGAGTACACAAAATAGGCGGAAACTGGTGAACTGGTTCTAGAAGTTTTAGACCAGGGGTAGCTGGATATGTACACATTTTGTGTCAATCAGACTTGTGGTGTATAAGTTATGGCTTTTTTAACCTACATTTTAGGCTACATTTTGAGCTTTGGTTAGGCTATAACACCACCATCTGGTCGAAGGCCTGGTATAATCTTTTTTAGATGCAAAGCATGTCTATGACCGGCAATGTCACTAACTTACTCACTCCTTCATTGAGTAATTCAGTCACAGTTGTCCACTCTGCACCTAGTGGTGGCTCACATGCATGACACTGTGTGTATTAGACCAGTTCAATCTATGTGAGAAATAGAATGCATCGCATCTAGGACACTGTGTGTCCGTGTTGTGATGCACTGGCGTTCTCTTGCCGTCCTTGATGGTTAAAAATGCAAACCTTGTCGTCATAGTTTTGATGGTGACTTCTGCAACGGTAATTTATGTGAAAGGTCTATGCCGGGTTGTTTACAGATTTACTGGTACATTTTCTTTATTTTTGTTATTTCTCCAAGAATATGTTTTGGGATATCAGTTTTGAACAATAACAATGATACAGGTGACTGAGGCTATAGTCTTTTATATTTAAGACCTTGTTGTAGCCTATATATTAAAAGGAACATGCCAACATTATGGGAAACATGCTTACCATCTTCTCCAGAGTCAGACAAGAAGATAGATAAGCGCACTTCCAATAATGTCGACATGTTCTTTTAAACAGGTTTTCTTATCTATGATATAAGCATGTTTCATGAAATTTGTAAGTGCAATCAATCAAGACAGATAAAAACGAATGTGTGCTCTCTCTATACCTAGAACCAGGGTGCCTAGAAGAACTCACAAAAAAAGCCTCTTCAACTTTGATCAGCCCTATCAGTTTCAGACAAGAGGTCTGTCATCCTTGAACCAGCTCATCTTAGCTCTCTCGGGCCATCCCAAGTGATTTGGTTCCCACACACAACTATCAGAGTGCTGATTTAGTGCCCTGGCACAACTCAGTGTGATGATGCTCTGTCAAGATGGTTTCCCATATCACAGATACAAAAACAAAAGCCATATTTTTCAACACATGCAGATCAGATGCCTTTTTAGCTTGATGGGGGACAACTTTTGAGGAGCACTTCTGGTCCAAGAAATGGAAGGGTTTATATGGTGGAATTACAAATCTAAATAATCTGGGCAAACACTAAGTAAACAGTTGTAAACAACCGATGCCACCCTCAACTTCCCAACAAAAGCTCAAACTGCCATTAACAAAGGAGATCGCAGAAAGGTAGAGACAGCTGGACACACGATAGGGCGAAGATAACAATTGACAAGGTGGGGGTGACGGGGTCTCAACTTCACCAGCTGCCATGACAACCCGTAACACGCATTTAGCCAACGATGGGGGAGGGGCGCGTGGACAAGTGTACTTTGGAATTACAGCGTGGACAAGTGTACTTTTACATATTTACAGTAAACAGTAGTTACGACGTAACGATTCAATCGTTTCAGAACAGGATAAATTGCCTCATAATAATGTTATCAGAGAGTCACGGAGACCATAATAACAAACACAAGCAGAGAGCAAAACAGAGCATATATCCGAATGGAAGAAACAACTTTTGACGGCTGGTTATTATTATTATTAATGAGTAATTTGCCAGCTAGAACAACCTAACGTTATGCCATTTGTGTCTGTATTTATTTTCTTGATGTCATAAGTGATCATTTTACCAGTATCTCAAAGTCGTTCCTGCACAGGTTGCCTTGCTCGCTGCGAGGCACTGTGCTTTTTGTTATTATTACAATAATTCACGCTGTCGCTATATAACTAACTATAGAGCAAATAAGAAATCGTGTTATTAAAAACGATTGAACCATTTTCCATTATTGAAACCATTGCACTCACCGCTAGGAACCCCTCAGTCTTGGGTCTTTTCAAATGTTGTTGTTGTATTTGTTCGGGTTAGGTGACCCTCCTCCTCCTCCTCCTCCTACTACCAGGATACTATTGACTACTAGGAGTAGGGTATATCTGCAGAGCCACAGAGCCCAACGTCTGGGCGGGGCTTCGTGGCGTGGACGGGTTTGAGGCGGGGCTTCGTGGCGTGGACAAGTATGTACTTCTGGAAGACACTGTCTATGGATATGATTGGTCGTGGTTTTGTAACCAAAGAAGACAATCACACATGTTGATTTTTATCCTTAAGTCATTGCTAGGTAAGCTGCCCTTATATATCTCCAGACTTCTGTCCTTTTATACTTGCTTTTTTAATACCAGACGAGCAGCAAATGGGATGCTTTTAAATGTTCCTCTGATGCAGTCAGAGCTTGGTAAAGCTGCATTCTCCCACTATGCTCCCTTTTTATGGAATACGCTGCAAGTAAAACTTTGTCTAGAGGCACTTCCTACTGTGGATGCTTTTAAAGGTATGCTACGATTAGCCCTTCATGAAACATGTAACTGTTTTACCTGATGCTATTGCTGATCTGATTATGCTCCTTGCCACTGCACAAATGGCCTTCTGTATTTATATTTGAATTGTATGTTTTTTGTTTAATGCCCTGTTTTATGTTGAAACTTGTTGTGTGCCGTGTTGGTCAGGACTCCCTGGAAGAAGAGGGCGGCTACGTGGCGTAGTGGGCAAGGTGCTCGCCACGAAATCTGGAGACGCTGGGCTTGCCTGTTCGAGCCCAGCGCTCCACATTTGCTTTCAGTTTAGCTGGTCGTCCGTACTAATACACATTGGCCGTATTAGGGGGTGGGAAACTGATGGGTGGGGATCGGGCGTTGTGGACAGCGACTCCTACAGGTCGGTTGGTGCGCCTGCGCAGTAGAATCAGGAAGTGTCTGGGGCAGCGTGAGCCTCCCACGCGTTACTCCTCGCCACTGAGAGATCGAGCTGCGCAGGTGAAAAGATGCGACTGCTGTTACCTCAAGTACCGGAGGGGACTTGTGCTATGTATGACTTAGTCCACATTGCAGCCGGCTTGTGGGAGGCAAGAAACAGCGTTCGTGACAGGGGAGGGTTGAATTGGATGATACGAAATTGGGATGGGAGAAAATATAGAAAATGGGAGAAAAAGTGGATAAAAAAAGGACTCCCTGGAAGAAGAGATATTGTATCTCAATGGGACATTCCTGGATAAATAAAGGATAAATAAAAAATTAAAATAAAATAAAGTAACGGGTAACGCACAGCGCTTAGTCGACATCTCCTTTTATCAATTTGTTAAGCAACTTCTATTCCTGATGTGACATTATTATTTTATTTTCATTGCAAAGGTAAAAAAAAAAAAAAAAACCCATTTGCAGTTCCCCCCAGCTATCACTTTTGGGCACCATGGATAGGCAAAAATACCCACCGGTCCAACAAAGTAATCAACGCTGAATTTGAGAAAGTCCGTCCTCAAAAACAAGCAGAGGGACAGGAAATCACAGTCTCGGAAGACAGGCTCAGAAACGAGCTCTACGAGCAGAAGGTTGATATTCTTTTTAAGTGTAAACTATATAGTATTAGCCTAATGAAGATTTATTTCTGTGCATTGATTAACATTTTACAACTTAAAACACTGGCTATTTCTTATACATTTTTCATGTCTTAGGTTTCTGTGATACGGAAGCTGTGTAAATAATGCAAATTGGATTCCTCTGGGTCACGCACTGACCTCCTTCTGAGACCATCTACTGAAATGAAGTCGAGGCACACTTATGATAAAATCTTTGAGAAGATTTGGGCTGCCTCGGGTACGATACATTACAGTTAGAGTTGTTCCGATACCGATACCAGTATCGGAAATGCCGCCGATACTGCCTAAAATGCTGGTATCGGTATCGGCGAGTACACGTAAATTCTAGCCTCCGATCCCATGATGTAATTTATCTCCTGCCGAGTCCTGCGGAGAGTGAGGATTATAAAATGAACATGTTTTAAAGTGTGATGCTGTGTCATTTTAACAGCAGATACACTTTCTTAAACTCCATTGTCCCCGACAGTGCGGTGTGACGGGGAGCTCGGACGGGAATCGGGATGTGTTTGGCTGGTGTTATGATAGCATTAGCTGGAAAGATAGCTAGTTGGAACAACATCCGCTTTAACGTTACATCAAATCAGATGATCGCCTGTCCTTTCTCCAGGACCTAACACTGTCCGTGACCGTCTATCAACAATAATGCACCCACGGTGAATTGTATTTAAGTTAAGTAGCTACGGACTAGCGTTAGCTGACTATTACTAACGTTATCAAATGTCAATGCGGGAAGACGAGCTAGGTCAGTTAGCTTAGCTTGATAACGTTACCGTGTCTAAAGTTGGTGCTACTCATAATCCAGCAATAATGGCTGCAGACCTGCAAGCAAAGTACAGCAAGTTGGCAAAGGATAAGAGTCTGAGGCGGAGTTTCAAAAGAGAATGTTGAATATTTATTTTGCATCAAAAATCACAACATGAACGTTCTATCTGCCACTAGCTTACAGACTGAATAGGGTATATCTGCAGAGCCACTGAGTAGCGAGTGCAACACCGTTTAATGTCCGTGTGGATCATTGGAGTAGGGTATATCTGCAGTGCTGCAGCCCATACTCATTGATTAATGATACTAATACAAATCTATACAATCACCTGTTGTTGAATAAATACCATACGTTCTAGTTATTACTAAAAAACAGTATAACGGTATCTAAAAAAAAAAAAAAAAAAAAAAGGTATAATTTATATAATATTTTTTTCTTTTTTTTTTATGCACTGATATCGGATAAATATCGGTATCGGCCGATACCCAAAGCTTAGGTATCGGAATCGGATCGGAAAGGGAAAAATGGTATCGGAACATCTCTAATTACAGTGCTGCTTTAGTGTTGCCTCTGGTTATTTAAAATGTGTATCCAGAAAAGATATGCGAAGGGCATAATTTTACTTCGTCTAAGACTAACATGTATCGGTACTAAATACCTGTATGTCGATATGAATTGAAAATGGGGGACCCTGATGTAAACAAGACAAACGTCTTTCTCTGGTCTGCATCCCCTTAACAATTGTGTGTATTGAGCCGTACTGTATTGTACCCATTCTGAAATCTGTTAAAATAAAGTTTTCATTCACACTCAAATCTGTGTTCATTTTTTATTTTGCATACTAATGTTCTGTGTCTTGAGTCGTACTTGTATTGAAAAACGGATTTTATATGTCTGAGGAGAAGACTGGTACTCATCATCTTCGTCTCCACAAAGTAGGCTACTGGGGGGTCTACTGTATGCGAGACATATTTCCTTTAGAGTGAAAGAAAAATGACATGTGAACAAGTATGTTGTGTGCCAGGTTAATGTACTCTACTATTTTTGTATCACAAACAGTGCTGTATATGTACAGTTTATTCCCCCTCAAATGTATATACTCTATTATTACTATATATACTCTACTATTTTTGTATCACAAACAGTGCTGTATATTTGTAGACCTCTTCCAATGTACAGTTTATTCCCCCTCAAATGTATATACTCTATTATTACTATAGATACTCTACTATTTTTGTATCACAAACAGTGCTGTATATTTGTAGATCTGGTATGTCATAAATGTCTAGTATATTTGTAGATCTGGTATGTCATAAATGTCTAGTATATTTGTAGATCTGGTATGTCATAAATGTCTAGATGTAACATTACTGTCTGTATGTCATGTTATGATGAATTGAAAATGGGGGAAAGGAAATACTAAATATTTATACCGGAAGGGGAATATTTTGAGAACGTAACGTTATATAATAAATGACAGAGTCGCAATACAACTGCGTGATGGTACTTTTTGATCACGTGAAGAAGATGTAAACAAGACGAAAGTTGTGTATGTCGTAAACGAGAGAGAGAGAGCGAGCGAGAGAGCCCCCCCCCCCCTCATCCGCATGTGTATGTCGTTAACAAGAGAGAGAGAGAGAGCGAGAGAGCCCCCCCCCCCCCCCCCCCCCCCTCATCCGCATGTGCACTCCAACAAATACTTGTCCAGGCCACAATACTTGTCCACGCCACGAAGCCCCGCCTCAAACCCGTCCACGCCACGAAGCCCCGCCCAGACGTTGGGCTCTGTGGCTCTGCAGATATACCAATAATGTCGACATGTTCCTTTAAACAGGTTTTCTTATCTATGATATAAGTAAGTAAAGTAAGTAAGTAAGTAAGTAAGTAAGTATTTATAAAGCACCTTTCATACATGTCATGTAGCTCAAAGTGCTGTACACAATTATAGGCATATATAACGATAAAAGCAATAAAGTCACAGTGATCAGTTAAGATCAATGTTTAAAAAAATAATAATAATAATAATAGTAACGTAAAAATGAAAATAACGTAAAAACAGTCATTTGCTTACCAGTTTGGGAGAACAGGTCCGCACAAACATTTCCGCTCAGTAGCAACCGAAGTGCACTAAACCAATGCACTTGTATGGTAGGTAGCAATGTTTAGCTCTTATAACGCTAGTGTAGTTACGTTTTTATCAGTGGTCATAGTTGGGTCCATAGTGCTTTACCAAGTCCCATGGATCCATCAGTGGCCGTGTATTGTGTGCGTATGTACCCGTTCCCTCATGTGGTCAGCGGCCAGAGTTTGGGTCCATAGTGCTTTACCAAGTCCCATGGACCCATCAGTGGCCGCGTCTTGTGTGTGTATGTACCCGTTCCCTCATCTAAAGAGTTGGGTCCACAAGACTTTTCCAAGCCTTACGGATCCATCAGTGGTCGTGTATTGTGTGCGTATGTACCCGTTCCTTCATCTAAAAAGTTGGGTCCACAAGGCTTATCCTAGCCTCATGGATCCATCAGGTTTTTCCAAGCCATAACTATTTGTAAGCTAGACTGTATAGGTACGTTTTTAATTTTCCTTTAAAAATGTGTATAGAGCTGGCGTTTCTGATGTGTGTTGGTAGTGTGTTCCATAGTTTTGGGGCATAGTTGGCAAATGCCATACTTCCTATCCTTTTTTGGTTTCTGGGCGTGTCTAGTAAACCTGTAGTGGATGACCGTAGCGTTCTTGAGGGCAGATAACTAACTAGGGAATTTGCTATGTATTTTGGGCCTTGCTCATTAAGAGCTTTATATGTTAGGAAAAGGACCTTAAAATCAATTCTATGAGTTATTGGAAGCCAGTGCAGAGTGGCCAGGACTGGAGTGATATGTTCTCTTCTCCTTGTATGAGTTAGTAATCGAGCTGCAGAGTTTTGGATAAGCTGAAGCTTCCCAATGGTTGCTTTGGGAAGACCAGTGAACAGTGCATTACAATAGTCAAGCCGACTTGATACAAAAGCATGAATAAGTTTCTCTGCATCCTTTTTATTTACGAAAGGTCTTACTTTCGCTATGTTTCTTAGGTGGAAGAATGACGTTTTCATGGCCTTATTTATATGAGACTTAAAGGTCAGGTCTGAGTCCAAGATGACACCTAGGCTTGTAACCTCAGTCTTTACATAGGATGACAGACTCCCCAGGTTTTTACAAAGCACTTCCCTTTTCGCTTTTGGGCCGATCAATAGGATTTCGGTCTTGCTTTCATTTAATTTTAGGAAGTTATTGTTCATCCACTTGTTTATTGCTAACAGACAATTTGTAATGGACTGTATGGCTGTAGTGTTATTTGGTTCTGCGGAGATATATAGTTGTGTATCATCAGCATAACTATGGAAGCATACATTGTGGTCTCGAATGATGTCCCCGAGGGGCAGCATATATAGTGAGAAGAGTAATGGACCAAGGCAGCTTCCTTGTGCGACTCCAAAATTGCTGTCATGTTCCTCGGATACATTGTCTCCAAGCTTAACATAGAACCTTCTCCCCTTAATGTATGTTATGAGCATATAAGCATGTTTCATGAAATTTGTAAGTGCAATCAATCAAGACAGATAAAAACGAATGTGTGCTCTCTCTATACCTAGAACCAGGGTGCTAGAAGAACTCACAAAAAAATCCTCTTCAACTTTGATCATCCCTATCAGTTTCAGACAAGAGGTCTGTCATCCTTGAACCAGCTCATCTTAGCTCTCTCGGGCCATCCCAAGTGATTTGGTTCCCACACACACAACTATCAGAGTGCTGATTTAGTGCCCTGGCACAACTCAGTGTGATGATGCTCTGTCAAGATGGTTTCCCATATCACAGATACAAAAACAAAAGCCATATTTTTCAACACATCAGATCAGATGCCTTTTTAGCTTGCTGAGGGACAACTTTTGAGGAGCACTTCTGGTCCAAGAAATGGAAGGGTTTATATGGTGGAATTACAAATCTAAATAATCTGGGCGAACACTAAGTAAACAGTTGTAAACAACCGATGCCACCCTCAACTTCCCAACAAAAGCTCAAACTGCCATTACCAAAGGAGATCGGAGAAAGGTAGAGACAGCTGGACACACGATAGGGCGAAGATAACAATTGACAAGGTGGGGGTGACGGGGTCTCAACTTCACCAGCTGCCATGACAACCCGTAACACGCATTTAGCCAACGATGGGGGAGGGGCGCGTGGACAAGTGTACTTTGGAATTACAGCGTGGACAAGTGTACTTTTACACATTTACAGTAAACAGTAGTTACGACGTAACGATTCAAGGATAAATTGCCTCATAATAATGTTATCAGAGAGTCACGGAGACCATAATAACAAACACAAACAGAGCATATATCCGAATGGAAGAAACAACTTTTGACGGCTGGTTATTATTATTATTAATGAGTAATTTGCCAGCTAGAACAACCTAACGTTATGCTATTAATTTTGTGTCGGTATTTATTTTCTTGATGTTATAAGTGATCATTTTACCTGTATCTCAAAGTCGTTCCTGCACAGGTTGCCTTGCTCGCTGCGAGGCACTGTGCTTTTTGTTATTATTACAATAATTCACGCTCTCGCTATATAACTAACTATTGAGCAAATAAGAAATAGTGTTATTAAAAACGATTGAACCATTTTCCATTATTGAAACCATTGCACTCACCGCTAGGAACCCCTCAGTCTTGGGTCTTTTCAAATGTTGTTGTTGTATTTGTTCGGGTTAGGTGACCCTCCTCCTCCTACTACTAGGATACTATTGGAGTAGGGGGTATCTGCAGAGCCGCAGAGCCAGGCGTGGACGGGTTTGAGGCGGGGCTTCGTGGCGTAGACAAGTATTAGTGGCCTGGACAAGTATTTGCACTACTGCGCGGATGGGGGGGGGGGGGGGGGCTCTCTCGCTCTCTCGCTCGCTCCCTCTCTCGTTTACGACACATACACTGTCAATCACACCATTCTGATTGACAAGCTAAAAGCAATTGGTTTTGATAGTTTATCAGTGAGCTGGATACAATCCTACCTGGAGGGGAGAGAACAGATGGTGCAGGTAAACGGTACCCTATCCCCCCCCCTCACAGTGAACTGTGGTGTTCCACAAGGAAGCATACTAGGACCACTACTGTTCCTAATTTATGCAAATGACATGTCGTCAGCTTGTGACTGCAACTTGTTCCTGTTTGCGGACGACTCAGCCCTGCTGGTCTCTGACAAGAACAAGTTACAGGTTGAAAAAACCCTCAGCTCGGAACTAGGCAAAATCTGCATATGGCTCGCCGACAACAAACTATCATTACACATGGGCAAAACAGAGTCCATTCTCTTCGGTTCAAATAACAAACTCAGCAAAACAGACGGCTTCTCAGTTACAGTGGGTGACAATATTGTCACAAGGAAAGATGAAATTACCTACCTGGGTTTCATCCTAGAGGCTAATCTTTCCTGTGACAAAATGGCATCCAATGTAATAAAAAAAGTCAATCAACGAACTCGATTCTTGTACCGGATCTCCTCCCTGGTAAACAAGAATACCCTGAAGACTCTGGCAGGAGCACTCATTCAAGGGTACCACGACTATGCTTGCACCTCATGGTACCAAAGCACCTCAAAGGCACTAAAAACCAAATTACAAACATCTCAAAACAAACTAGTCAGACTACTGCTTGACCTGACTCCTAGAACCCACCTCACCCCTGCACACTTTGCCAACCTAGGATGGCTTAGAGTAGACGACAGAGTACAGCAACTTGCAATGGGCCTGGTCTACAAGATACACTACACGACCAAGGTACCCATGTACATGTCAAAATACTTCCCAAAGGTCAGTGAATACCACGATCACAACACCAGAGGGAGCTCCACAAATCATGTAAAACCCAGATTCGGCTCAAACAAGGGACTAAACACGTTTCGCAATTATGCCACAACAATGTGGAACGCCCTACCCAAAGCTGTAAAGGAATGTAAATCACTACCCACCTTCAAAAACACTCTCAAAGAACACCTACGGGAGACTGCAATTCAAAACTGGCCCCTACAAATGTCCTAACCCAGTTGTACAATAAAGACCAAGCATGGCTATTCCAATGTACAGCCCCACCCAACCCCACCTACCCAACCTCCTCCAATGTACAGTTTCCATGTCAAATGTATGTCAGTATTCCAATGTACAGTGTCCCCCCCCCCTACCCCCCCCCCCCCCCCCCACCTCCAATGTACAGCCCCACCCCACCTACCCAACCTCCCCCAATGCACAGTTTCTATGTCAAATGTATATACTCTTCTTCTGGATTTTTTTAGTATCACAAACAGTACTGTATTTGAAAATCTGGTATGTCATAAATGTATAGATGTAGCAGTATGTCATGTGTGTCATATGATGAATTGAAAATGGGGGACCCTGATGGAAACAAGACGAAAGTCTTTCTCAGGTCTGCATCCTCTTAACAATTGTATGTATTGAGCTGTACTGTACTGTACCCATTCTGCAATCTGTTAATAAACTTTTCAATCAATCAATCAATCAATCAAACACAACTTAACTTTCGTCTCGTTTACATCAGGGTCCCCCATTTTCAACTTCACTTTCGTCTCGTGAACACTCAAAATCTGTGTTCATTTTTTATTTTGCATACTAATGTTCTGTGTCTTGAGTCGTACTTGTATTGAAAAACTGATTTTATATGTCTGAGGAGAAGACTGGTACTCATCATCTTCATCTCCACAAAAAGAAAAATGACATGTGAAGTATGTTGTGTGCCAGGTTCAAACAGTGCTGTATATGTACAGTTTATTCCTACTCCTATCCAAGCTCCGGGAGGGTCATCAAAGAGAAGTCGCCTATTCTCAGTCCTTGCCCCACAATGGTGGAATGAACTACCCACCCCAGTTAGGACAGCCGAAACCCGTCCAATCTTTCGCCGTCGACTAAAGACGCACTTCTTCAACCATTCTGAATAAAAAAATAAAAATAAAAAAAATCTAACCCTAACTAATGCACTTGTCCTAATAAACTAACCTACACTGTAGCACTCAACACTTTATGAACATTGTTACTCAGCTGATAGAGTTGTGCCCTTCCTGATGGCTTGTCGTACAGAACTTGTAAGTCGCTTTGGATAAAAGCGTCAGCTAAATGACTAAATGTAAATGTATTCCCCCTCAAATGTATATACTCTATTATTACTAGATCTGGTATGTCATACATTTCTAGATGTAACATTACTGTCTATGTACCTATGTAAACGAGACGAAAGTTAAGTTGCAAATGGGGGATCTATGTAAACGAGACGAAAGTGAAGTTGAAAATGGGGGACCCTGATGTAAACGAGACGAAAGTTAACACTTTAACTGCCAGAAGACGAGTTTAGGCGTCCTTCCCCGCCATGCTCAAGTTGCCGAAGACGCCGTAACTCGTCTTTGATATCAATATTTCAAAAATCTGTGATCGGAATCATATTTTCCATCCGCAGCCTTCACACACAGTTCAGAGCTCCTCTCAATCCTCTAGCGCAGGGGTGTCAAACTCATTTTCACAGAGGGCCACATCAGCATTATGGTTGCCCTCAAAGGGCCAAAGACCGTATAAATGTTAATGTAATGTAAAATAAATGTAGCTACTCATTTACATATTGTTAAACATGTTGTTTCTGTATTTATTACTTATTCAAGTTATACATATTGCATATGCATTTGCATAGATGTAAAAATATATGTTAGCTTATGTTATTTTAACAAATAATTTTAGTTTATCAGAACCCCATATTACTCCATCAATCAATGATCAAACCATTCAAGTAAATAACAAAGAAGAATATCATCAAATACAAGCTATGACATTAAGTTTGTTCAAAACCTTTTTGTCACAGTCAAGAGGGGCAGAACTAACACCTGTGAGCTGCAAAGAACACGTGGGACAGATGTAGCAGATGTTAAAAAAACAAATGACTGCACACAACCTTGCAGAGGCCATACATCCAACTAATGGAAGATTTTGGAAGTTTAATTAACTTTAATTAACAGATTGCAGAATGGGTACAGTACAGTACAGCTCAATAGACACAATTGTTAAGGGGATGCAGACCAGAGAAAGACTTTCGACTTGTTTACATCAGGGTCCCCCATTTTCAATTCGTAATGAAATTGCTATTATGTGTCTGCATGAACACACAACTGTAACTGTACTCAAAAATAACAAAATAAGGGTTGTCTCAGTTCACAACTATATTGGTCAAGTTTTGGGTGGGACTTGTTTGCGTCCCTACAGCTTCTTATTCAATTGAGCGAGATGCTCGGTTATGTCACACAGCCAGCTTGCATCTGACAGTTCAGACAATATTTCTTCAACCCTTTGTTACCTATTCCGCCTGGATCTTTTTTGTATTTTGGGCTGTAAAATTGTCAAAGAATGTCTGAGGAGTAAGTGCTTTTGGCTTTTTTCCTTTGTTACTTCATCAATACCTCAGATGTTCAACACACATGTATGTGTAAGAATGTGTAATAACTAAGGCTGTCAAAGCTTTATTAACGCATTAACCCACAATTATTTTAACACTGCTATTTTTTAACCCAAGATTAATGTAAAAAAAAAAAAAAAAAAATTTTTTTTACTAGAGCTCTTGGGGGGCCACATCAAATGACGTGGCGGGCCGCATTTGGCCCGCGGGCCGTGAGTTTGACACCTATGCTCTAGCGGTTCAAGAGCGCCATCTGGTGGCCGATCGGCAGAAGCGCAAAACAGGAAGTGATGTGGCTGAAGTGCTGTTCACCCATATTACTTCCGGCCACTCTCTATAGCTCCCGCGACTCCATCTTGACACAATACATATAGCGATCCGTTGCCAATAACTCGATAAACAACATGATTTGGACGTATATACCATTATACAACATGGAAATGGACCGGGTATTTTTACATCCCATAATGGAAAAACTGTCTACCCCACGCTGATCGCCCAACGGCCCGCGGAGACTGGGGTGAGTTTTAGCGTGTAATATTTCCATGTTCGACACTAACTGCTATGATGAACATTTGACCCACATTAGATGAATGGTATAACGCTGCCCACGGAATTATAAACGCCCCCTCGCCCATCCGGTCAACATCAGATGACGTGTAGTAACTTCCAGAAGTCCGTCCAGTTGGATTTTTTTATATCGCGCCGATTGCTATCAAACTGTATTTGATCATCAATATAATGCATTTGGGGCTATAAATCACGTTCTGGAGAAAGCTGCAGAAAGAGATGAAAACATACTTATACTTTAGATCATATTTTAGTATGAATATGTGAATGAAAAAGTTTAACGTTCATACACCCTGAACAATACATATAGGACATTGAATGGGCCCTAATAATGGCAATTTAGCAATAGAATTTAAAAAGTTATAGCCCTGCAAAGAAGGTATATCATGAATTTAGCCTTAGGCAATCAAAGTGTTAAGTTGTGTATGTGTCGTAAACGAGAGAGGGAGCGAGCGAGAGAGCCCCCCCCCCCCCCCCCTCATCTGCGCAGTAGTGCAAATACTTGTCCAGGCCACTAATACTTGTCTACGCCACGAAGCCCCGCCTCAAACCCGTCCACGCCTGGCTCTGCGGCTCTGCAGATACCCCCTATTGATACTATTGACTACTAGCGCCGTTTCAGGAAGTGACGTCTTCAAAAGACCAAAACATTGCGAAAGCTGTCATTTTTATTGTATTAAAATACATTTAAAACGTCCGTTTTTAAAGCCCGAGCTGAGCATCACAACTCCGTCGAACATTTCCAAAAGCGTCACGGCATGATTTGAAACAAGACGAAAGTCTTTCTCTGGTCTGCATTCCCTTAACAATTGTGTGTATTGATGAGCTGTACTGTATTGTACCCATTCTGCAATCTGTTAATAATGTTTTCAATCAATCAAGCACCAGCCACCAGTCAAATCAATTTCAAATCATGCCATAAATAATCCCTTTGAAGTTCGACTGGTGGCTTGTTCTAATTTCAAATCATGTCGTGACCCGTTTGAAAATGTTCAATGGAGTTGTACTGCTCAGCTCTGGCTTTTTTTTGTCTGCCATTGTGAATCTACTACTAGCAACTTTGGCTGGTTGACTGACAAGTTAATTAGTTGAAGAATGCCCTGAGCCACATCATGCGAGTCTGGCTTTAGCTTTTAGTCGAAATTGGTTCCTGTACTTCTTTTGTTTGTTTTATTTTGGTTATAAAAGAAGCAGACAAAGCCCTGTTTGCTGTTGCACTTTGTTACTCTACATGTCTTGTTTTGGTCTGATGTTTGGATTGTAGTAACCTCTACAGACCTCTCTTCTTGGCAGAGCCTGGTGTGTGTCCAGCAGAAACCCCTCACCTATACCTACTGTATCAAATCAAAATCAAATCAAATCAAATTTATTTATAGGGCCCGACAACACACGTTAATGTCCCCATGGGCCGTACAGATCTTCTTTAAACAAGTCAAGAAGAAAACATAACAATAAGTCAAGAACAGAACAAGAACACCATAAGGTGCAAACATTTTTAGATGGATGCAAATAAATGAAAGAATGCAAGCACTCCCAGACATACTCCATAGCGAGCTTAAGGGATGTAACAGTGTTTATCAATTCAAAAAAATGTATAAAAAAAAAATGTAGTCAGTATGAAAATCAAAATGTGATCTGAATAGTGAGATATTTTTTTTTTCTCTTCTCTTTCTTTTCTTTTTTATTCTTTATCATTATTATTATTATTTAAATTTTTCTTGTTTAACTGTGGATTGTGTTTCTTTTATAATGGTATAAATGATTATTTGTGTAAATAAGGTTATACGCCGACCATTAAGAAAATACATGTTAGTTTAGGAATAAGGGGCAGGTAATTATAAGATTTATTCTTCTTCCTGCTCCTTTTGTCCATGGAATGGCTATTTATGATTTTTTTTAATGAAGAACTATGATTGTATTATTCCATGTGGCAAATAAAAACTCTGAACTGAACTGAACTGAACTGAAGGAAAAACTCACTAAAACCTAACAATAGGGAAAAAAGCTCCACAGGCAGTGTGGAGGAGAGAAACCTTAGAAGGGCCATTCAAGGGGGGATCTCCCTTCTTAGATGTTGGTGATAGTAGTGTTGCAGACGGACAGTTGGTAAGCATGCACTCATGTGTGTAGTGGAACACAGATGAGTGCATGCAATAGCAACTGTACATTTTGAAAAATTAAAGATAGAGCTAATAGCGATAGCAACTGAACATTTTGAAAGATTAAAGATAGAGCTGATAGCAATCTATTTGAGGCTCAAATCCAATAAATATCAAAATATCAAATCCAACCCACACATCAGACCAAAACATGTACAATACCAAGCAGGAGCAAAATGGCCAGAGGCATATTGGTCCTTGAGCAACACACCAAGTATTTGGGGGGACGGGGGTAAGCCTAAGAGAATCCTCCAATCTTTGATATGTCACTGTGACCATTAAATGGTAAATGGCTGCATTTATATAGCGCTTTTATCCCATTCACTCACACATTCACACACCAACGGCGGAGGCAACCATGCAAGGTTAGGGGGTTAGGGGTTAAGTGTCTTGCTCAAGGACACTTCGACACGCTGCCCGGGAGGAGTGGGAATCGAACCTGGAGCCTCTGGATTACTAGACGACTGCTCTACCTCCCGAACCACTGTCCTGAGACTAATAGCTGGAGAACTGTTAGGACTGTCTGACTCTTAATTACTAAACACTGTGCTACTACTATATACTGTTATGGTCTGGGGTGGTGGTGGTAGGACCCAATAGCAGACAGGACAAGGCGGATAGCGATTCAAAGGAGCTTTAATTTAACACATAAACTAAAGCACCACAAACAAAAACACTACAAACAAATAAACTTCACAAACACGAAAACAAAACCTCTCAGCAATGCTGGAAGAGGGAAAAACCAAACTAAGGGTTACACAAGGAAAACAACAAACTAGAAAAATGTACTTAACACATATGAACACGAACGGGGGAACACAGTGTTGGATTTTCGGGTCCTCAGCCAGTAATCACTTGTTTGTCTCTTACTCATTGTACTGACTGATACCCTCTCTCCCCCCGGTGATGCATTCGACTCAGAAGAATTAACGATACACTGGAAACATGATACCTTTCCTTGACGGTGATGTTTATTTCCATAAACCCAGATGGAAAACCGTTCTAAAAGGTCTTTGAAAAAGGTCTATTGAATTCCTTAATTCTACCGTCTCTCCTGTTATCAGTCCGATGGTAGTTGAGGCCTAGTGGCTAGCCAAAAGCCTTCCCTGTTAACCGAAGCTAGCTACCTCCTGGCCTAGGAGGGTGGAGGAGCCTCGCCTCCCCCACTGTTCCAGCTCACTGGTGTCTCTCTGTCAACATGTCTACACGTCAGCTTCGTTTCCTAGTCTGAGTCAAACCGGAAGAGCTCTTAGCTATGAAGTGTATTTCCCTAGCAACGGCTGTTAACCATAGCAACGGCTCTCTCTCTCTCTCTACCCTGCCCCCATCACTTATAAGTGATGACCAGACTGCCACAGCGCTGCTGTGGATGATGACCTTGGCTGCTATTACACACTGACGCACCCTACTCTGGTCTGTTTATGGAGAGTCTAACACTATACCTCCCCTGTCTGCTCCCCAGCTTAAAGGCCCTGTCGGTGTTAATTATAAAGCCTGAGTGTCAAGAGTAGATGTCTGCTGTCATCTACAGATATTTACATTATATACACATATGAAAAACAAGTGCTTCTATCAACGGGAATGGAACCACAGGGAAAGATACCATGGATTGATTGATTGAAAACTTTATTAACAGATTGCAGAATGTGTCCAATACAGTACGGCTCAATACACACAATTGTTAAGGGGATGCAGACCAGAGAAATACTTTCGTCTAGTTTACATCAGGGTCCCCCATTTTCAATTCATCATAACATTTATGAAATACACGACATACAGATACAGTACTGTTACATCCAGACATTTATGACATACAAGATATACAAATATACAGTACTGTTTAGGAGACAGAGTTTCTAAAAGAGAGTATATACATTTGAGGGGAAAGAAACTGTACATTGGAGGGGGTTGAGTGGGGGGGGTTCGGACATTTACAGGGGCCAGTTTCGAATTGCAGCCTCCCGTATGTGCTCTTTGAGAGTGGTTTTGAAGGTGGGTATTTTACGGCTGTGGGTAGGGCGTTCCACATTGATGTGGCATAATTGCGAAATGCGTTTAGTTCCTTGTTTGAGCCGAATCTGGGTTGAACTCCCTCTGGTGTTGTGGTCGTGTTATTCACTGACCTTTGGGAAGTATTTCGACATGTACATGGGTACCTTAGTGGTGTAGTGTATCTTGTAGACCAGGCCCATTGCAAGTTGCTGTACTCTGTCGTCTACTCTAAGCCATCCTAGGTTGTCAAAATGGGCAGGGGTGAAGTGGGTTTTAGGAGTAAGGTCAAGCAGTAGTCTGACCAGTTTGTTTTGTGATGTTTGTAATCTTGTTTGTAGTGCCTTTGAGGTGCTTTGGTACCATGAGGTGCAAGCATATTCGTAGTACCCTTGAATGAGTGCTCCTGTTAGAGTCTTCAGGGTATTCTTGTTTACCAGAGAGGAGATCCGGTACAAGAATCTTGTTCGTTGGTTGACTTTTTTGATTACATTGGACACAAGGGCAATGACGACAGCAACAAGAAACAATGAATGCACACATGGAACAGGGAAGACAGGACTAATATACACGGCTAATTGACAAAAACGGGACACATGAGGGCTGATTACAACGAGAGACACCTGGGATGGGAAAACAGACTGACAGACGAGAGTAAACAGATAAACACAATAAGACAAGACTAGACAGTAACCCAAATACAAGAAGACTTAACACACTGGGAACATAACACTAAACAAGTACAAGAACAACAAACCTTAAACAGACAGGGGAACACGAAGGGCAAGAGGCACACTGGGAGACACAGAAAGAGGGGGAGAACACAGAGGAACATAGATATTTTAAAGACACAAGTGCACGAGGAGTCCAAGAGGAGGTGAAGGGAACTGTCCAAGAGAATGCAGTGGGG
Source organism: Notolepis coatsorum (assembly GCF_963971535.1). NCBI lineage: Eukaryota > Metazoa > Chordata > Actinopteri > Aulopiformes > Paralepididae > Notolepis > Notolepis coatsorum. The sequence goes on along the minus strand of NC_140172.1, from coordinate 126,865,129 downwards.
GGGATAAGACCATGAATAGGAGGGGGGAAGTGGGCAGGACCAGGTGGAACATAACATATACCATGTAGACTATTATTATTGATATAATAAACTGCCATTCTACTATTATTATGTTTTATTCTATTATTGTTACTATTCTATTATTATCTTTTTTCCTGCCTGTACCTCCGCTCTGTTGCTATGACACCTGGATGTATCTAAGGGGATTAATAAAGGAACACTTGACTTGATGTTTATAAATACTGGCTAAACTGTCCCAGGGCACAGGGAGAACATATATGTGCATTTGGGTAACATTCCGCTTTAAAAGGGCAGTTACCCAAAATAAAAATAAAACATATTTTTCCTCTTACCGTGTTAGATGAGATTAGTTTCAATTTATTGTTAATTGCACAAATACAAGTACATAGTACAATGCAATTAAGTTGGCATCTAACCACAGTGCAAGTGTAACCGGTTGCATCTAATATTGTGTGCGTTGTGTTTAGATGAAGAGGCACAGACGAGGATATCTTCTGAGGTGATCTCCTTTTATGTCTTGATTGATTGATTGATTGATTGATTGAAAACTTTATTAACAGATTGCAGAATGGGTACAATACACAATACAGTACAGCTCAATACACACAATTGTTAAGGGGATGCAGACCAGAGAAAGACTTTCGTCTTGTTTACATCAGGGTCCCCCATTTTCAATTCATCCGGTTATTTGTCTCTGAAGACAAATAAAAGGGAACAGATTCCTTGAACAGATGCTCATGAATGAATTCTCCACTCCTCTTCCCAAGGGAATCAGAAAAAAGGGCTACTACACATTACTTTTACATTTAGTCATTTAGCTGATGCTTTTATCCAAAGTGACTTACAAATGCTGTACAACAAGTCGGCAGGAAGGGCACAACTCTGGCAGCTAAGGGTCAGTAACATTGTTCGTCAAACTGTGTTGAACTTGAGTGCTACAGTCTTGAGTGAGTGCATAGAGATATTAGCATAGCAGGTTAGGTAGTAAGGTAGATTCCTTAGTAGCAGAGTGCATATTAGTAAAAGACAGTACGAAGGTTAGTCTTTTTACATTTTTATTGAAGAAGTGTGTTTTTAGTCAAAAAAAGATAATTGGGTGAGGATAGGCAAAAATAAGCATGTGCTTCAGCCTATTCCTTTTTTTCGGTCATTGATTTTGGATTTTGTGTGTGAGCTTACCTTGAATATGTACATTTGTGATATATATTTATTTTTTTGTAAGTCCACACAAGTGTGTTTTTGATTTATCTGCAAACAAGACCGAAAAATAAACTTCATTCATTCATTCATTCAGTTTCGGCTAGTGGGAAGTTCATACCATTGTGGAGTGAGGATCAAGAATAAGCTGCTTCTCTTTGATGACCCCCCCAGAGCTCGAATAGGAGTGGGTCTGAGGCGGCCAGAAGATGTAGAGCAGAGGGGTCTTATCAAACTGGTCTGGGTAAGCTTTCTTTAGCTCTGCAATGGTTGATATCCTCTTCAGTGGTCTCTGGCTGTTGTTAACCTTCTTGTTTACTGTATCAACATTGACAGTTACCAGGTTTAACAGTTCACTGGTTGGCAGTCCGACTACAGCTGGACCTGGTAGTACATCCACAAAATAGAACCTGGCGTTGATCCATTGTGAGTCTTTGTACTGGCATGGAATGTCGATAGTACCCATACAGGGAATCTGATGACCACTGTATGCCGATAGCCTCCTGTAAATTGTCCTCAGCTTTTCATGCGCACACGCATCCTTGCCATACATCTGTCTGAAGATGCGTAGTGGAAGAGTATTGCCTGATGCCCCTGTGTCTATTTTTAGACGGAGTATATGTCTGTGGCCTGGTAGGTCAGGTGGTCTCACGTTCAGTGTTGTGTATGCCTCTTCTCTGGGTGGCTTGCTCTCAATGCTGTGCATGCACTTCTCACTGATGGTGATTGAGTAGAATTTTGTTTGGTACTCCCCTTCTTCATCAGCCTCTGTGCTTTCTATAGCATTGATGTGGGACTCACCCCGCTGTCTGTGGTAACTCCTGGAGGCCTGTTGTCTGTCCTGTCTTGGTGGTGGTGGGGAGACTTGCTTCTTTGGCTTTGACCGAAGCGTTGTTGTCCCTGTCGCCTGCTTTTCCTGCAGCACTTCGCCCAGTGACCTCTGGTACCACAGGCAGAGCATTCAACGTTGAATGCAGGACATTGGCGGGGTTTATGGCTCCTGCCACAGTTTTGGCATATTCACCCTCTGTCCACTGCATGGATTTTCTCACCATGTGACATACCCAGTTGGTGTAACTGTTCATTGCCTGCTGATAGGGCTTCATATTTACGCCCCTCTTGTAGTACCTCTTGTAGAGGATGGCCTTTGGGTTTGCTGTACAGGTCATTCCTCAGAGCATCGTGGGGTGTGCTGGCAATGATCAGCTCCATTAAACATTCATTGAGCTCTTCATCAATAAACTGGCATTTTTTAGCTAATGTTCTGGCTCTGGTCACAAAATCATCAATGCTTTCATCTGTTTTTTGTCTATATTGCATTAATTGGAGCCTATGGATTTTAAAGTTAACATTCAATTTTAACTGACCTTCATAGAATTCCCATAGTTTGGCTGGCTTTTTCTTGTCAGCCTCACTGAGTCCACTAGCATTCAGCCGTTTCCGTCCTTCATCTCCAATGCCACGACATATTTTCCGTGCCTGTTTGGCATTGCCAACTATTTCCTCATCTTCTAGGTAAAGAGAAATGTTTTGTTTAAACAATGAAATAGCCTCACCGTGATCCGGGTCGGCCCAATTCATTGTTGGCGCAAATGTGATGCCATGACGTCTTCTCGTTCGGGTTGCGTTTCCAGCGTGTGAACTGCTGCTGTCAGTTGTCAGCTGTCAGATTGCTTCATTAGTGCTGATTTAGCGCTGACGGAGTGACGGGTTTCCTACGTGCCGATGCAGAATTATCCTCTGACAATCTCCCGTCCTGCTTGTAGGCAATCCACTACTGTTCCCGCTGTCACCATGAAGTGTTATCGAGACAATGAAGACAATTAGTTGCAGACTGGACTCAAGTTTACTTAGGTTGACATAGACGCTCATACATACTGGTGCACTCTTATATCTCGTCCGGGTCGCACCCCGGCATTATATGGTACCTACTGCATATCACTACAGGGGGGGGTGTAGTTAGAGACCATTGACCGGACCATTGCACGGTATGCCAGATCAAGGACCTTGAAGGGGATTTGTGTGGCGATGGGAAGCCAGTGCAGCTCTCTAAGAAGTGAGGTAACATGGGCTGAATTTGGTAGGTTCAAGATCAGGTGGGCTGCTGTGTTCTGTATGAGTTGAAGTGGTTGGTCGTCATCGAGGCGGAAATGTCGGACAGGCAGGCCGAGATCTGCTCAGAGACTTGGATATCTGAGGGAGGAAAGGAGAGGAAGCAGTAAAGTGCATTGCAGTATATAATATAACAAGTGAATATGTGGAGTATATATGATGAAGCTACAGAGTAAATATGCTAAACTAATGCATGTACAGTATTATTATATACTACAAGTATATAATACGTGTACAAGTGCAAGTATGAATACACTATGGTAGCAAACCATACTAGCCAGTGGTTTAACTAATAAGAGTATAGGTTTGGATATACATAGATACAAGTATATACAGTGTGTACAGTATTATTGTACATTGCTATCATACAGTGTTATATGGATAGAATCTCAAAAATTTTCATATAAATAAATGTCAGTTTTTTCTACTCTTTAATATAACTGATATATACAATAGCAATTCCACCTATAACCGGTTTATCACAAACACCAGCGTCTGGTCAGATATCCCCAGTTCAATTAGCAGAGGAAGTAATGGTTGCACCGATACATGTAAAAAAAAAATTAAGTGGTTCTTGCGTGTTGAAGTCAGAGGTTCTAGGTAGGATTGTTAGTAACTGTCTAACTGCATATATAACTGTTTCCACTAGTAACTGTCTAACTGCATATATAACTGTTTCCACTAGAGGGCGCTCTAGGCGGAGCCACTCAGGGACACCACCAGGTGGCGAGTATAAATAGAGATATCTCCTCCCATTATTTCTCTTCCCCCACCTACCTCTCACGAGAAGAAATCATGTGTTACTGCTCTGCCATGTGAATAAATAAACCACGCCAGTTAAGGCTCAAGATAGAAACCATGCCTCTTGACCACATTATTGTCGCCCTATAGCCATAGCAGAGGGCGATGACGAGGAGCACCCGAGGGTGACGTCAAGTGCCCCAAGCAGTGGGGTATCCCTCGAGGGAACACAGACCCCCAAAGTATCTGACAGACTATGCTCGGAAAGGGAGTGACGAGGAGGACAGTACACCCACCACCGTTGATTATTGCTACAGGGTAGTTAGTGGGGTACCTCAGACCTATAAAGAGGCCATAGTGTCCCCTGAGTCAAGTAAATGGGAGAGAGCAATGGATGAGGAGATGAGGTCCCTAGAGGACAACCACACCTTCACTCTAACCAAGTTACCAGAGGGCAGACAGACAGTGGGAGGAAAATGGGTGCATTCAATCAAGGAGGGTATTGAAGGCCACGATAAGTACAAAGCGAGGTTTGTAGCTAACGGTTACAGTCAGAGAGAGGGGATAGACTACGGTGAAACATTCTCCCCCACAGCCAATCTGACCAGTATAATGGTAGTGGTGCAGAAAGCAGCTGAGGACAATTTAATTTGACATCAGATGGATGTGAAAACAGCCTATCTGCACGCACCCATAGATAGGGAGATATACATGGAACAACCTGAGGGTTACGAAAGGAAAGGAGAGAAGCTAGTGTGTAAGCTGGAAAAATCCATTTACGGCCTGAAACAGTCTGGGCGAAATTGGAACGAGATGCTTCATACATGCCTTATCGAAGATCACTTCCTACAGAACCCAGTATAGTAGTATACCCCTGTGTTTACTCGAGGGAGTCAAAGGAGTCAGGAAAAGTGATCATCGTCATTTGGGTGGATGATTTGATCATAGCAGCAGACAACACCAGAAGCCTAGCACAGGTGAAAGAGATGCTCTCCACCAGATTCAAAATGAAAGACCTTGGGAGGTTAAAGCATTTTCTAGGTATGGATTTTGAACAGTCTGCCAATTGTGTAAAAATATCCCAGAAGAGATATGTGGAAAAGATCCTGAAACGTTTCGACATGCAAGAATGTAGATCAAGGGAAACACCATGTGATCAAAAACTAGACTATCAGGAGGATGCTCAGAAACTGACAGATGTAAAAATGTACAGAGAAGCTGTGGGTAGCCTCATTTATTTAACAACATGTACCTGCCCTGACCTATGTTTTGTAGTGAGTAAACTGTCACAGAATTTCGCTGACCCCACAGAGGAGCATTGGATCACAGCAAAACATGTCTTTCGTTATCTTAAAGGTACAGCAAACAGACAACTGTGTTTCAGAAAGAGCAGCGAGGGTCTAGGACTTAAAGCCTACAGTGATGCAGACTGGGCAGCTGACACCACAGATAGAAGGAGTACCACAGGATATTGTGTGAGTTTGAACGCAGATAGCTCACTGGTTTCGTGGGAAACAAAGAAGCAGCCCACCGTGGCTCTATCAACTTGTGAAGCCAAATATATGGCTCTAGCTATGACCATACAGGAGTGTATTTATCTGGAACAACTGCTAGAAGGGATGGATACCTATGTATATAAGAAGACTGTTGTTTACGAGGACAACCAGGGAACCATTGCGATTGCTAGAAACCCTGTGTGCCGACAGAGATGTAAACATGTCGATATAAAATACCATTTCATCAGATCTGTCATCAGAGAAGAAAGGATGACACTGATGTATTGTCCAACGGACGACATGGTATATACATGGTATATGACGAAACCTGCTTCCAAATTGAAATTGAAGAGATTTGCAGAGGCCATGTTTGGTGTGTAGATATTGACTGCCATATTCTTTTGATGTTTTTGGAGTATATTATTTCCTTTGTAAAATGTCTTTCGAAGAAGTTACCCAGTATGCTAATTAGGGATGGGTACCTTTCACATTTGAACCGATACCGGTACCGGTACCTGTGAATCGATACCGGTACCCAACGGTACCTTTTTTCGGTACTTTAGTCTCAAGAAATTTAATTTACCTACCTCAGTCACAAAAAAAAAATCCAAACTTCAAATAACTACAATTTCGACAGTTTTCGGCTTGTCATTGCTCCGACTGCTTTGTTGTTGAATCAAGTCAAATCCTAGGTAAGCATATATTGTGCGTGTGAACGTTGACATGAAAAAAAAAAGTAAAAAAAGTAAAAAAAAAAAAAAAAAAAAAAATTTATTTTTTTTGGTTTCTCACTTGATTCGATACTAGTCGGTAGTACCGACGTGTTTCGGTTCGGTACCTCAAAAGTACCGAATTCGGTACCCATCCCTAATGCTAATACAAACTTAAGTGGGAGTGTTGAAGTCAGAGGTTCTAGGTAGGATTGTTAGTAACTGTCTAACTGCATATATAACTGTTTCCACTAGTAACTGGCTAACTGCATATATAACTGTTTCCACTAGAGGGCGCTCTAGGCGGAGCCACTCAGGGACACCACCAGGTGGCGAGTATAAATAGAGATGTCTCCTCCCATTCTTTCTCTTCCCCCACCTACACAGGAAAAACTGGGGAGTCATTTTCCCAGAGTAATTATTACGGAGTTATTATTTTCCTCTCAAGTAGTCATATTTACTCCATTTGGGGCATAATCATTGCCTGTGGCCAATAGAGTGAGAGTAAAGTTCCAGAAGAGTTTCTATTGGAGTAATACAGCATTGGTCACGCCTACTATCAATATAATTTCCAAATGTGAAGACGCCATCTTTCTCTCTCGGCAAGTCCGTCGCTTCAAGCTCAGGTGTGCAGCAAGAGCGCAATACAGCGATATTTTCCTTGGAAAGTTGGATGCCAAATACCAGGTAAGATTATTATTGTTATTTGTTAATTTATTAAACAGCAATGTGTGTAACTAATTTGCAACATTACAGCTAAGCCACAGAGCCATCTATCACGATGTTCGCATGTTAGCTGCTATACGTTTGCACGCACGCTATTAAATAAACGTTTTACAGTTTTATGGACAAGTATTCAATTATCAACAGTATTGCTATCAGGGACAGTGCACATTAATCAACATGTCGGTTTTCATGTAAAATGTATATGAGCTAGTGTATAGCCAGAAGCTAATTTCCACCTGTATAGGCCTGAGACCATACCTGTAGACCATGCCTGTAGGCTGATTTTGCTGAAACGGTGGCAGAGACAACGTGTGTTTTACTCTAAATAGAGTCACCATACATTACAGCCACAGAGCCATCTATCACGATGTTAGCATGTTAGCTGCTACTGCTAGCACGCACGCTATTAAATAAACGTTTTACAGTTTTATGGACAATAACTTAAGAACAGGTACGTCGGTGCAACACGAGTATTCAATTATCAACAGTATTGCTATCAGGGACAGTGCACATTAATCAACATGTCGGTTTTCATGTAAAATGTATATGAGCTAGTGTTAGCCAGAAGCTCATTTTCACCTGCATGCGGCTATACCTGTAGACCATGCCTGTAGGCTGTTGTTAAAAGTAGTGATATAACTATATCCATACAAAAACTGACGTATTAAGAACATACAAGACAAGTAGACATAGTACAGGAGATGGAACAATTATATGTTACATGTTGGCGGATTTTGCTGAAACGGTGGCAGAGACAACGTGTGTTTTACTCTAAATAGAGTCACGTAAATTTGCCGCGATGTGCTGTAGGTTGACTGTTTTACTAGCGGTAAATGGACATAACAAGTTAATTTGACGCACTGTTCGGTTCAACAAGTGTTTATTTGAACCATTGTACTGGGTTGACTAATTTGAATGAATGCCCAACAATTCGCCTCTAGATTGTGGATTGACTCTTTAGTCTTAATGCGGAACCAAACTGTTAGCGCTTGTTTCCGCCCAGACACTTTTCACTGTCGCTCGTTAATGGGTGCACGTGCACAAAGATTTCAAGTTCAAGTTCAAGTTCTTTAATAGTTGTCATACAGAAGTACAGAATACTTTCATACAAAATGCTTCTTACTGTTACGCTCCAGAGACTGTGCTAGACAAGATAGTATCAAATAACATAATAACATAATATAGCATGAATTTAGAAGAAGAAAATGAGGTCACAGTGTTCGGTATAGACATATGTACAGAGACGCTCCATCACCGTAATGTTAGGTATGTGTGTTCTGCCTCCATGTATAATATAATGGAAACTTGTGGAACTAGATAGCCTCACAGTAAATTTCACAGAGTAAATTTTACTCAAACTGAGTCAATTTGAGCCCAAGACGTGAGTAAAGTTTTACTCAGTTTGAGTAAAATGTACTCAGCGAAATTTACTGTATGGTGCTTTTGTAATATTTTCTAATTGTAACACTCCTCATAATGCATGAGTTGTTGTGCCCTATATGTATCATCTTAGTAACTGTTATTATTTATTTGCCATCAGATGCAGGCTGTACGTGTTAAACACGTTGACCGGCAGAAATTCATCTGTTTTGAGGGCCAATTGACCTTCACAACTTTTTTGGAGTGTGGTGAGTGAAACATTTTGCACAGCGTGCCGTTGGTTCTCAAAATGGCGTCCGCCTTGATAGTTAGGAACCAAATGGACCCTTATTGGTCTGTAACTCTGACGGTGTACAAATGGACCCCAACGTCCATTGTACACCGTCAAGAGTTAAATTAACATTGATTTTACAATATAAATTGGGGTCCCAAAGATACAAATGCCATTAAATGGGTGCCCTTGGAATTAAAATGGTTGAGAATCACTGCTAGAGCCGTACAAATATTGTCTTATGGGGGTCCATGGCACATCTTTTCAAATGGGGGTCTGTGGGCTAATTGTCAATTTGGGGGGTCCTTGACATGAAATGTTTGAGAACCACTGCCCTATGCAACAACATACTGGGTATCAGTTTAGGCTTTCCCTGCATGTTAATTTAAGCTGTAGGCCTACAGTACAAAGCACAATCCATTTTATTTAGGATAGAGTGAACCAATCAATGTCTTACACCCCTTCCTGACAGGCAGCGACGCGAGCGAGCGTGATTGCGAAAATGATTAAAATGTATTCGTTTCAATCAGACTATCCTGACCTGCCGCGAGCGACAGCAAACTGAGCGGCGATGTCGTTCCCCCCTCAAATATTCGCTCGCTGTGTCTCTAGTTGAGCGATTACGCGGCCGAGTCACGCCCCTAAACACTTTTTATTGGTCAAGAATCGCAGGCTGCTTTGCCCCTGTGTGCTTCCAGGTAACACACACACAGACACACCCGGACATGCGCCGCCTCATTATCAGGACAGTGTTGCGCACGATTTCGTCTCCAGTTCGCACGCTCGCTGCCTGTCAGGAACCGGTGTTAAGTATGTCAATTAAGGCTGTCAATCTTCCTCATATGATCACATTTTCAGTGGCTATTTTAATATCCCATTTTATGACATTTTAATTAATACAAATTAAATAAATTGCACAACAGATTTATCAATAAGCTTGTGCAATCTTGTTTTGTCTATAGTTGCCAAGAAATTTGAAATTCCTAGTACCTTGGACTTAAAGGTCTATGATGACTCAAACACTGAAGTCGACGACGAGGCGTTTCAATTTCTTCTAAAGAAACCAGACCTGGGTGTGTTGGAGATTTGTTCACCCCAAGACTCAAATCCTGAAGGTGAGTTGCTAACATGGAGCCTTATAGCCTCATCCATACAGTCCTGGCTGCTTGAAGCCTTTTTACAACGCATCCGCGTTTCCGGGTTCCCGTTTTTTTCGCTCTGATTGGCCAGGTCATGTGACATGAGCGGCAATCGTGGGACGGCAAGTTTCTACACTGGTTAAGGGCACTCTTCGAAGTTGGTTAAGGTTAGAGTTTGTCTTAGAGCATGGCGATAGAACGCCAGGTAGTTTGCAGGCTGTTCGACGCGGAAATGGGCAAACACGCTATTGGGCGCACATGTCACATGACCTGGCCAATCAGAGCGCCGGAAACGCGGATGCGTTGTAAAAAGGCTACACGTGTCCTGGCTAACCTAAAATGTCACACAGGTACTGTATATTTTTGTACTTTGAAATGATCTTTGTATATATGCCCAATGTAACGTGTGGATCCTTCCTAATCTAATGTGGCCTTTTTACATTACACTTGTCACAAACATTCCTATCTAATCACACTTATATGTCTACATGATTGTTAGATTCAGTGAGGACCTCTGCAAGCAACTCCAGCCAAAGCTCCGTTCTCAGCTCTGGTGCAGACAATGAGGGGGAGTCTGATGACACCATCATTTTGCAGTCTAGTCCTGCTCCAAGAAACGGTGCTGACCTGACTCGTATCACTCTGGTAAGCTTTGCATATGACTGTTTGAAATGGAGATGGTGACTCTGATAAAGGGGTAGCATGGGCATTGGGGATGGCCAAGTACAATTGGGGAGAAAATGGGGGGGGGGGGGGTCATGGTTTACATTTGTCACCTTAACCCTTTCACTGCCGCACAACAGCAGGTTAACCCTTTCACTGCCGCACTACAGAAGGTTAACCCTTTACTATCACACTACCGACGGTAACCGTCAGTAGTGTGATAGTAAAGGGTTAACCTTCTGTAGTGTGGCAGTGAAAGGGTTAAATATACTTGGCCACCAAATTTAGGGGCCTGTGGGAACAATGCTTAAAAATATGACTGTCTATCCATGTGTGTCCCCCCCCCCCCCCCCCTTTTTACTCCCGCTTAGATGACTGAAAAGATTCTGAGGGACACAGCTGGAGGAGAGAGGATCATTGCCGATTATGCTCGGACAAAAACCCTAACGGATACCAGAAGACGCGACATGGTGAAGATATTGGTTGCGCACATGGCAAAAGAGCATGGGTAATTATGTTGTCATCTAAACATTACGCACCCAATACACATTTTTGGTTTTTACTAAGATCCTCCTTTTTGCAGAATTGGTAAATGATAAATGGTTATCCAAAGCGCTTTACATAGATTGTGCAGAAGGCATTGGCACAGCAATACTTTTGTTTGGATCTCATACTTGTGTATGTGTGCACTGTAGGACGAGTCCTTCAAGGCGTGTTAAAGAAGACTACGCAAAGGGCATCACTGCCTTATTCCCATACCTGGCCGATCCCCAGGGCAATTTGGGATATGTAAGTACATCAGGGAAAAGTGCAGAGAGACATTTCATCGGCGACTCAGTGCATGTGTGTGTGTGTTCCTGTGGGTCGCCCATCTTGCGTGTGTGTGTTAAAACTGCATGAAAAATAAAGACTTCTAGTCTAACAATTATTATGTTTATAGGTCATTCTTGTTATATAATTTCTAGGGATGTTCGATATTGGCTTTTTTTTACCGATATCCGATATACCGATATTGTCCAACTCTTTAATTTCCAATACCGATATCAACCGATACGATATATGCAGGGTTTCTCTCCCCCCCCCCCCCCCCCCCCCAAAAGGAATAATTTCAGGTAATTAACATTAGGCTACATATCTCTTGTCGTGGAATTAACACAACATTATGCATAACATTATCCAATCACATGCATGGTACATAAAACACCAACCCCTTTACTCCTCACTTCTCTGGAATTGCTTAAAAGGGCTGTGCGGAGTACGATTTCAACTAAATATTTGTTAACATTTCTGTATGCTGACCATTTCTCCTAACCTCAACAATTTCAGAACCACAGATGTCCTACCTGTTGACCTTGATTTTAGCAATTCTTCAGAGAAGGGCATGTGTTAAGTTTTAAGGAGAGAAATAAACGCATTTACACATGCCCATTTAAACCAAATAACACTTTTTTTTTCTCTTTACTTCTTGTGTTTTAGGAGCAGTATTACAATCCAGTAGATGGGAGTGGGTTTCTGGCATGGAGGGTGAAATCACTTCAAAAGGTAGCATCAGAGGGACAAAAGAAGAGCCGTAATGTTCAGCCACTGATCGGTATGTAATTTTGATTGTCCCAGTCCACTGTTTATCTAGCAACTGTGAAGATGGATCATTATAGTAAATGCATATCACTGGAAAGTATTGCAGCAGTATGTGTGGTTTCTACACTGTTACAGGTGGTCCAAATTCTGGCGACAGAGCCCCCTTCTCTGAGGAAAAGCAGCTAACCACAGACACCCAGTTTCGTGAGGCCAGTGCACTGATGAAGCATACAACTGATGAAGCAATCATCAAGGAGAAGATGAAACAGACCTTCACCCATCGCCAAGAAATGATGCATGACCCAATCAAGTCCTCTGAAATATTCACCACCTTTCCACGATTCCTAGACATCACAGGAATGGTATGTGGCTTGCATTAAAGTCTAACTGAAATTAAAAATGACCTTTTTAAACAATTTAGATCACATCCCTGGTCATAGGGTGAACCTATTTAATAGGGCTGTCCCTGACTAAGGATTTGGATGGTCGACTAGGATTGTTAAAAAAAAAAAAAAAAAAAAAAAAGGTATATATATATATATTTTTTTTTTTATCATTCCATTTGGGCTGTGGGGGTGCTTAATGTCTGAAGGAGTCAACTGAAGGCTTCTTGTCCTCTGCAAAAGCATACAATTGGTCCACTGATGAAATCCTCTTTCAGTGCCTCTGTGCCTGTTTTCGTAGGCAGTTAGCCTCTGGTATGCCTGCCATTAGCGTTAGCCACGCTTCTAGCCTCTTTTCTTTTGAAAAAAATTATAATATATATATATTATTATTTTTATTTTTTTTATAATATTATATTCGACTAAGAGGTTGGCCAGTCGACTACGGCCCCTTTCGACCGATTAGTCGACTAATCGATTAATAGGGGTCAGCCCTACTATTTAACAATGTATGACAAAAAAATTTCAACCATGTTTTATTCCATCTTGTCTGCAGATTGAGCAGGATTTCAGTCTGATGTTTGGTGATGACATCTCTGCAAAGTTCCTGGAGAAGTGGCCTACTTTCTGCAGGCAGAAAGTCCTTGAACAAAGCCGTGGCCTCACCCAGACCGGCGACCTTCAAGACCTGCTTCAGAATGCTGAATCCACAACAGACACAATAGAACTGAACAATGGTATGCTTGAATTAAAGGAATATAATAATGGAAGGGTGAATTGTTTTTTAAACAAATGGAAACACAGCTTTTAGTCAAATGTATTTCTGATTTTTTTTATTTAATTTTTTGTATTTTTAGCATGGGACAGTGAGATGTCCTCCCTCTTGCTCCTTGTCCACCTCCTGCCACCATCATCTCAGGGACGCAACAAGAGACCGGGAAAGCTCTCAGCCAGAGAAGCCATTGACTCCCTTGTGAAGTTCATAAAGGTAAGGTTACAGTTGCCTATATTATCGGCCGATATTGGCATTCAAATGTGATATAGGAAAATATCGGTAAAAAAAAAAATTATTATTTTTTTTACATTTCTATAACCAACCTTTATTTACCCAGGCAAGTAAGAACAAATTCTGATTTTATTTATTGTCAAAAGTATGCATAATGTTATGTTAATTCCACAACAAGACATATGTAATGTTAATTACCTGAAATTATTCAGTTTTTTGGGGGGGAAACCCTGCATATATCGGTATCGGTTGATATCGGTATTGGAAATTAAGAGTTGGACAATATCGGTATATCGGTAAAAAAGCCAATATCGAGCATCCCTAGTTACAGTTAAATGAAAGTATAAGAAGGATCACTGTATAGGGGTGCACGATATTGATTTGTTGACCCCGATATCGATACCAATAACTTTCTGCTCCTCAAGGTCGATACCGATAACCGATATATATATTTATTGTATTATAATTATTTATTTTTTTATGTATATTCCTGTAGTTTTGACCTAACCAGATTTATCATGACATGAGCATTACTATATGAACAAAACAAAGCCAAGAGAACAGTTTTGACTCTTCAAATAAAGTGACTATTTATTTTTCCAAATAAATATAATTTGAGTCGATCACAAAATTCACAATCCGTCAATGTCATTAACAATGTGTTTCCCTGAACAACTAAAAACCAACAGGTATTGTGCTTTGTCAGTAGGGATGCTGTTCACATTTGAACCGATACGGTACCGGTACCTGTGAATCGATACCGGTACCCAACGGTACCTTTTTCGGTACTTTAGTCTCTAAAAATGTAATCTACCTACCTCAGTTGTGAGAAGAAAAAAAATCCAAACTTCAAATAACCACATTTTCGACCGTTTTTGGCTTGCCATTGCCCCGACTGCTTTGTTGTTGAATCAAGTCAAATCCTAAATAAGCATATATTGTGCGTGTGAACGTTGACATGAAAAGAAAAAAGTAAAAAAAATATATATATTTTTTTTATTATCAGAGCTATCAATACTTTTATCGGGATGACGTCATAATTGTTGATATCGGCCTGATAATTATCGTGCATCCCTAGTTCTGTCCCTGATATTGACCTGCATGATTGAAATCATGCAAAGACCACGGTTTGCAAACCGTGACTAATTTTAATAGCAAGACTAATGAAGTTCTCTTGTCACAGACTGGGACCAGTATCCAGGGGCATTTGGACAGCATCACGGAGAGCCTTCAACCCTATCTGCTTGCTGTGGGGACCCAGAGGAGTGTGATTCACAAGTACTTCATTGTGATTGACAAACATGCAATCCCTTGTAAGTCACCAGACTCTCTTGCCTCTTTTGATGAGCTTTTCAAAGCTCATTTTGTCTTTGGTACCTCATACAACCGGGATCTGGCCAATATGTACAACTTCTTGCAAACCGCCATTTACAAGATCGATGCTGCTACCACTAATGTCAACCCCAGGGTTAAAGAGATGAGGGCTCGGATGCTGCACTGATTTCTTTTTTATACTGAGAGGATATTTTATGTTGAGGCCTCTGATGCTGCACAGACTTTTGATACTGAGAAGATATTTTATCTTGAGGCCTCTGATGCTGCACAGACTTTTGATACTGAGAAGATATTTTATCTTGAGGCCTCTGATGCTGCACAGACTTTTGATACTGAGAATATATTTTATCTTGAGGCCTCTGATGCTCCAGTGTTTTTTGATAAGATGTTGTGTTTCATTTGCAAAAACTCTCAGGCAAATGCCAATTCACTGATGAGGCACTTGAGGATGATCCACGGACTTTGTTCAGGAAGGACACTTCGTCTTAAATGTGGTCAGCCTGGTTGTTTACATGTCTTTTGCACTTTTTCTGGGTTTCGAAAGCATCTTAAAGCACGTCATCAACCATGTGATGATCCTGGTGAAGGCCGCTCTACAGCTGAACATTTAGCTGAAAGTTATGTTGATGACTTTCCATCAGGCAGTGCCCCTTCTGACCCAGTCCTTCCAGTCCTTCTTAATAATAGTCTTGTAGACAGCTGTGCTACAACAGTAGCTGAACTTAAAGTGGCAGGTGTAGGTGAAACAATAATCAACTCTTTGGTAACTTCAATGGAAGTGATTGTTGATGATATCCATAATCAAGCAAAACAATATGTGAAGCAGTGTCTATCTTTACAGGAACCTATCAAAAGTGAGGTTGAGTGTAAAATTGATCAGTGTTTTGAAGAAATTGAAAATCCCTTTTGTATCTTAAATTCTGAAACTAAGAGAAGGCAATATTTTACAGAGAAGTGGGGAAGGGTAGACCCAGTTGAATATGTCCTTGGTACAAGATTTGATACCCTGCGCAATCGGACTACTGGAACTTATGATCAGGCTGTTGTTACTGATAAATGTGTTTATATCCCAATTTTGAAAACATTAGACTTTATTTACAAACACCCTAATATAGAAGAGATGATGCAGAGTGATTCCAGTTTAAGAGAAGATCTTCTTAATGACTTGTGTGATGGAGAGTTTTTCAAGAGTCATCCTCTATTTTCAAAACAGAAGCATGCAATTCAGGTGCAGCTTTTCTATGATGATTTTGAATGCGCGAATCCGTTGGGGAGTAAAAAGGGAATACATAAATTAGGAGCAATCTATTTCACCTTGCGTAATTTTTCTCCAAAGTACAACTCAATTCTGCTTAATATTCATTTGGTCGCTTTATTCCATGCCCAAGACATTAAAACACATGGCTTTTCTAAAATACTTGCTCCACTTGTGGAAGATATTAAAATACTGGAGAAGGATGGAATTAAGGTCCCATTGTATGATCAGCCAGTGTATGGAACTATTGTCCAAGTTACAGGTGACAACCTTGGTATTCACGGTTTGTTTGGTTTCGTAGAATCATTCAGTGCCAGATATTGTTGCCGCTTTTATCTTGCTGAGAAAGAGGACTTTCAGACAGAATTCAAAGAAGATTCACCCAAGATAGTTATGCGAACTCGAGCACTTCATGCAGAACACTGCCACACAATGGAGACTACTATTGGTCTTCCCTATGTGATGGGAGTTAAACGTTCTTGCATTCTAAATTCCTTGCAGTACTTCAATACATGTGACAATTTCTCTGTCGATATTATGCATGATATCTTGGAGGGCGTGGCACAATATGAAATGAAACTGCTAATACTACACTTGATTAAAAACTACACAACATCAAAGGAAATAGACTTGAGAATTAAGAGCTTTAACTATGGTTACCTGGAACAAAACAACAAGCCACCTGCATTGAAGTTAGTAGAGACCTCAAATGACTTGGGGTTAAATGCAATCCAATCTTGGTGTTTACTTCGCAATCTACCACTTATCTTTGGAGACTTGGTTTGTCCAAATGATCAACACTGGTATTTGCTTCTGCTGTTGCTTCAAATAGCAGATATTGTATTTTCTCCCAGGTTATCAACTGGCATTACTATTTATTTAAAACACTTGATTGCAGAGCACCACGGGTTATTCAAGCATTTGTTTCCCAACAGGAGGCTACTACCAAAGCATCATTTTATGGTGCACTATCCTACATGTATTCGTAAAATTGGACCACTTTTGCATGTCTGGTGCATGCGCTATGAAGCGAAGCATAATTTCTTTAAAAAACAACTAAAAAGCTTCAAAAATATAACTAAAACGTTGGCAAAGAAACACCAAAGTCAAGTAGCATACAATTGGCAGACATTTGATCCCAACAGACTGGTGCTTGGTCCAAGTAAAATGGTAGCATTAAATGTGATGGACAGAGGCTGTGAGATAGCGGAGACTCTTCAGGTACCAAGTGACACCAAGGTGTTAAATGTTAGATGGGCCAAACACCATGGAAATATGTATCGTCCAGGTTTAGTTGTTTGTCTTAAAGTTCTTAGTGAGGTTCCAGTTTTTCACAAAATCCACCGTGTTGTTCTTAAAGATGAGAGGTTACTGTTGTTTACATTTGCACTACAAACCGTGTCTCTGGATGACCATTTTTATGCATTTAAAGTTGTGTGTACTACAGATGGACCTCATGTAGTTGATGTCAAAGAGCTTTTGTTTTACAAAGCATTCGATATACAGATGTCATACAGTGATGACGATTCAAGCTCATTTATTGTTCCATACTGTTTCCTGTGATTTAAAAAAGGAAAAGAGAAAATCACTAAGCTCTTGAACTATTGCACTGGGGATGAACACTATTAGTTTTCTTTTATTTCTTTGGGGTGAACAGATGCTGCTGTCACTTTATAGAGGCCAAAATGTAATTGATCGATTACTCTCCCCATGAAGCCTTAATTGAAGTCATGGTGATTTCTTTTTGTTGCATTCCTGAGCCAATAATTTGATGACTGGCTTGAATTATTGGCTCAGGAATGCGACAAACAAACAAATCTCCATGAATTCAAGGATTCATGGGGTGTGTAATTGGTAGATTTCTTTTTTTGGGTGAGCTATCCCTTTTTAAAAGGGTGTACAGATGCTGCTGTCACTTTACAGAGGCCAAAATGTAATTGATCGATTACTCTCCCCATGAAGCCTTAATTGAAGTCATGGTGATTTCTTTTTGTTGCATTCCTGAGCCAATAATTTGATGACTGGCTTGAATTATTGGCTCAGGAATGCGACAAACAAACAAATCTCCATGAATTCAAGGATTCATGGGGTGTGTAATTGGTAGATTTCTTTTTTTGGGTGAGCTATCCCTTTTTAAAAGGGTGTACAGATGCTGCTGTCACTTTACAGAGGCCAAAATGTAATTGATCGATTACTCTCCCCATGAAGCCTTAATTGAAGTCATGGTGATTTCTTTTTGTTGCATTCCTGAGCCAATAATTTGATGACTGGCTTGAATTATTGGCTCAGGAATGCGACAAACAAACAAATCTCCATGAATTCAAGGATTCATGGGGTGTGTAATTGGTAGATTTCTTTTTTTGGGTGAGCTATCCCTTTTTAAAAGGGTGCAGATGCTGCTGTCACTTTACAGAGGCCAAAATGTAATTGTCTTTTATTTATGACCTTTTTTCTATCGATTACTCTCCCCATGAAGCCTTGAAGTCATGGTGATTTTTGTATATAATGGAGTTGTTTGCAGAGGGGCTCACTGAATCTAACAATCACGTAGACATATACCAAGTGTGATTAGCAAGAGAGGAATGTTTGTGACAAGTGTAATGTAAAAAGATTAGGAAGGATCCACACCAAGCAAGTTCTTCCTCAGACGTGTTTTTTTTTTTTTTTTACTATGTTACATTACATTGGGCGTATAGAAACAAAGATCATTTCAAAGTACAAACATATACAGTACCTGTGTGACATTTTGGATGAGGCTATAGGCTCCATGTTAATAAGCAACTTGGGGTGAACAAATCTCCAACACACCCATGTCTGGTTTCTTTGTCGACTTCAGTGTTTTAAGTCATCATAGACCTTTAAGTCCAAGGTACTAGGAATTTCAAATTTCTTGGCAACTGTAAACAAAGATTGCACAAGCTTATTGATGAATCTTATTTTATTAATGACCTTTTTTTTCCCTATCGATCGCCCCTTGAAGTCATGATTCTCACACGCTGTTGTAAAACTGTTTGCATCCCAAAGGATATGCCTGCATGTTGCAAATAAAAGTGCATTGTTAAATACTGATTTCAGCTTTGCCCCCGTTTATTTTAAATGTATTATTCCAGAGTAAATTATTATTTAATTCTATATTGAGTGAAATATGATATTCTATATTGAGTGAAATCTATTCTATATTGAGTGAACTACAACTCCATATTGAGGGAATTACAACTCTATATTGATTAAAATACCACTCTATATTGAGTGAAATATGATATTCTATATCGAGTGAAATCTATTCTATATTGAGTGAACTACAACTCCATATTGAGGGAATTACAACTCTATATTGATTAAAATACCACTCTATATTGAGTGAAATATAACTTTAAGTATCTCTATATTGAGTGAAATATAACTTAAAATATCTCTATATTGAGTGAAATATAACTCTATTGAGTGAAATATAACTCTATATTGATTAAAATACCACTCTATATTGAGTGAAATATAACTTAAAATATCTCTATATTGAGTGAAAAAGAACTCTATAGATTAAAAAAACACTCCATATTGAGGGAATTATAACTCTATATTGAGGCAATTACTGATGGGATCACAACTCTACGGAGTAAATACAACTCTGTGTTGAGTGAAATGATGTTAGAGTTGTTTTTACTTTATGCTAAATGGAGTAAATTGGTATTTTGTAGAGTTAAATGTTAACACTAAATGGAGTAGAAATAACTCTGAAGATTTAACTCTGTGACAAGAGTCATTTTCACTCTATTTGGAGTCGGAGCCAATACTGTCTTTTTGGGAGTAAAATTTTACTCAATTTGAGTAAATTTGACTCTGCGAATTTTCCTGTGTACCTCTCACGAGAAGAACTCATGTGTTACTGCTCTGTCATGTGAATAAATAAACCACGCCAGTTAAGGCTCAAGATAGAAACCATGCCCCTTGACCACATTATTGTCGCCCTATAGCCTGATTCTGTCAACATTGCGGATTACAACTTTAACAAATCTTTATGTGTGATGTGGAATAATTTGATAGAATGATCAGATAGTATTCACAAAAGCAGAGTCTTTGATTAAGGATGGCGTTTACTGACAGAATGACATGTTGCAACATGGCGAGACCTAGGTTACAGCAATGGCTCTATAGTCTAGCTATCTATAGAATGGCGAGCTAAAAAAGTACTTATACAGGAGAGTAGACAAAACTAAGTAGAGTAGGAGAAGGTTGTGTGTGCATAAAAGGGCTTGCGTCCACCTGCCTCACATTTATGACCGCATGCGTCTTTTTTCAATGTATTCCAATGGGGAGGGAGCGTATGCGGCCGCCTATAGTTAGTGCGCTGCGGTCGGCTTTTTTTTTCACCGCCTTTCAGCTTTTCTATGCGGCCGCATACAGCCTAGAGAGTTGAAACGTTCTGAACTTTTTCTCACCGCATGCGCCCCGCCCCATTCTACCGGGCGCACTGCCAGCATGTTTCAGCTAGAAATATGCACCAGGTGGACGCGGGCCCTTAGGTGTACAAGTTGAAGGCTATGTGTAGAGAGAGAACGAGGGGGGGTAGTGTGTGAAGAGAGAGCGAGGGAGGGGGGGGGGGGGGGTAGTGTGTGTAGATAAATATGTCTGCGAATGACAGCTATGTGTATGCGATTGTGCATGTGTGTGTGTGTGTGTCCATGTGGGATAGTAAGATAGGGAGAGGAAGAGATAGTGTGTTTGTGCATGTGGGTGTGTTAGAAAGAGAGAGAGGAGAGATGTGTATAGGTGCATTTCCCTGTCACATGTAAAACAAAAACAAAGCAATTTGTAACAACAATTAGTCAAAAAAAATATATTATTCACAACTTTCTTCAACGCTGTGATTTGTGAATTTGGTGCACATGTAAAGTCAAGTCAAGTGTTCTTTCATTAATCCCCTTGGGGAAATTCAGATGTCATAGTTTTAATGTGCACTGTCCCTGGGTAAAATATAAATAGATAGCAGCATGGGGGAGGGGAGGTACAGGCAGGAAAGATAATAATATAAATAGTAATAATAATAGAGTAGGACATAGTAATAATAGTGGAACAGCAGAATAAAAAAAATAATACTAATAATTATAATACTACTACTACTACTACTACTACTACTACTACTACTACTACTACTACTACTACTACTACTACTAATAATAATAGATTATATATATATATATATATATATATATATATATATATATATATATATATATATATATATATATATATTGTAGTAGCAGAGTCTGTGCAGTGTTTATTATTAAAATAGCTATGCTACAAATCATATTATCTGCCATTTTCAATTATTTCATATCTTGATTTTTTTTTATTATTATTAATAAATAAATCTATATATATATATTTTTTCTTTTTACTTATGAACATGGAACCTGGTATGGAACCTAAGGAGACTGAGATACATCCATAATGTATAGGACAGTATAAAACTAGGTTCACAACACTATCCAATACCACCTTTGATTTAGAACCCATAATCTTATAGGCCACGAGCATCAATCACCAACAACATATTTAGGGTAACAATTTCCCCCAAAGTACATGTTCCAAAATTCAAGAAAATGGATGAATCTACATTTATTTTACAGCTATGCTCAACACAATGTTGCCTTTGACATTATAATTGGTCAAATGGTAATGAGAAGATATAATGAATTCCAGATGCAATAACATTTATCAATACACTATTTCGTTCTCATTTGCACTCAGTTTGATCAAATATATATATTTTTTAAAATCTATTTTTTTTGTAATGTAGACCTAAATAGAAGTGTAAGAAGGCCTGCAAATGATGAATGAATACACCAGGTTAGCTAAATAATTAAACAATATTACAAACAAGAATACCCTGACGACCGTAGCAGACTACAAAGAGTGACACGTTCAGCCGAACGCACAATTGGAGGGGGGCTTCCCACCCTCCAGAACATTTACAACAAGCGGTGCAAGGGGAAGGCTAAGAGAATTATAAAGGACTCGAGCCACCCGAACAACTGCCTCTTTGAACTGCTGCGGTCAGGCAAGCGATACCGGAGTCTTAAGGCGAGCACAGAAAGACTCAGAAGAAGCTTCTATCCCCAGGCCATCAGGCTGCTAAACAAACAATAAACACTATGCAACAACCATCAAATGCACACAGCACACACACCCACACGCACACACTCACTCAAACAAACAACACACTGCAGCACCCACTCTCCACACTTTAGATCACACAAACACACTTTACACTTTATATTTATTGATAAAGGATTTGCACTACAACTCGTACACCTACTGTGAATTGTACCTAAATTGCACCTCGTCCCATTTCTGCCTTGCACTATATAGTATTGTATATTAGTACACTGCACAGTATTGTATATTGTATGGTAACTACGTCTATTCTGCATCGAACATTGTACATATGTCTAAACTGAACACTGTGACCTCATTTTTTTACTTCTAATTTTACTATGTTATTTTATTTCATACTTATCTTGTCTTGCACAGTCTCTGGAGCGTAACAGTAAGAAGCATTTTGTATAAAAGTATTCTGTACTTCTGTATGACAAATATTAAAGAAACTTGAACTTGAACTTGAACGACTCTGGCAGGAGCACTCATTCAAGGGTACTACGATTATGCTTGCACCTCATGGTACCGTACCCACAGCTGTAAAGGAATGTGAATCACCCACTTTCAAAACCACTCTCAAAGAGCACCTACGGGAGATTGCTATTCGAAACTGGCCCCTGTAAATGTCCAAACCCAACCCCCTCCAATGTACAGTTTCCCACCCACCCACCCGCCTACACAACCCCCCCCCCCCCACCTCCAATGTACAGTACCCCCCCCCCCCACCCCACCTACCCAACCTCCTCCAATGTACAGTTTCTTCCCCCTCAAATGTATATACTCTCTTTTTAGACTCTTTTTGTACTCATAAACAGTACTGTATAGATCTGGTATGTCATAAATGTCTAGATGTAGCAGTACTGTCTATCTGTATGTCATAAATGTTATGATGAATTGAAAATGGGGGACCCTGATGTAAACAAGATGAAAGTCTTTCTCTGGTCTGCATCCCCTTAACAATTGTGTGTATTGAGCTGTACTGTACTGTACCCATTCTGCAATCTGTTAATAAAATGTTCAATCAATCAATCAATCAATCAATCAATCAATCAATCAATCAATTCAATCAATTCAATCAACAACAATAACAAACTATCATTACACATGGGCAAAACAGAGTCCATTCTCTTCGGTTCAAATAACAAACTCAGCAAGACCGACGGCTTCTCAGTTACAGTGGGTGACAATATTGTCACAAGGAAAGATGAAATTACCTACCTGGGTTCCATCCTAGAGGCTAATCTCTCCTGTGACAAAATGGCATCCAATGTAATAAAAAAAGTCAACCAACGAACTCGATTCTTGTACCGGATCTCCTCTCTGGTAAACAAGAATACCCTGAAGACTCTGGCAGGAGCACTCATTCAGGGGTACTACGACTATGCTTGCACCTCATGGTACCAAAGCACCTCAAAGGCGCTAAAAACAAAATTACAAACATCTCAAAACAAACTGGTCAGACTACTGCTTGACCTTACTCCTAGAACCCACCTCACCCCTGCCCACTTTGACAACCTAGGATGGCTTAGAGTAGACGACAGAGTACAGCAACTTGCAATGGGCCTGGTCTACAAGATACACTACACGACCAAGGTACCCATGTACATGTCAAAATACTTCCCAAAGGTCAGTGAATACCACGATCACAACACCAGAGGGAGCTCCACAAATCATGTTAAACCCAGATTCGGCTCAAATAAGGGACTAAACACGTTTCGCAATTATGCCACATCAATGTGGAACGCCCTACCCAAAGCTGTAAAGGAATGTGGATCACTACCCACTTTCAAAACCTCTCTCAAGGGACACCTACGGGAGACTGCAATTCAACACTGGCCCCTGTAAATATCCTAACCCAACCCCCTCCAATGTACAGTCATTTACCTAGTATGGTTTTGTCAATAGTCCAATGTACAATTTTGTTTGTTTGTACAGTGTCTCCCCCCCCCCCCTCAATGTACAGTTTTGCTTGTTTATACAGTGTGCCCCCCCCCCCCCAACCACCTCCAATGTAGATTACCCAGTATGGTTGTCAATATCCCAGTGTACCCAACCCCCCCCCACCCAGCCTCCTCCAATGTAGTTTCTACGTCAAATGTATATACTCCCTTTTCCTGACTCCTTCTGTATCACAAACAGTACTGTATTTGCAAATCTGGTATGTCATAAATGTATAGATGTAGCAGTACTGACTATCTGTATGTCATGTATGTCATATATGTCCTGATGAATTGAAAATGGGGGACCCTGATGTAAACAAGACGAAAGTCTTTCTCTGGTCTGCATCCCCTTAACAATTGTGTGTATTGAGCTGTACTGTATTGTACCCATTCTGCAATCTGTTAATAAAGTTTTCAATCAATCAATCAATCAATCAATCAATCAATCAAACGTAAAACTGCCATAAAGAAAAGTGCAGTCTTGGCTATCTTCCTCAAATGTCATGCCATCCAATGAGACCCGACTGACGTTGACGTTTGATTGATTGATTGATTGAAAACTTTATTAACAGATTGCAGAATGGGTACAATACAGTACAGCTCAATACACACAATTGTTAAGGGGATGCAGACCAGAGAAAGACTTTCGTCTTGTTTACATCAGGGTAATCAGCCTGATCTGATCCTGTTCAACAAGTTATAATCGTTTTTTTTTTTTTTTTTTCTAAGGTTCCATAACCTAGATAACATTCCAGTCTAGAACGATAATGTTCCCAGGTTGTTACACCCCTCTTATCATTACGACTCTCCTGTAATGTACTGCCAATAATGGCCATCGGAGGGCGCCAGAGACTTACCCATTGGTGCAGTATCCACTGCTCGTCAGTTTTGGTTTTATTCTAATCCTATTGGCTGTTGGGACGCACGTGGTGGGGGGGGGCGGTGCATTATTGCCGGAAGTACAGAGCGCAACAGCCTCGTTGACGCGTCGGGAGCTAAGTGACTATGTTTGTTGGAACCAAAGACATTTAATTCAGCATCTAGCTATGGCGGGGTTGAAATATTAACGCTATAGTTAAATGACGGATGATAATCAGGTTATGGATCAGGATTAAACATCATATATAATCCTTGTTGATGCTACCCATTTGAACATAACAAGCCAAGGTTAATTGTTGATCTATTCGCCCCGGCTGGTCGACAAGGGGGACCCCCTATTTTCACGCCATTTGACCTCGGTGGGGGGGGGGCATTGTTTATAAACCAAACCTTCACCTCACTGGAGACCTCACGCCAGCAACCATGACCTCAAAACGTCCTGCAGAACCATGCTGGGCGAACTGACCGCCTGTAGGTCAGTGGACCGATTTTGATTGGCCATCTTCCTTTGGTTGCGCGCTGACGCAAACCACGTAACGTGACGTAAACACGCGATAAAATACACGCGCGTTGGTTGACAGCAAAGGGTGCATGTGATACTGGTTTACAGATTTCTGCAGCACAGCTGACATGTCAACGCAGCGAACACTCCATGTTGCAGTTCGTACTGCTCACGGATTGCTCGGCTCCTCATCAGGAGTGATCCATCAGCAAACACGGCTCTGCGCACTGGGATGCCGACGTCTGAGCACCGGTAGACCTCTCCAGAATGACTTCTTCAAAGGTGACAGGGTCATGACTAACTAACTAACTTTAACGGCTTACAGTTGCTTTGAAATGTCGACACAAAATGCACAATTCTGTTGTAGTCCACCACGCATAGCACACGTTTATAACTGTGTTGTTATTATCATGAGCATTGCTACCCTGCAGGTCTTTAATGAATGAATGAATGAAAACTTTATTTAACAGATTGCAGAATGGGTACAATACAGTATGGCTCAATACACACAGGGGATGCAGAGCAGAGAAAGACGTTTGTCTTGTTTACATTTACAGCTCAGAAGGGGTTGACAACGTGATGTAATGTTGAACTTTCTATATACTTTTTAGACCTGGAGTCCCAGTTCAGTGCCTTCAGGAAGAAGGCATCCGCCGCCCTGCCGGGGAGTGACTGGAGACCCTTTGAGACAAACCCCAACCTTCCCCCGGAGAGGGCGGACATAGTGATTGTTGGCGGCGGCGTGGTGGGCTGGTCCATCGCCTATTGGCTGAAGAAGAAGGAGAGGATACGGGGGGGCGTACGGGTGGTCGTGGTGGAGAAGGATCCAACGGTGAGAGGCCCCTACTTCTACTACTTTTGATGATGGGGCACTTCATCAAAAAACAATGCTGATTTATTTTGCACATAATCACACAACCATCTAAAAACTCTAAACCGCTTTGCACACGTTCATGTAGTTTGAGAGTAAATTAGTTTGAATATGGCCACCATTTAATCCTTGTGTTCTGTTAATTTTACAGCACAGTGAAAGGATGTAGATGAAAAAATAGCAACACCTTATCGTATAGGGACTGCTACCTTGTATAATTTCAATGAGCTGTAATTAACAAAACACAAGGATTCAATATCCCCGATGACATCACCAGTGGCACATTTCAAACTAATTTACTCTGAACTCTAAATGAATGTGTGCAAAACGGTTTAGACTTTTTGGATGCATGTGAGATTATGTGCAAAATTAATCAGCATTGTTTTTTTGGCAAACTGCCTCTTTACATTTTTGCCGTAATGTGAATCTGTAGCTCAATAAGCATGTTCCTAACACTTCCAAGGTTAGAGGTTTGATTTCCACATTCAAGCTAAAAACAAAAATTCATAAGTTACAGTGTTTTACACGTTCATTCTCTAGGGCACTTTGGAAAAAAGTGTTCATTAACTAACTGGTATGTTATGGTGACGTGTTGTATTATGAATGCCTGTTCTACCTCGTTGCTTATGCTTGATGCCACTTACCATGGTGCGCTAAGATTCTTTACTGGCTGTAGATCTCTCACTCATCTCTGCATTTTGTACAAGAATGTAGGTTGGCTGTCCCTGCCTGCTTGTAGGCTTCATCATTGGTCTTCCTCTATAAAGCATTACTTTGACTGTTACCTCTATATCTCTGTACACACCTTACCGTTGCATCAAACTCTTCCTACAGCTTGCATTCTCAGGACTTTCTATCCACCTCAGTCCCACAAGTTCGCACTAAGTTTGGGAAGAGGGCTTTTGTGTACTCTGCTCCGTTTACCTGGAATGGACTTCAAAAATCTCTTAAACTCCAGGGCCCTCATTCATCAATGTGTGCGTAGAACATGTTCTATTTCCACACGTAAGCACGGAATGTAGAACTAGTGTACGCACAGGGAAGTCGGGATTCATCACACGTGCGTACGCAGGCTCTACACACACCTGTCATGATGAATCCCACCTTGGCTCTGCGCCGCGGCTCGTGCACGCTTTCACGTATTTGCATACCAGAAACGCCCCGATTAACCATATACGGTAATGGAATACACCCATGAAATGTGGAAAAATGGACTAAGCCGAGGGAAGCGTGTCATGAGACAGGCTGACAGACGTGTACACTTACGGTGATGTCGGATATGATATCTATTAACCATTGCTGCCTGGGCAGCGCAAACACTAATAAATACCGCGCTGGAATATGACTGCCTTTTCCCGTGTTGTTTGATTAATACCCAGGGATTAAAGTTCTCCTCAATTTTATTCCAAATCGCGATGGATCTCCCGTCAATTTTCTACCTGCTGCATATGATTTCTAGAGGCATACTACAATCTATTTTGATGTCAGTATTGGGTAGCAATGAATCTCACTGCATGTATGATGTAGCCTGCCTTTCAATACATGAACTTGAATTCCATCATGTTTGTGTGCGGGACTCACAAGGCTGTTGTCACAATGGGTGGTACCGGTGTACAGTAATAATAACAGTCCACACAATATCACGATCCATGCCATAGCCTATGTTCTATTAGGACATGATCTGTGACGACAAATGTTCTGATATCATACTCTGACAGCATGCCTATGATCAACAAAAACGCGAACTTGAATCCCATCATATACATAGTCTGTCCACTATCTGGTGTCATTGCAATGCGTTTTCTATTCTTTCTTATACAGTAAAAAGGGGGAAGAACACTATATTCATATGACTTGTATTCTGCTTACAGCTTCGAAATTCCACTTGTTTCGTTTAACGTAAAGCCTTTTAAATATAATCAAAACGTTCCCGTGTTTCTGCGGTCTGCGCAAAATAATAACGAGTTGAGCTTTATGATTTATGATGAATTGAAAATGGGGGACCCTGATGTAAACAATACGAAAGTCTTTCTCTGGTCTGCATCCCCAATTAACAATTGTATGTACTGAGCTGTACTGTACTGTACCCATTCTGCAATCTGTTAATAAACTTTTCAATCAATCAATCAATCAATCAAGCTACGCGGAGCGCAGTCAGTCAGTAGCCTACACCCCGTATATTCCGATAATGCTATATAAACCATGCTGCATTCATTCTGAGAGGAAGATCTATTTTTCCAAATGCTATTTATAGGGTTTTGACCATAATTACACTACTGTTGCTATTTTACAATGAACTATAATGAACTACGGTTCGTACAGAACATGCCAGTGTTATTATGCACAGAAGCTCATTTCCTTGTTGTAATAATATATTCTACCACTGGGCGCCAGGTACGCCTGGTCTGACCTGTGCGTAGATGTAAGCACGGAGTCAAGTTCAAATCGAAATTGATGAATCCCACTCTTTGCTTAGAAATGATCGTACGCACAGGGTAAGCACAGATCTGTGCGTAGAACACGTTGATGAATGAGGGCCCAGGCTTTTATCACTTTGCACAGTTTTAAAACACTAATTACTGACCTTTTAATCACCGATATGGGAGTGTGCAAAATTGCAAATGCTTCTCAGGTTAAGCATTTGCTCTCCCGGGCTGCTGCTTGCTCTTTTTATCTTTATCTTTTTGTCCTTTGTCTATGTTCATTTACTGTCCTGTATGGTTGTTTGTTGTTGTTTTATGTCAGGTGTTGCTCGAAAAAGAGCTCTTTGAGTCAAGCTTCTTACCTGGTGAAATAAAGGTTAAATAAATAAATGGTATGTTGTGGGCGGCCATCGTTACAATCTCAACGAGAAATCCATGGGCTTACACTCATTTACAAAACCTTCCTTGGTCTGACTCCTCCTTATTTGATACACTTGTTGAAATTGTCATCTACTCCCTATAACACCAGAGCTGCTCACCATATCTCTCTAGAGACGTTCCCTGTGTTACCACTTCTTTCTGTCAATTTGCTGCTCCCAGCAGTTGGAATGAGATGACTTTGAAAATGGACACATTGACCCTCCTCACTACTTTTAAGGACTCTATCGCAGAGTTGTTTACACACGCCTGCAACTGTCACCCAGTAACTGTAATTTGACTATTCTGCTTCATGTATGCCTTTGTCATTTTATTTGGTTGTTTGTTTGATGTGTTTTAATGATTTCCCTTACCTCTGTGATGTATGTACCATCTGTCTTTTTTCTATTTTATTATTAATATGATTAATGAATAATAATAAAAAAAAATATATATTATCAAATGTTTCTGTCCCCTTTCCCTGTTACCCTTCGAGGGGACCTTTCGTCCTCTTGCCAGGCCGTCATTGTAAATAAGAGTTTGTTCTTAATTGACCTGCCTGGTTGAATAAAGGTTAAGTAAATCAAAATAAACGTATGGTATACAGTATATCAGTCTTCTACATCCAGTAAGATGGTTGAATAGCTGTCCCTCTCTTCTCTCCAGTACTCCCAGGCCTCCACAGTGTTGTCTGCAGGGGGGATCCGACAGCAGTTCTCCCTGCCGGAGAACATCCACCTCTCCATGGCTTCCGCTGACTTCATGAGAAACATCAACGTAGGTGGACTGGGAGTTATTACTTAGTGAGTTATTACTTATTACTTAGTGAGTCATGTAGAGAGTTATTACTTATTACTTAGTGAGTCATGTAGCGAGTTATTACTTTTACTTAGTGAGTTATAGCGAGTTATTACTTAGTGAGTTATAGCGAGTTATTACTTATTACTTAGTGAGTTATTAGCGAGTTAGTGCTACAACTCTACATACATCTGATATTACTCAATAGTACTAATTTATATAGAGGGGAGATTTGGTGTATAACATGGCAATTAAAATTAAAAATTTAAATTAAAAATTTAAAATAAATATAAAGAAATCTATTACAACAACAATTACAATTTTCTGGGAGGTTTCTATATCAATTCTCTGCTCATTCAATGCCTGTCTATAATTATGCCAATTATATGCTCATTTTATGCCTACTGTATGTCTATTTTAACTGCTGTGAAGCACTTTGGGCTGCAATTCCTGTATGAAAGGTGCTATACAAATAAAGTTTATTATTATTAATATTCATAATATTGCAAACTGCAATTACATGGTGTCTTACTAACTGCAATATGTAGAAATTCATAACGCAAAACAGCCCTACACATGTTTGTCAATGACATTTCTTTCAGCCATCCCGGGCACTGTAATTCAGATAGCATTTTCCTTATTTTGGAAGCTTAATGACTCAAACTCATGAATAAATAAATAACCTAAAAGTAAATTTCAGCGGAGTGCGGCCGGCGTGCCCCAATAGCAGCTTTTCCACTATAGAGCTTGATGATTTGAAAGTGATTGACACGTTGTGTGACCACTCAGGAGCACCTCGCTGTGCTGAACGAGGAGCCCATAGACCTGCAGTTCAACCACTCAGGATACCTCTTCCTGGCCAGCGAGAACGTGGCTCATATCATGGAGGAGAACTACAGGACCCAGAGGTGTATAATCACTACATTTACATTTAGTCATTTAGCTGATGCTTTTATCCAAGTTCTGTACAACAGGTCAG
Organism: Notolepis coatsorum; assembly: GCF_963971535.1. NCBI lineage: Eukaryota > Metazoa > Chordata > Actinopteri > Aulopiformes > Paralepididae > Notolepis > Notolepis coatsorum. Next base: position 126,834,148 of record NC_140172.1, on the reverse strand, counting down.
CAGGAAGGGTACAACTCTGGCAGCTAAGGGTGAATAACATTGTTCGTCAAACAGCGTCGAACTTGAGTGCTACAGACTTGCATAGTAGTATAGACATATTAGCATAGTAGGTAGTAATATAGGCAAGATATGACTACTGTCTTATTGATTGATTGATTGATTATGTGACTAATATGTGTATCACATTTGTTTCAATACAACTGCAATAATCTTCTGTAACACCAGGGATGCTGGAGCCAAGGTGTCTCTCTTGTCCCCCACACAACTGAAGGAGAGGTTTCCGTGGATCAACACGGACGGAGTAGTGCTCGCTTCACACGGTAAGAAGAATAACACAATACTATCACAGGGTATTAAAAAGTCTTGAATTCATAATTCTCAATTTAAGGCCTTAAAAGGTATTAAGTCTTGAATTGAATTTCCACAGGGGTGGGCACACCGGCTGTCGGGAGATGAAATAATATCAAATATATGAAATGTTTTTGTATTCAAGTTGTTTCTTGCAGGGGCTACCGGGAACTTGGTGCGTCTGGCGAGAGCCTGTATGGAATGCACAATCATTTAAATTGGCAAGTCAGTGTCGCTCCGGGTTTTTGTTTTGTTTTGCTAGTATCGTCGTGAAATTGGTATTACATTTTTGAATACATATCGAAAAGGTCTTAAAAAGTCTTAAATTGAATGGAGTAGTAAGACTTTTCTTTTTACCTTTGACGTTTCGCCGATGAAATCGACCGCCTCCACAAGAAACGGCACAGGTGTTGTTGTGGTGTGTGTACCGTCAGCTTGCTATGGTCGTCTTGCCGGATGTGGCGAGACAAGGACGTTCCGACGTTCCGCCGTACCCCCTGACGACTTTATCAGAACAGAGCTCCAGGTGCGGGATAGTTGGGAGGGTCTCCCTCGTCCCGGTTCAATGTCCGCTTGTCCTGCTTCCGGATTTCTGTCGCCCCCTTAATTCAACTCTGGTTTCTTAGATCATGTGTGATGATGATGCCAAAGAGCTGTCTTTCCGAAGCTGTCTCTTTGTTACATGAAAGGCATGGGATTTTGTAAATCACGTTGCATTTCTTCTCTGTGTCAAATCTATTCGTGTGATAGTGAGTAAGTGGTGTAGTTTGGTGTGGGGTTTTACCATGTTATTATGCTCTGTGAGATAGTGAGTACCGGTAAGTTGTGTAGTTTGGTGTGGGGTTTTACCATGTTTTTAATGCTTATGAGATAGTGAGTAAGTGGTGTAGTTTGGTGTGGGGTTTTACCATGTTATTATGCTCTGTGAGATAGTGAGTAAGTGGTGTAGTTTGGTGTGGGGTTTTACCATGTTATTATGCTCTGTGAGATAGTGAGTAAGTGGTGTAGTTTGGTGTGGGGTTTTACCATGTTATTATGCTCTGTGAGATAGTGAGTAAGTGGTGTAGTTTGTTGTCGGGTTTTACCATGTTATTATGCTCTGTGCGATAGTGAGTAAGTGGTGTAGTTTGGTGTCGGGTTTTGCCTTGGCTGGGCGGCCCGCTCCTTTAAAACGGTGGCGCGGCACGTTTTACGCCTACGGAGACGCAGAAAAAAGTTACCAAATCCATTCCGAGACAGACTAGCGTCGCGCGTAACAAGTCTCAATCTCTCTCTCTCTTTCCTTCAAGTAACTAGGGCTGACCTTCGAATTTTCTTTTGGAATTCGAAGCTTCGGGGCCGAGATTCGATTTTAATTCGAAGCTTTGAGATAATTATTATTATATATATTTTTTTGGGACTTGTACAGCACTTTGTTCAACTTTGTCAGTGCTGTAAAGTTTAAACCTTTTTAAATCTTAGACAAATGAAACACTTTGCTTTCATGAAATATTGTAAACCGTCATTTGAGGCTTTATAAAAGCAGCACAATGAACACAAATCTGTCAGTGCCGAGTCCGACCTCATCTTAAATAACAAACAGCATTGCTTGTTGTAGTTAACAAAGAGAGGCAGAGTTGATTTAGCAAAAAAAAAAAAATTACCTTTTATTTTTTTTAATATATTCAAAATTTATTTTCATATTCGAATCCCATGCCACAAGCTTCGAAGTATTTAAGACAGCCCTACAAGTAACCAAATGTTACACTATAAAAACGAACTGGATAGTTGATATAAGTTGATATATGAACTGCATAGTTCATATAAATGAACTGCATAGTTCATATAAGCCATTCTCCCTTTCTGTGTGTGTGTGTGCACGTCCCAACTCTGGTCTTTGGAAAGTTTGATAGTATTTACTGAGGATGGCCAGATAATGTTGATATTTAAACTTAAAAAATAATTATACAGAAAGAAGCTTCAGCAAGTACAAAACGCTGCTGACCGACAAAAGAAAATCCCTCACGGAGGAAAACACAAAGGCTTATCCATCATGTATCACAATGGTGATGTCAGCTAGAGATGGGGAGAAGCGTGAACCTTTAAATGACATCTCTTTGAAATAAATTACATTTTACAGTTTTTTTCTGATTTCTTTTAAACAAATAATTTTGTATTATTTAACTATTTAATTATTATTTAGTTATTGCACTGGTAGTTGAACTGCATTGAACTGAACTGAATTGAAAAAAAGAAACCTCATAACTGAACTGGCACTGAGCATTGAACTACACTGGCACTGTTTGCAGATGTACTGTTATTAAAGTTAGTTAAAAACATAATTTTGGAACTGTTTCGGGTTGAGATGTTTGGGTAAGCGGCCATAGAAGAAAAAGAAAAAAAATGTGTATTGTTTTTTTTGGTTGAATCCAAAGGAAAAAATATAAAATCAGAATAACACTTTTTATTTCTTCTTTTTGTCAGACCATTTTTGCAGTGTGCAGTTCTCTCTCCTAATTGGATAACGTGGGAACAGGATACCAGAATTTTGTGTTTACTGGCAAAATAAATGGCCATAATTGAGCAGCCCTACCCAGTACCGTACAATGTGTGCATGTAGTCGTTCCATTGTGAAGTGCTTCGAGTGCTACTAGCACTAGCAAAGCGCTATAGAAGAGGCAGCTATTCGTTGTGTGATCAATACAAAAACATCAGTTTTTCTTGTGTTCTGTGGCGTTGGCATTTCTGTGAATGAATGTCAGGGTCGTGTGGCTAGAACACCTGGCTGCTGTGACACCATCATGTGGCAACTTGGAGACGTCATCAAGGATAATGATTCACAACGAACCTGGATGCAACAGAGGACTCACAAAACATATATTGGTCATTGACCAAATACACACGGTGACCATTTTGCTCTTATGTCATGCTCAGGATGGGATTCCTTTCCACCCTGTTCCCACCCGAGGTAATAGCTGAACCCAATCAAACGGCAAAAAAATCGATACAATGCAATATATCGTGACATTTTGTGTGACGATATTATATCATTACACTACAGTGACGGAAAGTATCAATATTTTTATTTCTTTTAATTTGACTTACTGCAATAGACCATTATTGGAATGAGGTGAACTGACTGAAAACGTTATCTTATTAGATAAAACGGATCATTTATATATATTCTTATTGCAGTTGTTAACTAAGTTTTCCATTGGGGACATAATTTGCAGTTGAAGAAATGTAATTAATCAAAATGCAATACAATATCATGATATTACAGTATCGTGACTCGAGTATCGTCTTAATATGGTATAGTGGGGCCTCCGGTGATTCCCAACCCTATTAAACACCACCCCCTGAAACACTGACAGCCCTTCTAAAAGTCACAGAGAGGCAGTGGAGGAAAGTGTGATCCTGTCAAATGCACCATGGAGAGAGCAGTGTCTCCCGTCTCTGTCGCCTAAAGAAAGGGTTGTGTGACATCATGACCACAAAACACCTCGACCACATTCACTTCCTCCAACAGACCCAAAGATCTCCCTGATAAACTGGTTCTTGGGCAAATTATCAGACGCTTTCTTTTTTTGGACAAAATCATTTTCTTTTTAATATATATATATATATATATAACCTTTATTTACCCGGGTAGGTTCTCTGAGCATGGATGCTCTTTTACAGCAACGCCTTGCTTCACATTCACGCACAGTTTCATACATTCACATCAGGGAGCTGTGCTTCCAGTCACAAGCCTGCTTCTCTTAACCTTTAGGTCACTGCAGAACTATCCCTTTAAGGCCTGTGACACCCCCCACCCCATATTCATTCTAAAACCACACTTGGCGATATCATATGGTGGGCTTCATGAGGCCCTCAGCCAACGGCTCCAGACCTTCTGAAACTAACCGGTTCTCGTTGCTGCAATTTCCTCTGCAATGTTCCAAAACCACATTCTCTCATTGTGAATCGTTGATCTCAACTGGTCTTAATTGCTAAACAACATAAACCCCTTCCTCTCTTCTTCTGTCTCACCCAGGCTTGGAGAACGAAGGTTGGTTTGATCCCTGGACGTTGCTGGATGCCTTCAGACGCAAGGCCATGTCCATGGGGGTCTACCAGTGTTTTGGAGAAGTCACGGGTTTGTAACAGTTTACTGACACAAAAGCAATGCTATTATAGCTGATGTAGCCAGAGCTGTGTAAACGGCTGCTTCTCAAACCTGTGTCCCGAGCCCCCCCTGTGTCCCCCCACCCCCACAGGAGACACGATAACCTGTCTGGCTGCCTGTGTCTCCACCCACCCCCACAGGAGACACGATAACCTGTCTGGCTGCCTGTGCCCCCCCCCCCCCCCCAACAGGAGACACGATAACCTGTCTGGCTGCCTGTGCCCCCCCCCCCCCCCCCCCAACAGGAGACACGATAACCTGTCTGGCTGCCTGTGCCCCCCCCCCCCCAACAGGAGACACGATAACCTGTCTGGCTGTCGTCATTATGGCTCCTTCTGTACGCACTTCAATACAGTTAGTCCAGCTTGTTCCGTTTGACCTCATAGAAGCCCAACATTGATAAAAAATATTTTTTAATGTAAACGTTGCCATTGTTGTTGTCCTCTTATATTTACAAAGCAGAAATTATTTATCTAAAGGTGCTACAGATAACATGTTTATGTTGAGTAATAATTTTTTTTATAATGTTTGTGGGTCCAAAATGTATGTTGTTGTTTACATGTATCCCCTCCCTACTTCCCATTTCCCCACATGGAATGCACTTAATAAATGACTTGCTGGTGCTCTAGTGCGACATCTAGTAGCTGAATGTTATTTATAGCACATTTAAATGTTCTTGCCCCCCCCCCCCATAAGGTCTTTCATATTACAGTTCCTGTAACCTTTCAGAAATTAGCTTACCATCTTCTCCAGAGAGAGACAAGAAGATAGATACCAGTTTCCTCTCTGTGTGTTCAGTAATCTGGCTGCATGTTAGCCTAGCTTAGCACATTTACATTTACATTTAGTCATTTAGCTGACTCTTTTATCCAAAGCGACTTACAAGTTTTGTATAACAATACAGCAGGAAGGGTACAACTCTTATCAGCTGAGTAACAATGTTCATCAAGGTGTTGAGTGCTACAGTGTAGGTTAGTATATTAGGACATGACAGTAAAGTTAGTTACTTTAGGGTTAGATTTCTTATATATATTTTTTTTTTTTCATTTCAGATAATGATTGAAGAAGTGTGTATTTAGTTGACGGCGAAAGATTGGACGGGTTTCAGCTGTCCTAACTAGCACTTGACAATGACAATGACAAGCACAATGAATGGAAGTGGACATGGCCGGTTGGCCTAGGCCAGTGCTTCTCAAACTTTTTCTGTCAGGCCCCCCTTTGGCGGACCAAAATATTTGGGCCCCCCCCCTCGCCCCAACAAAATAGTCATGAAATGGGCCATGTTTTAATTTATTGAAATAACACCAATATCGTGACCTTTCAAATTGGCCCTATATTTTGTTTTCAGAGCTGTCATGGATGAAAAGCCAGCTTCACACAGATATGTGGTGCTGAATGGTATCAACACCTTAACTGCTGCATCATGAGATACTTTGAGATGAGATACTTGGTACTCAGCACCACACTCTGAAACTAGCTCTCCAGGTGGTATCAGATGAGATTTCAAAGAGTTCTTCCAAGAGTTTGGATGGAGATGTGTCAGGAAGCTTTGTCTCAATGTTGTCTGTAAAGTTTTTTTTTATCCAGAGTAACTTGGTGATCCTTTTCTGTGTTTTATTAAATAATGATTTTCAGATTTTGAGAAATGGTATTTTCATGGAGAACAGTGCAGCTGCAACAGATAGCACTTTAGTGATAATTTTCTGGAATAATTTTATTTTATTTTTTTTATTTTTATTTTTATAAATCTCAATGCCCCCCCTGTCATGCCTCTGCGCCCCCCCTGGGGGGCGCGCCCCCCACTTTGAGAAACACTGGCCTAGGCATTGTCCAACTAACACCTCTCCCGAAGGCTAACCGGCACTGTCCGCTTCCATTCATTGTGCTAAGCTAAGCTAACATGCAGCCAGATGGCTTTCTACTGAACGCACAGAGAGGAAACTGGTATCTATCTTCTTGTCTCTCTCTGGAGAAGACGGTAAGCTAATGTTGGCGTGTTCCTTTTAGATGTTCTTGCCCCCCCCCCCATAAGGTCTTATGCTCATTACAGTTCCTGTAACCTTTCAGAATTCCCTCCTGGGAAAATGCTGGCTTTTAAATACTGGACCTTTGATCACAACTATGTCTGTGTAGACATGAGGTGCTTCTAGCTTGGTACTCACTTCTCTACTTGATGGTTATTAATGTTGATTAGTTATTAGTGTTGATTAGTTATTAATGTTGATTTTGTCTCTTCTGCAGGAATTCACTGTACGACAAACCAAATGCAAACTCTCGAAGGCGGCGATGTGGGTTTCAAGAGAATAAGACATGTTTATGTAAGTGTAACAAAAGTCTTATATGCTTGGTGGAAAGTAACTTAAGTAGTTTTACTCAAGTACAGTAGTTAAAATGTTGAGCTACTTGTATTTTACGTGAGTATTTCCATTTTAGGGAACATTATACTTTTACTCCACTACAGTTCAAAGTAAATATTGTACTTTTTACTCCTCTACATTTATCGGAACCCATCAGTTACTAGTTACTTTGAAGAAAAAGATTTTGCATAGAAAATATGGCAAGAATGTATGAAGATTACATATTTTCACAATTGAAGCCTGTCAACTTCAAGATGATGTAATCAGAGCAGCATAACTACAACACATACCACTTTAACATAACCTTTAATCAGAGCAGCATAACTACAACACATACCACTTTAACATAACCTTTAATCTTATACATCATATAGCTCTGCTCTGCGTCATACTGTAATACAGGAGCTAAGCAGAGCGAGAGCTCGACAAATGTACCCGCTGAGGTCCCCCACAACCATCAGAACCGGGGAGGACCCGAGCTCCGGACCCCCCTAGCGGAGGACGGGAGGGTATCGGATCCGACTGTGCGAAGAGGAGTTTAGCAACTCAACGCACAGGGTGAGCAGACTGTGGGACTTACCCACGACTACACAAACGCGCAACCCACGCGCCACTAGGGAACGAACGGAAAGGAACAAACCCCTGTTACAACCCCTAATATCACGGGGTCAAGAGCAAAAGCCCAGCTGCATTGCCGACCCGAAGAGCCCAGCATCGGAGAGGGGGGCCGTGAGCAAGGGAAGTCTTTTCCGCTCCGGCACCCGCGCCTGCTCCAGCCAAAGGTGGCGCTGGGTTAGAGTGGCCAGGGCGCGTACCTTCCCGGCGGCGATTGCCTGCAGCTGTATCAGGTGCAGGATGGCTCCAGCCGCCTGGGTGTGCAGGAACTGATGGTGTTCGTCCAGCACTGCACCGCCCGCCATCATCCCTGACATGAAGCGCGCCAGCTGCGCGATGTTGGACGTCGCAGCTAGGCTCTGAGTCGAGGCGATGAATGACTGGTCACTCCAGTTGGCCAACTGCCTAGTTGGGGAACCGGCTTCCGCAACGGCTCCCACACCACCTCAGGACAAAGGAGAGACGCCATCGGGCTATCAAGCCGAGGCACCCCTTCCTTCAGTCCCTCGATCAAACCCACCACCCGCGTGACTTGCACATAGGCGGGGGTAAGGCCGGTGATGCGGGAGATTACCTGTCCCTGACTCACGTAGGCCTCCATTGAGGGGAAGAATGGGCAGACAACGCCCGTCTCCCTCACAGGATGACATTGCCATAGATGACCTATCAAGTCATCAGGGACAAGTGCAGGCAGTGGCTGCGGCAGCAGCACGCCATTAGCGGCTGCGGCTGTCGCCATGAGCTCCGGGAACAAGGCACGCAATTCCCCATGCGCACCTTCCTCCACGCAGCCCGCGTCCCTCACGTACGGGAGGCTGCCACTCATTGTGGTGCCACCATCCGATGCGGTTGATAGCAGGGCATCCCGTCGCCGAGTCGGAGGTTCTAACCCAACACCAGAGTACGAGGGACCCCAAGGAGACATACCACCCTGAGGGGGAGAGTGATGTGTCCCCACCGGGGCGTCAAACAAGAGCGCCTCCGCTTCCACCATAAAATCCTCTGTTTCCATCGGACAAGGAGAAACAGAAGCACCCTCGTCTGGCTCCAGCAGCTCACCAAAGCCAGGCCGTTCGCCCCTGCAGGCCACCCTCTTACGACGGGAACGAGCAGAGGCGAAGAGCTTGCGTCTCAGATCCTCCGCTACCAGAGGAGCCGTCAGCCTATTGGCCGACCGCCCCCCCGGCGGGGGAACCAGAGCTGGAACTAGGCCATCTCACAGGAGACGGCCTTGGTTCAACAGCTCCTCGGAGAGGCAAACTCTCCACCGGACGCCGATCGGGTACGTCTGACTGCCACGACCGCGGAGTCAGCGCAGCCCCACGACGCACGGCAGAGGCGGCAATGGAGAACCTTTGGTGAAGGGTGATGTTGCGAGCGCTCGGACCCCCCGAAGAAGACATTATAACTTAGCTTTTTTCTCTTAAATTGTGAGAAGAAAAAAAAAGAAACAATGTCAGCTCCAATTCCTTTCTTCAATATTTCAGCAGTCTCAAAGTGGTGTATACAGGCACTTGCCGTGGTGAAAACTAAAGAAGGAGCTGTTAGTATGGCCACACCCCTGCTTATGTAGAGGAGCGGATGGGGGTGTGGCCAGGCAGATGAGGTGTGTAAAGGTGCATGTGAAAATGTATTCAGTGCTAATACTGATATGGAAGAGTATTACAGTATGACGCAGAGCGGAGCTATACGATGTATAACATAACCTTTAATCAAAGCAGCATAACTAGAACACATACCACTTTAACCTTTAGTGGTCAGTGGATCGAGGATTGAATGCTCCCAAGCACTGGAATACACAAACGTCATGTAGAATGCATATTTTTACTTTAGATACTAGTACATTCAATAGTAAATACTTCTCTACTTTTTCTGAAGTAGAATTTGAATGGAGGATCTTTACTTTTACCAGAGTACTAATTTATCTGAGTATTTCTACTTTTACTTAAGTAAAGGAACTGTGTACACTGATTATATGTAAGGGATACTGCTAGAAAAATATGTTGGATAGTATGGAAGCTAAGACTGGTAGGATGGGATACATGATAGCGATTACATTTGTGATGCCAAGAATGCACTGATGGCATTATCATGCTGTGTTGCTGCTTTTGTCGCCACCTGGTGGATTCCTGAGGACAAGGCAGGCGCAAGAAAATTTAAAAGCTAAGTCTAGCTGCTACTAGACTTTTTTACTGTAAATAATGATGATGCTTTGGCCTCAGGAGGTCTCCAGGGACCGTCTGGATGAAACCATGTGACGCTCGGCTACTGTCACCTGGTTAACCCTTTCACTACCAAATGGTTAACCCTTTCACTGCGACAATACAGAAGGTTAACCCTTTCACTACGACACTACAGACAGTTAACCGTTTGTAGTGTCGTAGTGAAAGGGTTAAATGCTTTTCAACCAGAAAATGAAAGACACTGAAGTAGTGTAACCAGACATGCAAGGGCATTGACATGAAGGATCTTCACTCAGCTCTAATGTTCACTGCAGCAGAGGATGAGAGCTGTGGAGAAAACTCGACAAGATGGTGCTGAGTCTCAACTAGGGGCTGATCCCCCTCTGGGAGGCAAACACATAATTTGTTTTATTTGTGCAATAAAGAAAGCCATTTGCTGTAATAATTTTTTTTTAAAACGCGTTGTCATAGGCGCTGTGCTTATGAACACTGAAACTCTAAATTGAGAGGTCATTCTATGATTTCAACTCAAAAGATGCAGAGTTTCGGTGCCCAAGTGGCGAACCATGTAACACGCTGCGTCGCGAAGTGGCCGACCCGGGTTCGATTCCCGGACCCGCCGTCCTTTGCCGAATGTCTTCCCCCCGCTCTGTCTCCCGTTCTCTCTCTCTCTCTCTCTCTCTCTCTCTCTCTCTCTCTCTCTCTCTCTCTCTCTCTCTCTCTCTCTCTCTCTCTCTCTCTCTCTCTCTCTCTCAGAGCAGAGTTTCACCTATATTATGATGCTGGTTTTGGATTAATATTAATTTCTTTAAGGAAACATGAAAGCACTGTTCATCTTAAAGTCGATGTTTACACCTTTTGCCTCCACATTGATTTAGAACAGTGAACAAGTAGCTGTCCAGTTATCAGCCAATCAGAAGAGATTATTCTCACAGTACGTGGTATAAACCTCATTCGTTTTTATGATGCAAATCTGTCAAAACGTCCGTCGGTTAAAGGGATAGTTCAGCTTTTTTGGAATCTCGTTTGCTACTTACCACCACAATCCTTTCTCACCACAATCCATCCATCCATCCATCCACCCATCCATCCATCCATCCATCCTTCCATCCACCCTCATACTAGCTCCGGTTAGTTAGCCACGAACCAATGCAAAGTCAGTGCAATGGGGTGGAGTTCCTGTGTGTTGGAGCTGACTGAAGACGGCTCCACAGTGCAAACACAGATTTCGGTTTCTCCCTTGTCTTTGAGCAGGTTCACATGCAGAACAGTATGGAGTACCAGCCGGTGGAATGTGCCATCGTGGTGAATGCGGCAGGAGCCTCCTCAGGGAAATTGGCAAAGATGGTGGGCATTGGCTACGGTCCTAAAGACACGGTTGCTGGCGTCCCCTTCCCCGTGGAGCCCAGGAAGAGGTAAACGACTAAAGGAACACGCCAACATTTAGGGAAATTAGCTTACCATCTTCTCCAGAGAGAGACAAGAAGATGGATACCAGTTTCCTCTCTGTGCGTTCAGTAGAAAGCTATCTGGCTGCATGTTAGCCTAGCTTAGCACAATGAATGGAAGCGGACATGGCCGGTTCGCGTCTATGCTTTTTTTTTTTTTTTTTACTTTGGCCATTCCGCTGGCTCTTTTTTGCGTTTATCGTATTTACTCTGGTCAAGAATGACCGACAGAAACAGGCTGAAGGGGTACAGATGGGGGGGAAGACACTCTGGGAAAGGCACGGCTGCAGTCCGGGATTCGAACTCGCTAAACCCCAGATCCGTGACGAGCACGGTTGTCCCCGGCGCCGAAATAGCGCTCGAGGTACGCGGTGAGCTACTGGAGCTCCCCCTCGCGTCTATGCTTTTACCAACGCGTTCGTGTTTCCGGGTTCCCGTTTTGCGCTCTGATTGGCCACTGACCTACGCTAGTACGCCCCCCCTCGCTATGAGCGTAGCAGGACGCTAGTGGGCTAGTCGCTAAAATATATATCGTTTTATATATAATTGTACCAACACACACATTGTCCTGCAATACATGTACAGTGAATGCACAGCTACATTCGCCATATATTTCTATTGCTGCTGCGGTCTACAGTGAAATGCAATATTATTATTATTATTATTATTATTATTATTGTAAAGATTATCATTACAATCGCAGCCGCCTGGAGAGGCAATGTTACAAGTGTACAAGGGTTGTGTGCAAAGAGCACAGCCTCTCAATTTGCACAACGATTGTATTGCAGGACAATGTGTGTACTGCCGTCTGCCTAATATCTGTGTTGGTACAATTATATATAAAACGATATAAATTTTAGCGACTAGCCCACTAGCGTCCTGCTACGCTCATAGCGAGCGGGGCGTACTAGCGTAGGTCAGTGGCCAATCGGAGCGCAAAACGGGAACCCAGAAACACGAACGCGTTGGTAAAAGCATAGACGCGGCCGGTTCAGTAATCCAGAACTATTTTATTGATGTCTGCACTTTATGTGCTCATTTTATGTCTATTTATTCTATTCTACTATTTTATTGCACTGCACTATTGAACTATTTTACTCTGTCTATTTTATTTTACTCTTTTTATTATTGTCTATTTAAAACTGAATCAAACCATAAACAAGGTGGCCTGTTGGGATGTTAGATACTAATGTGAAAAACCATGATTTTATATGTCTGCACTTTATGTGCACATTTTATGCCTGTCTTTTTTCTGTTGTGAAGTACTTTGAGCTGCAATTTCTGTATGAAAGGTGCTATACAAATAAAGTTTATTATTATTATTATTATTATTATTATGCACTTTACTGTTACTTTGCACTCTGGTTAGATGCCAACTTAATTTCATTGTACTGTACTTGTGCTGGGCGATAGCAATACAAAACATGCTGATTTATTTTGCACACTCAGTTCTGCACACATGCATTTTGTTTGACAGTTATTGAGAGTAAATGAGTTGGAATATAATTTAATTTCAAGATCCTCCTCATCACCTACAAAGCCCTTCACTCCCTTGCCCCCCGGTACCTAGCAGACCTCCTCCATCCCTACATTCGGCCCCCGGAGGCTGCGGTCCTCTGACTCCGGTCTCCTCTCCATCCCCACCACCAACATGCGGACTGTTGGTCCCAGAGCCTTCTCTGTGGCCGCACCCACCCTCTGGAACTCTCTCCCTCCAAACATCCGTAGTGCTACATCCCTGAACCCAAATCCCAACTCAAAACCCACCTTTTCACCAAATTTGTAAATGACTGCCTGATTTCTCCTTTTTCTTTTGTTTTCTTTCTTTTCTTTCCTTTTGATTAATATTTTGTTGTTACGTTGTTCCCTGTCCCCCTCCCTTAGCTGTTAAGCGCCTTGGGTCTCCTGAAAGGCGCTATATAAATCTAAGATATTATTATTATTATTATTAATATTGCCACCAGTGATGTCATCGGGGACATTGAATCCTTGTGTTAATTACAGCACCGTGAAATGATAAGGATAAGACAAGGCATTGCTATTTTTTCATCTACACCATTTCACCGTGCTGTAATTAACACAACACAAGGATTCAGTGTCTCCGATGTCGGCCATAGTAAAACTAATTTACTCTCAATAACTGTCAAACTAAATGAACGCATACAGTTTTTGGATGTGTGTGAGATTATGTGCAAAATAAATCCTTTCAAATAAATTAAAGCTACTATCAGAAATGTCTAAACTTGAGGACAAATGTTTGCAAGGTTAGGCCCATTGTAGTACAACTGACTTCTCCCCACATCTGCCTTTAGGTATATCTATGTATACCACTGTCCAGACGGACCAGGGTTGGACTCTCCTTTCCTGATTGACTACTCTGGGGTGTACTTCAGACGAGAGGGACTAGGCGGCAACTACATTGTCGGGATGTCACCAGACGAGGTACGCAATAGCAGGGGTTGGGTATCGAGAACCAAGTACCAGTTGGTACCGGGTTCCAACATGGTCGATACTAACCCGGACCCAATCATGTGCGGCACCGAAACTGTGAGGATCCATGTACTTTCGAAAAAGAAGAGGAAAAGGTTCCATTTTGGCACCATTTTAGGAACCGGCATCGTTTTAAAGTATCGGTTTTGGCACCGGAATCGAAAAAAATTCAAGCAATACCCAACCCTAAGCCGGGCTGAACAAATCATACGTTACGCCACCAAAAGGCACCTGGTCTGTATAGAGGCATTTAGTATGCCGAAAAGAATCGGATCATTCTCACTTTAAAGCTTGTAACCGGAGTTGCAAGTGTGAACCCTGGCCATATGCAGGCAATTGCAACTAAAAGAAAAAACGAGCAGGAGCGTCAGGATCTTCCCGATGCAGTGCTGTGTCTCACTCGCTGATGCTCTTGTGTGTGAAATAATGTGTTTGTACAAACTGAAGATGGGCAGTAGCCACAACACACAAGAAATGGTAAATGGCTGCATTTATATAGCGCTTTTATCCAAAGCGCTTTACAATTTGTGCCTCACATTTGACCAATTCACTCACAACCATGCAAGGTGACAACCTGCTCATCAGGAGCAATTAGGGGTTAAGTGTCTTGCTCAAGGACACTTCGACATGCTGCTCGGGAGGAGTGGGAATCGAACTGGGAACCTCCGGATTACCAGACGACGGCTCTACCTCCTGAGCCACAATGTCACCTGTACTGAGATTAGTGTGCAGCTCTGTGTGCAACTTAAAGGGATAGTTCAGGTGTATTTTTAACCCTAGCGATATTTCTTACTTGCCAGTGATGTTGATCATCCAGCATAATCCATGCTGTTCCTCATAATAGCTCCGGCTAGTTCGCCACAAACCAATTCAAAGTGGAGGAGGACAAGCTCCTGTCTGTACAAGCTGACTGAAGACTTTTATAGGCTATGTTGGCTGTTCTAAAATTAAATAAAAATGTAGGTCACGTTTTCAAGTACACGATTGTTTATTGTTTACTAAAATAAAATATGCATGAAAGCTACAGTCAGTGTTGTTGTTTTTTTCAGATGGAGGAGCCAGACACCAGTAATTTGGAGGTGGATCACCAGTTCTTTGAGGAGAAGATCTGGCCTCACTTGGCTCATCGTGTTCCTGCTTTTGAGAACATCAAGGTAAGTTCCTTTTTTTGTTTAGGTGCCTTAGAAATCCATTATTAAAGACTAATTATAGCTTCCCAATGTTATAGTATCCCAGTAATATGGTATTCTTATTAAATAATTGACTCCATTTCTTAAGATGATTTGAGTATCGAGGTCGATTTCTACTGATGAAATTCACCCTCTCACATTCTTCCCTTCAGGTTACCAGTGCGTGGGCGGGTTTCTACGACTACAACTCCTTTGACCAGAACGCCATCTTGGGCATCCATCCGTTGGTCAGCAACATGATCTTCGCCACGGGCTTCAGCGGGCACGGCCTGCAGCACTCGCCCGCGGCGGGCAGGGCCGTGGCGGAGCTCATCCTGGACGGAAACTTCACCACGCTGGACCTCAGCGCCCTCGGCTTCAGGCGCATACTGGCCCAGGAGCCCATGCTGGAGAGGAACATTGTCTGAGGGAGGGAGGGAGGGAGGGAGGGAGGGAGAGAGGGAGGGAGGGAGAGGGAGGGAGAGAGGGAGGGAGGGAGAGAGAGAGAGAGAGAGGAGATCTCTGGTGGTGGGAAAAGGGGGGAACTGCCTCTTAAATAGGAGTGAGGGATGGAGGAGGTATAGAGCGGAGGAGACAGGTGTGGCGATCCCCCCGTAAATATTGACTTCCTGTTTGACTCTGGAAAGTCCCAGGTGCCAACAGTGGGATTTAAAGTTTGCTCACTTTTAAATGCCAGGACAATGCGTTGTAGCTCAAATGGAAACTGCAATCCTAAAGGTTCCAAGGACACACAGCCGCTGTGCTAAACATCCAGAAACTGTAGAAACACAGTTAGACTTCAGATTGAGGGGGAGGGGGGGGGGGGGGGGGGGTTTGATCAGAATCAGTGACAAAAAAATTGGTAAATTATTATTTAAAAAAATGTTTACTACATTTTCAATTGAGTCATAATGGCTACATTAGGAAGATATTGTTAATGTTTGCTGATCTTAATTTCCAGGTATTAAATTAATGCTATATCGTATAATTATTTTTGTTGAAAGTAGAGAAGTGCTACAATTGCCATGTTAGATTATGGAAGTACGCAATGGAGGTTGTGGCATTTCAATGCCCCACTCGTGTAAACAATGTCCATTTCTGAAATTAAATCAGCATCTTTGCTTCATGTAGTATCAGTCCATCTTCCGTGTATTAATGGTTGTTACTGGGAGAAACCCATGGTCACCTCAGGAATGTAGTTGGAGCCAGTGGTCCTTCATGTAATATAATATAATGTAATGCAGTGTGCAGTATGTTTGTTCGGATGGCCCATAAAGAAATGGCTGCGAATAGATTTCCTTTTTTTTTTGTATATAGGTCAACATCCTCCACTGTCATTTACAATCATTTACCCTCAGGGTTAGTAATGCATTGAAAGCAATGGGAGAATGAATTGCAGCTAGTGATCTAACCAGATTTTAAATCTATTTCAGTTTGAGCAAAAAGCATAATCGGATCAGTAACATCTATTGAATTGTCTTTAAACTGGAATGTATTGTTTGTTTAACTGCATATTCAATGGATTTTGGAGGCAAAGAAGTCCAGAGGTAACTATGAAATCAATACAAGTGTTCTTACAGAGTTTGATTGTCACAGTCAGTTACTCATTTCGATCTTGTGCTGGAAATCAGCAATTTTGTAACATTTCATTTTGTTACAACCTTATTGTTTCCCAACCCTTTTACTATTGTACTCAAAATATGTTTCAATAATCTATACTTTGTATCCGTTTCTGTCAGAAATCACTCGCATCTTTAGTTTGATGGCAAAATAAATGCCAATGGTAATACAGTAAGTCTTGGCGGTGTGGTCCTACTGTTTGAGTTGCTCCCTGCTGCATGAGAGGTTAAAGCACAACAGCTCGCCTCACACAGAATATAAAGCATAACGACATACTGAAACTGAACAGCAGGGGGCACTGGAGTGAATCCCCCATGGGCGCTGCAACGCTAGAGCAGTTGCATACAACAAGGAGTAGAACCAAAGCAGTTGGAGGTGGTGGTGATGATGGTGGGGGGTTACAGCAGCGGCTAAAGTACTGAGTGTGTGTGAAAGGGGAAGTCATTAAATAGACTGTCAACGCATTGTATGCATTGTATTTATTTTCTGTTTTGAGTCCGTTTTAAGTTATCAGCTCTCATTATGCTCTCAAATGCAATGTGGTTACATTTAATTGCATAGTTTGAGATAGACAGTCGTCAAGTTTCTTTATTAGTTGTCATATAGTCAATAGTATAATCAACTATATTATATATATATATATATTGACTATAATCAATAGTCCAATGTACAATTTTGTTTGTTTGTACAGTGTCTCCTCCCCCCCCCCTCAATGTACAGTTTTGCTTGTTTATACAGTGTGTCTCCCCCCCCCCAACCACCTCCAATGTAAATTACCCAGTATGGTTGTCAATATCCCAATGTTGGATATTGGAAAATGGAATGGAAAAATAGTGTTTCCAAATGTCAAACCACCAACACATTCCTTGTGGAAAGGTATGCATACTTACAGTACTTATATTATGCTACATATGGTCAGAGGCTGGAAAATAAATTTTCTTATATTTAAAAAAGAAAAATGTAAACAATGTAATTTTTCAATGGTTTATTATAAGGTTCTAACATATTTGGGTCATTTAACATCAACGTACATTGTGTTGACCAGAGTTCCTATAGTTTATCCACCTTTACTGCCATCATGTAGCCCTATAACAAATAAATCAACCCATGTATTTTAGCCTATTGTTAATTTGTAGACGTTGTTTATAGGTTAACTGTCTGGAGCAGTATCCATTTGATCAAATTAAATTAAATCTGGAAACACAGACGCCTTAATTTGAATCATTTAGATATGAAATGCTGGACTTGGTTAAATATCAATTCTGAAACTTGGCTGTGGATATCGACAGTTAAGGGGGGATAATAGCACCCCCTAATAGGGAAAAAAGTATTATTGAATAGATATCACTATGAAACTTTCCCAGTTTGTTATGTACATATAAACAAAGAAAAAAGATATTGCAAGTTTCCAGAATTTTATGTTTATATATGCAAATGACTGAGGCACTTCCCCATTAAATATGTGCACATTTATGGATGCAATCAGGCAAAAATGAAGTCAAATAAACAACTAAATGTGTGTTATTGACATTTCATTGTCACTAGTTTCATAGAAGACATGTTTAGTAAGCAAAATATAACAAAATCTCAATATCGTCGAAAAAAAGCTAAAAGACTATTTTGGGGGTGCTGTTTCGCCTTATGTAAACATACAGCTAGTGATGGGTACGAGCGCGCGGAGGCTTGAGAGGCAAAGCTGTCCAATAGCACGCGCGGATGGGTGGGCTCGTGCCCAGAGATGTGAGGACTGTCAGTTTGTATCACTTTCACACGCGCGCGGTATCACTTTCACACGAGGCAAACATCAAAGCGGCATCAATGTAGGCCACTGACACTTCATTTTGAACGGTAATTATTTGTTTGTCTTTTCTTCTGTCACTGCCTTTGGCGTCTAGCGGTAAAAAAAAAAAAAAAAAAAACGACACTATCTATCAAAATAAATTGTGTTAGTCTACTTGAACGTTGTCACCCACTGTGACCGAAATACGTGCGTTTATTATTCCAATTTACAGACTCAGTCTTAATTTCTACTCTCCAACCCCGTGTCGTGTGACAGTATACCATTTGTATATGATGGCAAAATGGGGGACCCTGATGTAAACAAGACGAAAGTCTTTCTCTGGTCTGCATTCCCTTAACAATTGTGTGTATTGAGCTGTACCAGGCACGTGCACACATAGAGGCCAAGGGGTGCCTGAGCACCTGCCTTTTTGAGCCTCATCAAAAAAGTGCCCTTTTTGAAAAAAAAATAAAAAATGTTTTTTTTTTTTTTTTTTTTTAACTGTTATGCATATAGACTGCCCTTCCAACTGAAAAATGTCAGGATAGAATCAAAATATTAGGTAAAGAGAGAGAGATGCCCCATATTCCATTGCAGTTTGCACGGCCTCCTCAGCATGCCTCTCCGCGGACCTATATATTTTATGCATAGCGTGGGTGGTGATGATGATCATGATAGAAACCGCTGTTGAATGCTGATATTACACTCATTGAGGGACACAAAGAAGTCAAGTCTGATGGGATTTGGGAATCTCAAATACAAATCGAGATTGGAATAAAAAATGCATTTATATTAAACAATACAGAATATACAGCACTTCTTGGGGTCTGTAGGGTAAGCACTTATTCCCTCCCCCCTGAACATTTATGGAGATGTATGGGCCTTTTAAGTCAGTGATAAAAGTGTTCAAGGATAAGTGAGCTCCTGCACTGATTATTATAGTTCAATATTCAATATTTGATCACCAAAACCCCCCAAAAAGCATAAAAAGGGGGCCCCCCGCCCGAAAAGGGCCCTTAAAAATCTCGCTTGCGCGCTAAACGCGCTCGCTTAATATATACACACAAGTGTAGTGCCCTTTTCAGCCTTTGAGCACCTGCCCCTCTAAAGTCCTGTGCACGTCCCTGAGCTGTACTGTATTGTACCCATTCTGCAATCTGTTAATAAAATGCTCAATCAATCTACCGCATATTTACACTTTTATTTTTATATCACCACATATGTATTTGTCTGAATATACCTGCATATACCCCCGCCCTCATATACTTGCTTGTACATCTGCACATAACCCTTAGCTCTGTATGATAGCATGTACAGTACTATAATGCTGTATAATGTATTCCCACCGCATTGATTGATTGATTGATTGATTGATTGATTGATTGATTGATTGAAAACTGTTAACAGATCCGTACAATACAGTACAGCTCAATACACACAACTGGAGGATGCAGACCAATAAAATACTTTCGGCTTGTTTACATCAGGGTCCCCCATTTTCAATTCATCAAGACATTTATGACATACATGACATACAGATATACAGTACTGTTTCATCACAACATTTATGACATACAAGACATACAAATATACAGTAGGAGAAAGAGATCATAAAAAAATATATATACATCGAAGGGGAAGAAACTGTACATTGGAGGGGGGGGGGGGGGAGTTGAACATTTACCAGGGCCAGTTTCTAATTGCAGCCACCTGTAGGTGCTCTTTGAGAGCAGCTTTGAAGGAGGGTATAGGTATTCACATTATTTTATGGCTGTGGGTAGGGCGTTCCACATTGTTGTGGCATAAATGGGAAACGTGTTTAGTCCCTTCCTTGAGCCGAATCTGGGTTGAACATGATTTGTGGAGCTCCCTCTGGTGTTGTGGTCGTGGAATTCACGGACCTTTGGGAAGTATTTCGACATGTACATGGGTATCTTAGTGGTGTAGTGTATCTTGTAGACCAGGCCCATTGCAAGTTGCTGTACTCTGTCGTCTACTCTAAGCCATCGATCCTAGGTTGTCAAAATGGGCAGGGGTAAGGTGGGTTTTAGGAGTCAGGTCAAGTAGTAGTCTGACCAGTTTGTTTTGTGATGTATACCTATCCTCTGTCTGTACTTACCTGCACATAGTCCTTTACTATCTAGCTATATCTGTACATATATCCTACTCTGCTAGGTGGTCTATATATTTATACAACTCTGTATTATACATCTGATTAGCACTACACGCAGTAGTACTAATTTGTATATTATTTTGTACCCAGTTGAATCACCTGTATATTGATGTTGCATTTTACTGCTATTATTTGCACTCTGGTTGGATGCCACACTTTTCGTTGTACTGTACTTGTGCTGGATACATTTTAATCTATTGTAAAAACTGACTGATAAGGACTTGAACGCCGCCACTAATTACAGTGCCACTGAGGTAGCATTCATTTATAGCGTGAATGGCAGGGCATGCAGACAGGGACTGCAGTCCAGATGTTGAAGGCTGTGCGTGTTTTGACAGACTCTTCCCCAGACGTTCAATGACTGGTTAATTTCTTGCAGTTTGGAAATTCAAATGAGTAAAAAAAAAAAAAAAAAACTGTTGGAACATGCCTTGGACAAGTTTAGGAGATCCTCTTTTCTGCAAGGAAACGCTGATTTCAGAGTGTGACTTCTCTCACTTAATAGAAACCGCTTCCTTTTAAATGTTTTGGAGCTCAGCTAACCGTCAAGACCTTCGCCCAAAGTTCTTAAATTTTTTAAGTCCATGACTTGACTTCTAGAAATGATCGATGCACGGAAGCTCTCTCGATGTGTCTTCTGACTGTTTTGGTGCACAGATATGTATTAGTCGTTTAGCCTATAATCAGTCTGCTATGCTACAGCGTGGGCCAGTTCCTTGTTATGAAGTTTATAGCTCAGCAGCATCCAGGTGTGCAGTAGCCTACAGGGCTCTGGGTTTGTTATGAAAGCACACTTATCTCAGCACATTGCACTAGGAATCTGTTTGCCCTCCCCCATCACAGACACACACACACACTCACAGACAGTTGACAGTTGACAGTTCGAAAGCGTTTTTATAGATCAATTATATAAGTACATTTCTTTCCTAAAATTGTATTGCCTATATTTATGTCTTTCAACTTTTACCCTGCCCATACCTGTACCTCGCCCATGCTTCTATGCTGCCTTAATTTCCCCAAGGGGACCAATAAAGGAATATCTTATCTTAATCTGAATCCAGTATGCCTATTGAATCCAAACGTTTTCAAATTCCTTATCAAATCTTTAGGTACCGGTAATTATTTGTGCTAAAAAGACAATTTCCAAGAAAAAAAAATATATGCAGCTATTACAGTCTCACAATATTCTTTCAGCAATGTTATAAGCAGAAGGTCAAGGGGGAGAAAAATATTTGATAATTTGTTAGAATACGAATCCAGGTATTTTGTTAACTTTGAACCGGTTACAAAACAGAACGGGCTAACAGAACCCAACCCTACAGTCAGGGGCGTAGCTGTAGATTCTGGGCCCCATGAAAGAATGTATTTGTAGGCCCCCAGTGAATGAAAACGCATAACATGGTTTTTACCTATACATTCGGATCAGCAGTTCAGCACCTGCACTGTTGGTGGGTGAGCCTAGTAAAGGATGTCGCATTGCGTTCATCTTCAATGAATGGACCAATGCAATAGTCTACCAAAGCCCCCCCTCTCTCTCTATATATCTCACACACACACACACACACACACACACACACACACACACACACACACACACACACACACACACACACACACACACACACACACACACACACACACACACACACACAAACATAGTATCAATGAGAGCATCAATAATACACCCGAGTGATGTCTAGTAAAGGGCCCCCCCCCCAGTGCTGGGCCCTTGGAATCATCCTAAGCCCCCCCCCCCCCCCCCCCCCCCAGCTACGCCCCTGCCTACAGTTGAAACCCATGACAAGAACCACTGTCCTCTCTGATTTCGTCACTACACTGCATCAGTACAGGAAGTGTCACTGAAAGTGTATTTCCTGTGCACGCATGCGTGTACATGAAATTATGTTGAAATTTCGGCATACAATGTCAGTAGCATTATGTGGCATAAATGTGTCATGCTGGGGAAAACCATGACTTATAAAGACATTTAACCGTATCATGTTGGATCATTTAGTTTCTTGACTATTTCAGAATCCATGAAAAGAAAGATGTGAGCTGACAGTCAATTGTAATCTCTCTGTGATGCTTGCCAGCTCAACCGTTTAAAACTTTAACTTTTAAGTCAGGTATTCTCAAACCCTGTTTGAGAAGTGACCCCGAATTGTGGTGGTTGGATTGGTAGTTCTCAACTTGTGAACATTCCTACTTTCTGTGAAAACTGAAACAGTAGGTAGCTGTCTAGCTTCACACACTGTTTCCTCTTGAAGACTACGTTCACTATGTAACTTTTTCTGATTGGATAGTGATCAGGAAGTCCGTAAAAGGCTACACTTAAGATAAGATAAGATAAGATATTCCTTTATTGATCCCCTTGGGGAAATTCAGGCATCATAGCAGCATGGGGGAGGGGAGGTACAGGTAGTACAAGAAGACATACAGGTACAGGTCACAGAATTATAGTACAGTGGAGAAGTAAAAATAGAATAAAAAGGCAGTGTAAACAATATACAATATAATTAACTCTGGACATTATGGGCAACAAGGTGCGAGCTGAGCATATGTATGCCCTCTCGGTTATATTTGCCCTACAATAAATATAGTTACAATATATAATCTAATCATCTAAATCGCATCTAATATATAATCTAAAAAAACGAAATGCTAAAATGCTAAATATATGCAATATATAATCTAATAATCCAATAATTTAATCAAATCTAATATATAATAAAAAAATGCTAAATATATGCTCTGATGAAGTATACAGTATTCACATAAGGTGCGGTATGCATAAGGTAAGTATATTGTCCTTTTAGGTGGGAGTCAGCTACTAGGTTCCTAGTAGTTGGATGTCTGGCAGCAGTCCCTGCCCAGTGCCCACTGTTGTGGAGCCTGATGCCTGATGGCCACTGGTATGAAGGACTGGTCGAGGTGGTTAGTTGAGTGTCGGGGGGGGTATGAGTCTGTGACTGAACGTGCTTCTCATCTTGACTAGCTCATTGTAGAGGGGGTGGGGGAGGGATTCTCCAGGATAGCAGCCAGCTTCCTTCTCATCACCCTCTCTGCCACCACCTCTAGTCTGACCACCACGGAGCTAGCCTTCCTCACCAGCTTGTTCAGTTTGTTGGTGTCCCTCGAGTTGATGTAGCCCCCCCAGCATGCCACAGCATAGAAGAGGACACTGGCCACTACAGACTGGTAGAATGACTGCAGCAGCCTATTGCAAACATTGAAGGACCTGAGTCTCCTCAGGAAGAACAGCCTGCTCTGTCCCTTCCTGTAGAGCTTACGATGGAGGAGTCGTCAGAGAACTTCTGCAGGTGGCACCTGTTATGTATTGGGTTAGGTTTGTCCCAGGGCGATTGCCATACTCGCCCTGTATATGTACGTTGTGATTGCGCACCTGGGGTTGTTGTGTTTACCTGCTACCAAGTATAAATCCTCGCTACTGAGTACCTCCGTGTCAGAGTGATTATTCATTGTTATATTATCAGGATCAGATATAACAAATTGGCGATGTTGAATGAAAAGTTGGACTTTGGAACTAAGTGGAGGGCATATGGCATAGGCGTAGTTTGAACTTCACGCCAGGGGGTGCGACTGCGCGGCGAACGATACCGCGCACGCGTGATTTTTTTTACCTTTATTTTATTATTTTAGCGTTTTTACAATGCCCTAACCCCTAATTTTTTATTTTATTTAGGTAGTACAGCAGCACACACACACACTCACACACACAGCACTACGGGGGATCATTTTTAACTGACTTGAAGAATGGAGGCTCTAATTATTATTATTCATAGAGACTCTCGGTCTCGAGCAATAATAGTTATTACAGCCTCCATTTTTCGTGGACGAAAAATATACCAGACTATAGATATCAATTTTCCCGAAATAACGCTACCTGCCTCGACAAAATCCGTGCATTGGTTATCCAGATACATTAATTATCATCTCAGAATAAGTGGCTTTGTACAAGTGTTACAATCTATCGCGCGGGGCATTCTGCTGCTGCTGCTTGGTGCTTGGCCGCACGTTAACCCTTTCACTGCCACACTACAGAAGGTTCGCCTTATAATGTGACATGATTACTACTATAAAATGAATGTATTGTAAAACAAAACATAATAGAATTCAGATTTGTTTCTCACAATTATTATAATTTTATTAAAATAAAAATAATCTTGATTTAATTTTTTTTTTTTAAAGCAATTTCACCCCCGGCCACCAGGGGGTGCAATGCACCCCCTGCACCCCCATAAACTCCGCCCATGGCATATGGTAATGGTTGCCATTAGCAACGGAGCTATGCGTGTGCGGCGGACTGGTAACGTTGATGTGTGTGTGAATGTCGGATCTAGACACAGACAGTGATAAGAGTACGGACAAACAAGAAGTGCATGTGGTACAGTAATGTGAGCTGACAGTCAATTGTAATCTCTCTGTGATGCTTGCCAGCTCAACCGTTTAAAACTTTAACTTTTAACTCAGGTATTCTCAAACCCTGTTTGAGAAGTGACCCCGAATTGTGGTGGTTGGATTGGTAGTTCTCAACTTGTGAACATTCCTACTTTCTGTGAAAACTGAAACAGTAGGTAGCTGTCTAGCTTCACACACTGTTTCCTCTTGAAGACTACTTTCACTATGTAACCTTTTCATGAAGAAATATTTATTCTTTAGCAGAGACAGAGTTGGGCTCTATACATTCACTCTACATCTTCTGGCCGCCTCAGACCCACTCCTATCCTTCATCAAAGAGAAGCCAGCTATTCTCACAATGGTGGAATGAACTTCCCACCTCAGTCAGGACAGCCAAAAACCGGACCTATTCTCAGCCGTCGACTAAACACATCTTCAATCAATATCTGAAATGAAGAGAAAGAAATACTTTATACTGTCCTTTACTATCATGCACTTTGCTATTAACACATTGGGCGCCAGAGGTCGCTGTGGGCGTATGGCCATGTGTGCCAGCACTGTAATGAATGGGGGTACATGCCGGTGTTTGCAGTGCTAAAACTATATTACATATTATAGCTATGGATCTAATAATATAGTCGATTGTCATTGAATTTCTTCCGATCAAGATGCAAAAAACAGATAATTCTTTCATCAATACATTCCCGTTTTATACCGTGGTGAATATGAGTATAGTTTTAGAGTAATTCTGTGTAATCCCAGGAAATGCAGCTAAACAGCATTTTATTGCATTTCACTAGGAATCGTGCCATTCCTCGCTTGGATCAACAATCAATCTGAAATCAACGCTAGATTATCGGTATTATGTTTCATCATGCATGCATGAAAGGGTGGGGGGGGGGGGTTATGCTTCGATCGTCACCAACGGCATACGTTGTGGAGTAACGTTACAGGACACACAGATCACAATGAAGGCATGCTCGGATCAACGTAAGATTGATAACATATAGCACTTACCTTGACTAGGATGTACTGCAAAAAGAATATTCCAATTATCTGATCGCCATTCCAAGTATTGATGTCGATCGTGTTGCCAAGATAATCCACGAAAGTACATGAATCCACGGTGCTTGATTCTCCCCAATCCATGTGTTATAATCGTTACTAATGCCCGAGTAGGAAAACCTGGACCGGACTTGTTAGATCAACATACAGGCTGAGCCAGAGAGAATCCAAGGATGTGCAATAGCGGCCGCAATGCGTTAGGCGGCGGTATTGGACGTTTGCGATCTCAGACCCATTCAGGACAGCCTGCACAGGCTGCCCCGATGAATTATCAATGGAAATAGCGAATAAAAGAAATAACGATCCAGAAACGTGTTAATCAGTGATTGGCACTCAACCGTTGGGCGTCAGAAACGTGTTTATCCGTGAACGGCACTGAATGTGTTAAGGAATCCTCCTTCCCTATATTACTACCTACTATGGTAATATGTCTTTACTACTATGCACACAAGACTGTAGCACCCAAATTCAACACTGTTTGACGAACATTGTTACTTAGCTACCAGAGTTGTACCCTTCCTGCTGACTTGTTGTACAGAACTTGTAAGTCACCTTGGCTAAAAGCGTCAGCTGAATGACTAAATGTAAAATGTAAATGTAGGAAGAGAAAACCCTCCAGACAGCGATGCATGAATCACAATTGCATGTGTTGCCCCATACAAGCTCTTCTGATTGGATAGTGATCAGGAAGTCCGTAAAAGGCTACACTTAAGATAAGATAAGATATTCCTTTATTGATCCTGTGGGATATTCGTGGATATCCTGAAGAAGAATGTTCTCAGTCAACCGAGGTTCAGTTAATAACAAAGGTTTATTAACCAAACAGATAGAAATATACATAGTACATAGAGAGAATGGCTGAGGGGCTCTCCCCAGGTGATCAGCTGAAATGACCCAGGTAAAGAGACCTCGATTGTGGTCGGGAGGAGCCCTATATAGTTAAAAGGGGGGGGGGTGTGGTCCCATTTGATAGGTCAATTGGGTGAATGAATGAATGAATGAAAACTTTATTTAACAGATTGCAGAATGGGTACAGTACAGTACGGCTCAATACATACAATTGTTAAGGGGATGCAGACCTGAGAAAGTCGTTTGTCTTGTTTCCATCAGGGTCCCCCATTTTCAATTCATATAGACATTTATGACATACACAACATACATGACATTTATGGCATAGGGACATATAGGTATTTAGTACTGATACATTTGTGACATAAACGGTATTCAAATATACAGTACTGTTACCCCTAGATCCTGACAGAGTATATACATCTGATGGGGAGGGGACTGTACATTAGGAGGGGGTGGGTGGGTGGGAGAGAAATATACATACGGCGGGGAGGGAATATATACATGCGGTGGGGAGGAGACTGTCTATTAGGAGGTGGTGGGGGTTTTGGGCATTTACGGTGGCCAGTTTAGAATTGCAGCCTCCCGTAGGTGCTCTTTAAGAGCGGTTTTGAATGTGGGCAGGGATTCACATTCCTTTACAGCTTTGGGTAGGGCGTTCCACATTGTTGTGGCATAATTGCGAAACATGTTTAGTCCCTTGTTTGAGCCGAATCTGGGTTTAACATGATTTGTTGAGCTTCCTCTGGTGTAGTGGTTGTGGTATTCACTGACCTTGGGAAGTATTTTGACATGTACATGGGCACCCCGGTCGTATAGTGTATCTTGTAGACCAGGCCCATTGCAAGTTGCTGTACTCTGTCGTCTACTCTAAGCCATCCTAGGTTGTCAAAGTGGGCAGGGGTGAGGTGGGTTCTGGGGTTCAGGTCAAGTAGTAGTCTGACCAGTTTGTTTTGTGATGTTTGTAATTTTGTTTTAAGCGCCTTTGAGGTGCTTTGGTACCATGAGGTGCACGCATAGTCATAGTACCCTTGAATGAGTGCTCCTGCCAGAGTCTTCAGGGTATTCTTGTTTACCAGAGAGGAGATCCGGTACAAGAATCGAGTTCGTTGGTTGACTTTTTTTATTACATTGGATGCCATTTTGTCACAGGAAAGATTTGTCTCTAGGATGGAACCCAGCTAGGTAATTTCGTCTTTCCTTGTGACAATATTGTCACCCACTGTAACTGAGAAGCCGTCGGTCTTGCTGAGTTTGTTATTTGAACCGAAGAGAATGGACTCTGTTTTGCCCATGTGTAATGATAGTTTGTTATCAGCGAGCCATATGCAGATTTTGCCTAGTTCCGAGCTGAGGGTTTTTTCAACCTGCAACTTGTTCTTGTCAGAGACCAGCAGGGCTGAGTCGTCCGCAAACAGGAACAAGTTGCAGTCACAGGCTGACGACATGTCATTTGCATAAATTAGGAAGAGTAGCGGTCCTAGTATGCTTCCTTGTGGAACACCACAGCTCACTGTGAGGGGGGGGGGGATAGAGTACCGTTTACCTCTACCATCTGTTCTCTGAATGAATGAATGAAAACTTTATTTAACAGATTGCAGAATGGGTACAATACAGTACGGCTCAATACAAACAATTGTTAAGGGGATGCAGACCTGAGAAAGACGTTTGTCTTGTTTCCATCAGGGTCCCCCATTTTCAATTCATATAGACATTTATGACATACATAACATACATGACATTTATGGCATAGGGACATATAGGTATTTAGTACTGATACATTTGTGACATAGGCGGTATTCAAATATACAGTACTGTTACCCCTAGATCCTGACAGAGTATATACATATGATGGGGAGGGGACTGTACATTAGGAGGGGGTGGGTGGGTGGGAGGGGAATATACATACGGCGGGGAGGGAATATATACATGCGGTGGGGAGGAGACTGTCTATTAGGAGGTGGTGGGGGTTTTGGGCATTTACGGTGGCCAGTTTCGAATTGCAGCCTCTCCCCTCCAGGTAGGATTGCATCCAGCTCACTGATAAGCTATCAAAACCAATTGCTTTTAGCTTGTCCATCAGAATGGAGTGATTGACAGTGTCGAAGGCCTTTTGTAGGTCCAGCATGACCATGCCGCAGTATTTGCCCGCGTCCACCTCTTGTTTGATGTGGTCGTTCAAATAGAGGAGGCATGTGTCAGTGGAGTGGGACGTTCTGAAGCCAGATTGGAATTCGTAGATTCGATTTTTTTCCGCCAGGTACTTTTTGACCTGTTCGTAGACTATTTTCTCCATGACTTTCGAGATGGAGGTAAGAATAGAAACAGGGCGGTAGTTGCCTGGGTCTAATTTGCTGCCCTTTTTGTGCAGAGGGGTCACTCTCGCAATTTTGAAGTCCTTGGGGACGTGCCCCTGTTTTATAGAGAGGTTTATTATGTGTGTGATGACTGGGGTGATGGCGGCTGCTGCGTCTCTGAGGAATTTGGAGGGGATGTTGTCATGGCCAGTGGCCTTGTTAGGTTGGAGGGCGCTCAATTTTTTGAGTACCTCATCGGTTGTTACCATTTCAAGTTTGAAGTCGTCTTTGTGGACCCCTAGGTTTTTGTAGTATGCTACTATGTGTTCTACCCCATAATGCCCTGAGTGGGAGGGTAGTTTGTTTACCAGTGTTGTGGCTATGTTTGTGAAGAAGATGTTTAAGTAATTGGCTACATCCAGCTTGTCTGTGATGAGCGTGTTGTCCGTCTTTATGTTTATGTTTGAGAATCTGGTTTTAAGTTTTTTACTGCAGCCTAGTTGATTATTGAGTAATTTCCAAAGTTCGTGGGGTTTGTTTTTGTTTTCCTCAGTTTTGTCGTTGATGAAATTTCTTTTTGCGGTTCTGATCATGGTGTTTACGTCATTTCTTAGTCTGTTTCTTTGAATTTTTTGTTCAACCACGTGGGCTTGGAGTTCACTGTTTGAGCTTTTGGAAAGCTTTGTCTGACTTTTATGAAGTTCAGAGCATTTTTTGTCTCTGGTTTTCATAGCGGCCAGTATTTCAGTGTGCATCCATGGCTCAGCGCGATTTTTACCCCTGGTGGTTCTTATGGGTGCCATGTTGTTGAGTATTGCTGTGAATTTGGTTTTGAATCCAAGCCATGTTTCTTCAACCAGTGTACCACTGAGTTCATCTGACCAGTCCAAGCTCCCCAGTTCTAGGTTAAAGGCCTCTCTAGAGTAAGTTTTGAGGTCTCTAGATGTGACTGTTTTGTGACAGCCGGCCTTCTGTTTTAGCTTTTTGCGGGTACAGAAAATCATATAATGATCACTTAATCCGCATGCTATCACCCCTTTATTGGAGATCATGGACTTGTCAGAGGTCAAAATGAGGTCAATGGTGGTTTGTGTCGAATCACATACCCTTGTGGGTTGGGTGATTAGCTGGCTGAAACCGTGCAGATCAGAAAATCTACTGAAGGCCTTGAAGACGGGTGCTGCTTTACGCAGCATATCCGTGTTCCAGTCCCCAATAAGAATTTTTTCTACCCCCTCCACCCCAGCTAAACACCCATTCAAGATTTCAAGATTCAAGATTCAAGAGTTTTAATTGTCACGGCATACAGGTATACAATGAAATGCGGCTGGTCTTGCCCGCGACGATGTGCAATACAGTGGTACAACATATAATAGAATCCAATAAAAATACAGTGGTACAACATATTAATAGAATCCAATAAAACAGTGCAATAAACAGGTACATGGTGTGCCATCTCGGTATCTGTACATTAGTATTTACAGAGCATATAGGACATGCTAGTTAGCTTTAGTAGTGCAATACACTGTTCCTGATGTTATCAAGTGTGTCATAAAAGCCACTCTGTTCTGGCGGTCTATAGATTGTGCCTACTATAGATTGTGGCAGATTGTGGTGGTTTCGCCCTGTCTAATAAGATTTCAATCCAAACAGTTTCAATTTCATCATGGTTAAGGTCAGTACGGTTGATGTATTTGGTATCTTTGTGTATATACACACAGACGCCACCTCCATACTGGTTTCTATCCCTCCTGACTATTGAGTAGTTTTCAATTTCAATCTCTGGATCCTGTACAGATGAGTCTAATTTTGTTTCTGTGAAACACAATATGTTAGCCTTACCGTTTAAAAACAACTGTTTGATTTCAGCCAGTGGGGGAGGGGCACACAGGTAAGGGGACACAGGGGAGGGGAATGTCTTTACATGAGGGCATTATATTATTCCACAGTTACTCACTTTTCTCTATTATAATGTGGGTGAGATTAATGTATTGGGGGATGTCTTTACATGAGAGAGTTGGGGAATCAATATATTATTCCACAATCCCCTTGGGGAAATTCAGGCATCATAGCAGCATGGGGGAGGGGAGGTACAGGTAGTACCAGAAGACATACAGGTACAGGTCACAGAATTATAGTACAGTGGAGAAGTACAAATAAAAATAGAATAAAAAGGCAGTGTAAACAATATACAATATAATTAACTCTGGACATGTGCATTATGGGCAACAAGGTGCGAGCTGAGCATATGTATGCCCTCTCGGTTACAATAAATATAGTTACAATATATAATCTAATCATCTAAATCGAATCTAATATATAATCTAAAAAAACTAAATGCTAAAATGCTAAATATATGCAATATATAATCTAATAATCCAATAATTTAATCGAATCTAATATATAATCAAAAAATGCTAAATGCTAAATATATGCTCTGATGAAGTATACAGTATTCACATAAGGTGCGGTATGCATAAGGTAAGTATATTGTCCTTTTAGGTGGGAGTCAGCTACTAGGTTCCTAGTAGTTGGATGTCTGGCAGCAGTCCCTGCCCAGTGCCCACTGTTGTGGAGCCTGATGGCCACTGGTATGAAGGACTGGTCGAGGTGGTTAGTTGAGTGTCGGAGGGGGTATGAGTCTGTGACTGAACGTGCTTCTCATCTTGACTAGCTCATTGTAGAGGGGGTGGGAGGGATTCTCCAGGATAGCAGCCAGCTTCCTTCTCATCACCCTCTCTGCCACCACCTCTAGTCTGACCACCACGGAGCTAGCCTTCCTCACCAGCTTGTTCAGTTTGTTGGTGTCCCTCGAGTTGATGTAGCCCCCCCAGCATGCCACAGCATAGAAGAGGACACTGGCCACTACAGACTGGTAGAATGACTGCAGCAGCCTATTGCAAACATTGAAGGACCTGAGTCTCCTCAGGAAGAACAGCCTGCTCTGTCCCTTCCTGTAGAGCAGTGGTTCTCAAACTGTGGTACATGTACCACTAGTGGTACTTGGTGGTACTGCTGGTGGTACTTGAAAACATTTACAAAAAAGCAATTTTTTTTTTAATATTCTTTTTTTAACACTTTAAGTGCCGAAAACGTGTTTAGGCGTCTTTCCTAGCCATGCTAAAGTTGCAGAGGACGCCCTAACTCGTCTTTAATATCAATATTTAAAAAATCTGTGATCGAAATCATATTTTTCCTCCGCAGCCCTGAGACACAGTGCTGGCCTCCTCTCAACCCTCTAGCGCAGTGGGGCCCAACCAGTCAATCGACAGGTAGATCGCGGGCTGATTTCAAGTAGATCTTGATTAATAAAATTCGATTATAAAAAAAAAAAAAAAAAAAAAAAAAAAATTATTTTTTTGCTAAATCAACTCTTCCTCTCCTTGTTAATATTTTTTTTAATTATTTTTTAAACATAACATCAAATTAGACACACAAGCATTAACAGTAAACATCCAGTAAACATTTTTTTTGCAGTCAGGCCACTGAACTTAGAAGCAGGCCAGGCCAGTGTTTCTGGTTGCGGCGGCTCGATAGTTAGATAACCTAAGTGGGGAACAACCAGGAGATCACTGTGACAGAGAGTAATGCAGTCTAAACAGTCATAAATCTTTAATTCAACTTCAGCCCTGATCATAACCATTTATTTTTAGATTTTTTGTAAAGATAAAAAATCTGACATTACAAAAAATTCATCAAAATCTGTGTTGCTGCTAATCATTGACACATGCCTAGCCTGTAACAATCCCCCCCAGAAAAATTTACTTTGCATTTGATATATTGAAAATATTTTACTTTTTGTGTGTTTTTTTTAACAATAATTTGTGATGCCATCACACATTTAAAGAGTAAACATTAAAAAATGTATTGAATATGTGTTTTCTTTTCTTTTTTACAATAATTTGTGATGCCCATCACAAACACTGGCATTTAAAGGGTAAAAACTCAAAAATTCCTGCACCAGAATGCAGGAAATTAAGTTTTTGTAACAAAATAATTGTGTGTGTGTGTGTGTGTGTGTGTGTGTGAGTGAGAGAGAGAATGATGGACAATTGCTTGCTGTGTGTGTGAGAGAGAGAGAGAGAGAGAGAGAGAGAGAGAGAGAGAGAGAGAGAGAGAGAGACAGACAGACAGACAGACAGACAGACAGACAGACAGACAGACAGACAGACAGACAGACAGACAGACAGACAGACAGACAGACAGACAGACAGAGAGAGAGAGAATTAAGTACATTTGCTGAAATACAGTTGTTCTTAATTTTCTCACTTGCTATGTGAGAATGTTAGTTATTATGTTCTCAATGCCCCTTGCATTGTATGAGTTGTGTGGAAGCGTTTGCTAGTTTTAGTGCTATCCCTTTGTACATTGTGGCTGTGTCTGACAAAAGTTAACAATACATAATGGTATTAGGAATACATTTGCCTCCTGCGTGAACTGCGCATAGCTGAATAGACTATATTTTAACACCGGTCATATGGTGGTACTTGGAGAGCCAGCTACGTTCTCAGGTGGTACTTGGTGTAAAAAGTTTGAGAACCACTGCTGTAGAGCTTACGATGGAGGAGTCGTCAGAGAACTTCTGCAGGTGGCACCCGCGTGAGTTGTGGCAGAAGTCTTGGCCTTGGGTATAGAGCAGGGGTGGCCAACCTTTTTTGAACCAAGATCTACTTTTTTATTTACCACCTAGCCGAGAGCTACCAGCCAAAATTGTATATTGTAAGCCGTCATTTGAGGCTTTATAAAAGCAGCATAATGAACACAAATCTGTCAGTGCCGAGGCCGACCTCATCTTAAATAACAAACAGCATTGCTTGTTGTAGTTAACAAAGAGAGGCAGAGTTGATTTTGCAAAAAAAAACTGGTTGGGCACCACTCAAGTCAAGTCAAGTCAAGAGTCAAGAGTTTTAATTGTCACGGCATACAGGTATACAATGAAATGCGGGTGGTCTTGCCCGCAACGATGTGCAATACAGTGGTACAACATATAATAGAATCAAAAAATGAAAAAACAACATTGTGCAGTAAACAGGTAACAGGTAACATGGAGTGACATCTCGGTATCTGTACATAGTTATTTACAGAGCATATGGGACATGCTAGTTAGCTTTGGTAGTGCAATACACTGTTCCTGTTATTCTAATTTATATGTTATATATGGTATAGAGGGTGAAAAGGAAGGGTGACAGCACAGTTTCTTGGGGGGCGCCGGTGTTGCTCACCAGTACGTCAGACTGACTATCCTGTATGCCAGACTGACTGTCTGCTGCTGGGTGATGGGGGGGGGGGTGAGGAGGCTACTCTAGTCAAAGCGGTTGAAAAACGTGTTCAACTCGTTTGCACGCTCGGGGGGCCCCTCCACAGCTGTGCCCTGCTGTTTGAACCCAGTAATCCTCCTGACACCCACCCACACCGCCCTGGTGTTGTTGGCCTGTAGTCTGCCCTCCAGCCTGTCCTTGTAGCTCCCCTTGGACAGCCCTGGCCTGCTCAGTGTCCCCTGCCATGGAGGCCCTCTTTTTCCTATTTAGCAGGTGTTTAATGTCCTTGTT
This sequence comes from Notolepis coatsorum, assembly GCF_963971535.1. NCBI lineage: Eukaryota > Metazoa > Chordata > Actinopteri > Aulopiformes > Paralepididae > Notolepis > Notolepis coatsorum. The sequence goes on along the minus strand of NC_140172.1, from coordinate 126,799,639 downwards.
AATCCAGGGTTTATTGTTTGAAAAGCAGCGTACCTTTTTTGTAGGTACAATGCTCTCCTCACAGAATCTAATGTAGTCTGTGATGCAGTGGGATAGTCCATCAATGTCATCTCCGTGGACCCTCTCAAACATGTCCCAGTCTGTCGACCTGAAGCACTCCCTTAGCTCCTCCTCGACATCATCAGACAACCCAGAAAACTACGCTATGCAGCGTTTAGTGCATTTCACTCAAAACTGTGCAGTTTCTCGCCTGTATCAACAATCAATCTGAAATCAACACTATATTATCTGTATTATGTTTCATCATGAATGCATGAAAGGGGGGGGGGGGGGGGGGTCGTTTTTCCATGCTTTGATCGCCACCAACGGGATACGTTACACACACACATTACACACATACGGTCGGATCGCTGTGAATGGATTCTTGGATCAACGCAAGATTGATACCATATAGCCCTTACCTTGACTAGGATGTACTCCAAAAAGAATATTCCAATTATCTGATCGCCATTCCAAGTATTGATGTCGATCGTGTTGCCAACATAATCCACCAAAGAACATGAACCGGGAGTGCTTGATTCTCCTCAATCCATGCATTATAAACGCTTGTCCTGCCCGACGAGGAAAACCCGGACCGGACTTTTTAGATCGACGCCAGACCAAGCCAGAGAGTTTCCAAGGATGTACAATACCGTCCACAAGGCGGCAGGCGGCGGTATTGGACGTTTGCGATCTCAGACCCATTCCCAATGATAACCTCAGGCTCCCTCGATGGATTATGAATGGAAATAGCGAATAAAAGAAACCAAAACCCGACTACTCGGGTCTGGCGCCGAACGTTCGGCGAGTTAACCCGACTATACTCGGGTCCGGCACTGAAAGTGTTAAATACATGTCTGTTTTTCTCTTATCCTCCATCTTTAACCATTTCACTACCACACTATAGAAGGTGAACCCTTTCACTACCACACTACAGACGGTTAACCACATTTCCGCCTTCTAGAGTGAAACCTGTGGCTTCTAGAGGGTGGGGAAATTCTTGTGGACCAACCAACCGACAGAGTGACATATGAATATGTGAATATAAAAGAAGCAAGTTGTATACAATAAAAACTTGTCCATAAATGTTAATCCATTTAACCGTCATGTTTGATTATTTTGGCAACATCTACTGGTGATAAACAATCACTGTTGCGTTTTTGCACTGTATTGACATGATTTCTGTCTTGAAAGTTCATGCTACATGTAACTACTGAGTTAGTCTTCTGTTAATTCCAAACAAACTGCTGTTGCTGCTGGTGATGTAAAACGCATCACTTCCTGTGCGCCAGATTATTTCACCAGGAATCTTCTTGAATTTCCCTTCCAAGATTTATTAGGACCTCTTTTAGCCAATGGCTACTCTTCCAAGGGGATCATCCCTATGTTCCCCGGGTCCTATGTTCCCCGGGTTCTATGTTCCCCGCTTTGATTGATTAATAGATTGAACATTTTATAAATTTTTATTATTTTATAAATTATTAATGTTCGCCTTGTTTCGAACGGTTAAGCTTAGGCCCTTGTTCGAACTGGTTAAGGTTAGAGTTTGGAATCAGGGCTGGTGGTCTAAAATTTTCAATCTATCAATCAATCAAAGCGGGGAACATAGAACCCGGGGAACATAGAACCCGGGGAACATAGGACCCGGGGAACATAGACATGCTCCCCTTCCAAGAGCCCTGGCTGGACATTAATATATCAATATTGTTGTATAACATATCAATACAACAATATATAGAGAAGTAAATAAGGTACACATACAAATATATATATTCTTCATGTAACGGAGGTACCGCGAGTCTATCCACAGTCACGATGGACTTCAAGTGTTGTGAAGTGACTGTGGACGTTAGCGGTACTGCAAGTTAAACTCACTCCCCCTTAAAAAGGCATCCAGACACATTACCAAAAAGTGAATTCACCTCTTGATATAGTGGTCTGCGATGTCGCCCGCAGACCGGGGTTCAACTCCCACTCAGGGCATGTCAAATAAGACCGGTTTCATTCATACATACTACACTTACACCGAATCAGTACAAATAAACAAACAACAAAAGAATAGTTTAGAATATAAAAGTTCAGAAAAGGATCATCACATCACGATGGACACCCCAGCTCCCATCATCACATCACTTACAAACATTTATCATTCACAAATTAGTCCCAATGCCCATTCAAAACATTCTTAACATGCTTCTTATAATCACCTCTAGATCAAATTCATATAGATGCAGGTAACCTATCCCATAAAGTTATTGCTCGATAGGAAAACCTGCGTTTACCGCTTAAGTATTTAAAGCATGGAGTAACGTAATCGTGCAGTCAGTGCAGTTCTAGTGTTGATGCCTGTTCCTCACCAAGTGAAACCTGGAATTGATCGATTATGGCCTCTTCTTTGTTTGTATATTGTGAAATAGATTGAGTGATGACCTATCGATTGAATCCCTAACTGATGACCAGATGCTTATGACGCTCAACAATCGGAGTATCATATGCACATTTTAGTACGAGTCTAGCTGCTTTATTTTGTGCTATCTGCGAGCCTCTTAATTTCACCTTTCCTGGCACTTACCCAAACCTCTGCGCAGTAAGCCATTTAACTCCCTATTAATGCATGAGGCTACTTTAAGACCTTTAAGTTTGAATGAATGAATGAATGAAAACTTTATTTAACAGATTGCAGAATGGGTACAATACAGTACGGCTCAATACACACAATTGTTAAGGGGATGCAGACCAGAGAAAGGTATTGCCTGATTTCTATCAGCATGTGACTTGCAACACCAGAGGCGGTAACATCCTAGATCACTGTTACACGCAATTTAAAGGTGGCTACAAGGCTCATTCTGATAGTGGCTTTGGCAAGTCAGATCACGCATCCATTTTCCTTACACCAAAGTACAGACAAAGAATTAAAAGTACTCCCGTAGTCTCGCGAGAGGTGCAGAAATGGGATGTGACGTCAGAGGATACGATCCGGTCAGTGTTTCACAACACAGACTGGATTGTGTTCCGCGACACAGATAACATTAATGCCTACACGGAGACAGTGCTGGACTATGTCTGTACTAGGGTGAAAGAAACAATCCCCACTACCAAAATGAAAGTTTACCCAAATCAAAAACCCTGGGTAGACAAATCCGTCCGTGAAGCTCTGAGAGAGCGCACCAAAGCATACAATGACGGCCTAGTGGCAGGCAACATGAATGACCACAAGGTGGCGCGACACAACGTAAGGAGGACAGTGTCAGAGGCCAAACGGCGCTACAGGGATAAAATTGAACTCCAGTTTGAACAAGCTGACTCTAGAGTTATGTGGCAGGGGCTCAAAACGATGACAGACTACAAAGGCGCCTCCCTCAAACTGAACAGTGACATCTCCTTAGCAAACGACCTCAATACCTTCTATGCGAGGTTTGATGCTGGTAATAACAACACCAGCTCACAAGCCTCGGCAATGGGGGGGGGGGGGTCGGCTGCTGATGGAGGCGCAGTGCTCAGGGTAACAGAGCATGAGGTGAGGCGGACCTTTAAAAAAGTGAATATCAGGAAGGCAGCAGGTCCGGACGGCATCCCCGGCCGCGTCCTAAAAGTCTGTGCCGACCAACTGGCCCCAGTATTCACTGACATATTTAACCTGTCCTTAGAACAGGCTGTCATCCCCACCTGCCTGAAGAAGTCCACTATTATCCCTGTACCCAAAAAATCCAAGCCTGCTTGCCTCAACGATTACCGCCCTGTAGCTCTCACCTCCATAGCCATGAAGTGCTTTGAGAAGCTAGTAAAGGGCTACATCTGCTCCTCCCTCCCCATCAACATGGACCCCCTGCAATTTGCATACCGCCCCAACAGGTCCACGGAGGACGCCATATCCCATGTGCTGCACACAGCAGCATCACACCTGGACAAGAGGCAGGGGAACTATGTGAGAATGCTATTCATCGACTACAGCTCGGCATTCAATACCATAGTCCCCTCCATACTCATAGCCAAGCTCAGGGACCTGGGCTTGGGCTATGACCTCTGCCAGTGGGTCTTGGACTTCCTGACTGGCAGACCCCAGGTGGTGAGAGCAGGCAACTGCACCTCCTCATCCATCACCCTCAACATAGGGGCCCCCCAGGGCTGTGTTCTGAGTCCCCTCCTCTACTCCCTGTACACACACGACTGTGTGGCTCAGCGGAGTAGCAATACAATCGTCAAATTTGCTGACGACACAGTGGTGGTGGGCCTGATCTCTGCCAACGACGAGAGGGCCTACCTGGAAGAGGTCAAGGTCCTGGCGGGATGGTGCCAGGAAAACAGCCTCTCCCTGAACGTCAGCAAAACAAAGGAGATGATTGTGGACTTCAGGAGGTCGGGGGTCAAGGACTACAGCCCCCTCAGCATCGACGGGGCACCGGTTGAGAGAGTCAACAGCTTCAAGTACCTCGGAGCCTACATATCCGAGGACTTGACATGGACCACACACATTAACAGTGTGGTGAAGAAGGCACGACAACGCCTCTACTTCCTCAGGCGCCTAAGGAAGTTCCAAGTCAGCCAGAAGATCCTTAAGAACTTCTACTCATGTACAATAGAGAGCATCTTGACCGGCAACATCACCTCCTGGTTTGGGAATAGCACTGCAAAAGACCAAAGCAGACTACAAAGAGTGACACGTTCAGCCGAACGCACAATTGGAGGGGGGCTCCCCACCCTCCAGAACATTTACTACAAGCGTTGCAAGGGGAAGGCTAAGAGAATTATTAAGGACTCGAGCCACCCGAACAACTGCCTCTTTGAACTGCTGCCGTCAGGCAAGCGATACAGGAGTCTCAAGGCGAGCACAGAAAGACTCAGAAGTAGCTTCTATCCCCAGGCCATCAGGCTGCTAAACAAACAATGAATGAACACTACACAACAACAACCACCAAACACACATAGCACACACATCCACACGCACACACTCACTTTAAACAAACACACTGTAGCACCCACTACACACACTTTATAGCACACACCCACTTTAAACAAACACACTGTAGCACCCACTCCCCACACTTTATATTTATGGATGAAGGATTGCACTACAACTCGTACACCTTACTGTAAATTGTACCTAAAATTGTACCTCATCCCATTTCTGCTTTGCACTAGATAGTACTGTACATTAGTACACTGCATAGTATTGTGTATTGTATATTATATGGTAACTCAGAACATTGTACATATGTCTATACCGAACACTGTGACCTCATTTTCTTCTTCTAAATTCATGCTATATTATGTTATTATGTTATTTGATACTATCTTGTCTAGCACAGTCTCTGGAGCGTAACAGTAAGAAGCATTTTGTATGAAAGTATTCTGTACTTCTGTATGACAACTATTAAAGAACTTGAACTTGAACTTGAGAAAGACGTTTGTCTTGTTTACATCAGGGTCCCCCATTTTCAATTCATAGTGACATTTATGACATATACAACATGACATCATGGCATTTATGGCATAGGGACATACATGACATACAGGTATATAGTACTGTTACATTTGTGACATATACGATATGCAAATATACAGTACTGTTACCCATAGATAGTTTAAACATTTAAATATTCAGCCACCTCCTCGGATAGAGAAAGAGGATGTGATAGGGCTTTCCTTTTTTCTGACTTTATTCAAATCCAGTGGTTTGAGGCAGAGGTCAAATTGTACGGTTATTCTACAACCATAGTTATATGAGTATAGCGAGTGCTTTGCTCGTAGTGGAACTGTCCCTTTATCCAGTCTAATAATGAATAATTTTCTCCACATGCACACACCCATCCGCCTGGCCACACCCACATCCGCTCCTCTACATAAGCGGGGTCGTGGCCACACCATCAGCTCCTTCCCAAGTCTTTCACCACCGAAGGTGATGTCCGAGCAGAGCGCTCGCTATACTCATATAACTATGGTTATAGAATAACCGTACGTTATATATCGTATAGCTTACGCTCTGCTCGTAGTGGAACACAGGAGCTGAGCAGAGCGGAAGCTCGACAGATGTACCCGCTGAGGCCCCCCACAACCATCAGAATCGGGGAGGACCCGAGCCCCCTGGACCCCCCTAGAGGAGGATGGGAGGGAATCGGATCCGACTGTGCGAAGATGGTTTAGCACCTCAAAACGCACAGGGTGAGCAGACAGTGGGACTTAGCTTCACGCAGAAGGACCCGCGACCACTCAGGCGCGCATCCCACATGCCACCAGGGAACAGACGGGAAGCAAAACACCCCTGTATGGTGACTATCCAAACATTCTGCAGTCACCGAGAGACTAACACGGGGAAATAATGGTACCTGCCAGACGCGCCGCTCGCCACATAACCACGGATCCAGGATACTGTGTTTGGTTAGTTTATTGTAGTTAAAAACAGTTCATATAGTATCAAAAAATAGAATGAGTCACGGTTTGATTCATCATAGTGTAGCGTACGTGCGGTCAGCAAAGTGTGACTTCCCCGTTCACTCCCTCAACATTACTGTCCCAGCAACACGCCGGTGAACAGCTGATTTTACTACTATGACACCACGTGACCCATTTGTGAATGACGTGACCCTAACAACCCGAGTTGTGTATACCTGTCACCAACTATCCGGCCCCTAATTATTACATAATCTCATTTCACAGTAATAATTACCAATACTTCAACTAATATAAAACACCACTTTTTTTTTTTTGCGATTTTTTTTTTTGTGCGCAAGGAGTTCATAGTTCATAAGGTCTTGATACTCTTCTTAAATCGAACCCCCCCCCAGAATCAAGTAAATCCAAAGTCGTGGGAAAGAAGCGAAACCTTCATGACTCTGTCGACTCCTGAAGAAGGCAAATCTTCGTCACAGGTCTGCAGAGAAGGCTGGTCCGGGTCTTAATCCGGACCTGTCGCACAAGTCCGTTCTTGTCTGGCATTGTCTCTGTAATCCTCCCTATGATCCAGGAATTCCGTGGTGCGGAATCGTCCATTATGAGCACTATGTCATCGGGGAGGAAGTTTCGCTTGATCTTTGTCCACTTCTGTCGTTCCTGTAATTGTGGCAGATACTCTCTAATCCACCTTTTCCAGAACAGATCAGAAATGTACTGCACCTGCTTCCATCTTCGGCGTGCATAGCTGTCCTCTTTGTGAAACAGACCAGGTGGTAAGCTGGGCTTGACTTTAAGAAGCAGGAGATGATTGGGTGTTAAGGCTTCCAAATCATTTGGATCTGTGGATTCCTTAGTGAGAGGTCTACTGTTGAGAATTGACTCCACTTCGCAGAGTACTGTATGGAGTCCTTCCTCATCCAGACTCTGTGTTCTCAAAGTGGAGTTCAGAATTTTCCTGATGGAACGAATCAACCTCTCCCATGCTCCCCCGTGATGTGATCCGGTAGGAGGGTTAAATGTCCACTTGATTCCTTTCACAGAGAGCATATCATTGATCTGCTCCAGGTTCCATCCTTCAATAGCTCGTTTCAGCTCACGCTCTGCACCGATGAAATTTGTTCCATTGTCGGAGCGCAGCTCCTTGATCTGTCCTCTTCTCGCGATGAAGCGCCGCAGGGCGTTGATGAACGAATCTGTGTCCAATGATGAGGCAACTTCAATGTGCACAGCCCTTATTGCCAGACATGTGAAGATCACTCCATATCTTTTCACAAGACTCCTACCACGCTTGATTTCAAATGGACCAAAATAGTCAACTCCGACGTAAGTGAACGGAGGTTCTTCTGTTGAAACTCTGTCACTGGGCAGGTCTGCCATTAGTTGTTGACCTGCAACTCCGTGTAGCCGACGACAGGTGACACATCTGGAAATTATCTTCCTTATGGCAACACCTGCAGCAGGAATCCAATAGCGCTGGCGCAGCTTTGACAACATATGGTTCCTACCGCCATGGCCAACCTCCTGATGTATCTGGCGTAGGATGAGGTCTGAGATGTGGAGATCTTTAGCTATTATGGCTGGATGTTTAGACTCTTCGGGCATAGCAGCCTTACTAAGTCGGCCTCCGACCCTCAGCACACCATCTTCCAGTATGGGACTGAGCCTGTAAATATGACTGTTCCCCTTCACAAACTCTCCCCTTTGGAGGCAAGAGAACTCTTCAGAGAACCTTCTTCTTTGACTGAACTTAATTATCTCCAGTTCGGCTTCTTTGATTTCTTTCAATGAGAGCCGAGTCTCCTTGTCGAGAACGTCTTTCTGTTCAGTTGCATTTGATGCTGGCTGAGTAGCACCTCCGGTGACTTCTCTCCTCTTCCTGTTTTTCCGAAGTATGGCTCTGAGCCTCAGGATCCATGCCATCACTCTTGTGAGACGTCTCCAAGATGAGCTGTTGTTGATCAAACGTGTGACGGCATCATCATCCTCCTTTTGTTCCATGGAGACAATGGCGGCTGACACCTTAACTTCTGGATCTCCGGGTGGAAGTTCTCCCAAGTTGTCTGGGTTAACAGGCCAAGTCTCTTCTGGTTGCATGAGAAATGGAGGTCCAGATATCCACATCTCGTCCTTGAGGAACAGTTCCGCTTTCATGCCTCTGGAGGCAAGATCTGCAGGGTTGTGCGCTGTATTCACATACCTCCATTGGGATGCGTCGGACATCTTGAGGATCTGCGTGACTCTGTTCGCTACAAAGATGCGAAACCTTGATGATTCATTCTTGATGTATTTCAGCACAGAAGTACTGTCTGACCAGAAAACACTGTCTTGCAGCTGCAGTCTTAGCTCCTTCCTCCATAGCTTGTCCATGCGAGCTGCCACAACAGCCGCAGTCAACTCCATACGTGGGATTGTCACAGGCTTTAAAGGTGTCACCCTGGATTTTCCCATTACGAAGGCAATGTGAGTCTGAGATTGGTCATTGCGCAACAGCAGGTAGGTGGCGGTAGCGTATCCTTCCTCACTTGCGTCGGCAAAGTGGTGCAACTGGGCGCTGGTTGCTTTTCCAAAGTTGGGCGGTTTTAAACATCGTCTGACACGGAAGCCCTCTAACAGATGTAACTCTTTGAGCCAGTCGACCCACTCCTGTGCCACAGATGTTGGTATGACATCATCCCACCCTAGCCCCTTCCGGCATAGGTCTTGAATAAGCCTCTTGGCTGTGAAAACCACAGGGGACAAAATCCCAAGAGGGTCATAGAAAGAGCTGACAGTAGAAAGGATTCCTCTACGTGTCAGTGGTTTGTCCTGAAAGGTTATACTGTACTCAAAGGTGTCAGACTGGACACACCAACGCACTCCCAATGCCCTCTCAACTGGTAGGATGTCTTGGTCCAAATCCAGGTTTTTAACCTCTTTTGCCCTTTCCTCCTCTGGTATTGCCGCCAGCACAGGCGACTGTTACTCAGCCATTTTGTTAAATGGAAGCCTCCTTTGGCACAGAGGGTTATCAAGTCCTGATAAAGGGATATGGCTTCATCCTCCGAGGCTATGGAAGCAAGACAGTCGTCAACGTAGAAATTGTGCATGATGGTCTCAAACACTTGCTCACTGAAGAGCTGTTTGTTATCTTCGGCACATTTCCGGAGAGCAAAATTTGCGCAGCTTGGTGATGATGTTGCGCCAAACAGATGGACCACCATCCGGTATTCAACCATAGGTTGACTGAAGTCCCCGTTGGGCCACCAGAGAAATCTGAGCAAGTCCGTATCTGCCTCTGGCACTCGAACTTGATGGAACATGGCCTCAATGTCAGACATCAGAACAATGGGCTCCATCCTAAACCTGGTCAAGACTCCAACCAACCCGCTTGTCAGGTCAGGTCCTTGGAATGATGCTGTACAATCAAAGACGACGCGGATCCTTCCTTTCTGGGGATGGTATACCCCGTGATGGGGGATATACCAAACCTTGCCGTCACTTCGGTCCAATCCTGTAGCTGGCACTTTCTCTGCGTATCCACTGGATATCAGGTTGTCCATAAATGCAGTGTAGTCCTTATGGAATGACACGTCCCTGTTAAACCTCCTCTTCAGGTTGAGGGTGCGCTGTTCTGCCACTTTACGATTATTGGGCATGATGATAGTTCTGTCCTGCAGTGGCAATCCAATGACATAATGGCCATCAACCAGTTTCACAGTCTCATTAGCCATTTCCAGAAACTTACAATCTTCTCTTGACAGCCCTTGCAGTTCATCCTGGCTGTTTTCAGGGAAGTCTGTCTTGAATTGTTGGTTCCAGAGCTCGTCAAGAGTGACAGCAGAGACTCTGTTAACGCTGACTGCAGACTGAGTCTCAGAATTGTCACTGCCATCTCCTCCAAGTGGTCCATTTACAGTCCATCCGAGCATCGTCTTGACCGCATATGGCCCTCCATCCACGCTTCCGATGACTTCCAGTGGTTCTAAGGCTCTGGGAACGTTCAGACCGATCAACATCTCCACGTCTGCATCAATCTGTGGCAGATAGACATGCTTCAGATGAGGCCATTTTTCCAGGTCTTGCCGTCGTGGGATGTTACTTCGATTTGATGCTGTGCAAAGATCTTGGGCATTGCACAGTACTGGTCACTGTCCAATCCAGCGACTTCCAAGTCGGATGCAATGCAACTGTCAACCACCTTTTCTTGGCCCATGGTACGTAGAAGGATCCTTGTTTTCCTCCCAGAGAGTCCCAGTTTATCCATCAGACCCATTGTGCAGAAGGACGCTGAGCTCCCTGGGTCTAGAAAGGCATAGGTTTCCACTGACCTTTGACCTTTGCTTGATTTAACCTTAACCGGTACAATGGCGAGTTTGCAATCTTGATCACCGGCCCCAGTGAGACCACCGGTATGGATTTCGACTAGAGCTCTGTCCACTGCCCTGTCCGAGTTGCTCCTGCCTTTCTCTGCATCTCCATTTTCTTTAGAGTGGATGTGAATCAAGCTGGGGTGTCGTGAGCCACATGTCTTGCAAGACAGACGTTCCCTGCACTCTCTGCTAATGTGCCCAGTGCACAAGCATCCAAAACAAACTCCATTCCTCTTCAGGAACTCCATCTTCTCGCTGTGAGCTCTCCTCTCCAATAGAGTGCATGACTCCAGTGTGTGTCCACCCTCTTTGCAGAAAAGGCAAGTCTTCTCATATCCAACCTTAACTTTGTTTTCCCAATGAGCATCCCTTTCAATCTGGGAATACGTTGTGGCAAAACTACTCCCTCTAGCCTGAAGACGAGGCACAGGTCTAGCTCTGCCACTTTCCTTGAAAGCCCCCACCACTGGAGCATCTTGTATATCTCCAAATACAGGGTCTGTAGCGATTCTCACCTCACGCTCCATAAAAATCACAATATCTGTGAACGTAGCACGTTTGCGATGTCCTTCTTGGATGTTACATGCTTCTGTTCGCCATTTGTCCCTCAGCTTGTAGGGCAACTTCTTGATGACAGCAAGCATGTTTGCAGATGTGTTTAGGTCACATAGATTATGTACGTCTTTCATGGCATTGCAGCATCCGCGCAAGAATAGGCTGTATGTTTGTAAGGCTTTCCCATCCTCCGACTTAATAGCTGGCCATGCAAAGATTTTGTCCATGTAAGCGGATGCTATGACGTGCTCGTTCCCAAAGTGTTCCTGGAGTAAAGCCTTCGCCGTAGCATATCCAGTGCCATCAGTCATATGTTGACAACTTTTGACTAGTTGTTTAGGCTGCCCCCTGGTGTATTGATCCAAATAGTGCAGGCAATCAACAGCATTGTCAGTCCTCCTTTCTATAGTCTGTTCAAAGGACTGTATAAAGCCATGGTACTGCAGAGGGTCACCTTCAAATGGTTGGATGTCTCTTTTAGGCAGTGAAGCAATGCATTGCTGATGCACCAACATGGAAGTGAGGTCGTTTTGTTTTTGCATAATAGACATTATGTTGTTCTGCTCACTGCTGTTGTTCCTGGAAACAGGTTGTATGTCTCTATGCACAGACAATGGAGGCCATGTAGTCTTTGTGACCGTGCTCTGTCTCGGTGTGAGCGCTGGGTACTCTGTAGCGTTTGAGATCACAGTCTGGGTCTGTGTGAGTGCTGAGGGCTTCTGGAGGTATTTGGCTCCGTCAGATTGCCTTTGCTTTGGTCGTGTGCCTCCAACACATGCAGGTTGTCCTCTTCCATCCTTGTGTGATACAAATGTCTCTGCATTAATGTTGAGGCCCTTTTTAAAGTAGGATTCCATTCCATCCGATTTACGAGAAGCAGCACTCCACACACCTGACCCAGAGGTTCTCAGAATATTTAGCCTTGCTGCCGATGCAGCTATGTCCACTTTCAACTGAAGTTGTTCCTTTTGTTTCTTTATGTGAGCTTCCTCGTCCTGTAGAGCATGCCTTGCTATGTCTGCTTGTTTCTTTATTTGAGCTTCCTGGTCCTCAAGAGCATGCTTTTGTTCAAGCAACTCTTGCCGAGCCATTAAGGCGGCCATGTCGGCCTCGGCTCTGAGGCGTGTGGATGCATTAGAGGAAACCTTTGATCTAGAAGATCTTGAACCATAATTCTTGCTACTATGGTTGGATATGCTGTCCCCTGGTTGAACATCCTCTTGAGCATAACCAGTACTGTGCAACTGAGGCCCCGTCACTTCCACATTTCCCACACCCCCATGCTCTCCATTTTCCTCCTCTGCAACCTCATGCTGCTGTATTTCAGTAGGCCTGTTATGAGCCTCTAACTGAGGTGTGTTTCCTTTGGTTACTGAAAACCAGGCATTAACATCGCTAATGAACCCATCTTTATGTTTATTGACCTTTGATTTTGCCGTTCCTGTTCATCGAGTGGAATAAGAGGCACCAAACAGCCATGTAGTTCATCAGCACTGTCAGACACCTGCATCAAAATGTCAAGTTGTGCTTCAACCAGTGCAACATTTTGCTCATTTTCCATGAGCTCTCTGACAGAGGTTATCAGACGTTTTATTTCCTCCACTTTCCCCTTGCATTTCTTGTGGAGTGATTCGACTTTGTTTGCAAGAGCTTTTGCAGTGAGAGTTATTTTTCTCTTTTCTTTGTCCTGTTTCCCAACATTTGAATCACTCATTTTGAAAGCACAAGAAAGTTATCACAAGCCATGAGAATCCAATTCCAACGTTCAACGCATTTGCAAAACCCGCCACATATATCAGCCACGGCAAGAGAGCAGTGCAGCGCACGTCAATTGTTTGTTGTCACACTCACACACACATAATAGAAGTTTTGCCCGGCGGGCTGCGCACACACATCCACAGCGTGTTTCAGCATAATAACAGTTAGTTAGGTAGAACCAGCTCAAAACTGTTCCAAACGAACCAACATGGGTCCACACTGCGCAACGGGTCGGGTTACGTTACCGCAAATCCGTTGACGTATGCTGGATCGATCCGGTCCTTTGTGCGTGCGTGCGATCATCCCATTGTTTACATGCGCGCGTTGCTCCTTTGCTCCGTCCAATAATGTCTGACTTATCGGGACCTTTCGTGGATCCAATCCTTCGTTCAGTGTCGCTTTTGCTGACAAATGTATGGTGACTATCCAAACATTCTGCAGTCACCGAGAGACTAACACGGGGAAATAATGGTACCTGCCAGACGCGCCGCTCGCCACATAACCACGGATCCAGGATACTGTGTTTGGTTAGTTTATTGTAGTTAAAAACAGTTCATATAGTATCAAAAAATAGAATGAGTCACGGTTTGATTCATCATAGTGTAGCGTACGTGCGGTCAGCAAAGTGTGACTTCCCCGTTCACTCCCTCAACATTACTGTCCCAGCAACACGCCGGTGAACAGCTGATTTTACTACTATGACACCACGTGACCCATTTGTGAATGACGTGACCCTAACAACCCGAGTTGTGTATACCTGTCACCAACAACCCCCGTCACCCCCCAACATCACGGGGTCGAAGGTCAAGAACCCAACCCTGTGGCAAGGCCGTAGCAGCGGAGCGCGGAGGAGGACCCAGCCCTAGGAACAACCTGAGGGCCAGGACCCCCCGAAAAAGGGGGCCCGGTGAGGCCAACAATGCCGTAGCATCGGGACCCCACCAGACGGTCACTGGTGACACCACCCCCCACATCGCCAGCGTATCGGACAGGGCCCAAATCAAGAGTAGGCCCTTCCCCCCTTGGCACGCCGCTCTGAAGCACTCCAGCTTACTGCACCTGGTATTCCCAGGGCGTCTCCCATCCAAGAACTAACCAGGGCCGAACCTGCTTAGTTTCCGAGATCTGACGAGATCGGAGCGTGTCCAGGTTGGCATGGCCGTAAGCCCCAAGAGGCTACCCCCCCACAATACTGTGGGGCCAGACGGCGCGCCAGGGAGACAACCCCCAAGGGGGTTGATCCCTCAATCCAGGCAACAGGCCCGAACTCGACCAGTGCCTGGAGCACTGCGGACTAGACAGGCGCTTAAGGGGTCTACTGTGAGAACAGTACCCGGCGGAAGGGGTGTTCGGTATGCTGTGCACCATGTCATGACCTCCAGAAACCCGACCCCCCCAGCGGGGTCGAGGTTCAAAGGAGAGGCTGACACAATTGGCAGACGTCATGAAAGATGCAGGGGCATACTCTCGGGCAGATGGGGTCAAGCCCGGCCTCAACACGAGAGTCGACTCTGCTACCAACACACCGGAGAACCAACCACCTCCCTATGTTTAGTTCAACAGGAGGCGGTTGTTCCCTTAACCCACCAAGAAAACTCAGAAACACAACTGCGCGTATACACAGGCTATAAGCAGTACAAGTGTTTCAGTTTTCAAAGGGTTAACCCAGGCCAACAGGTCGACGAGAACGAGTCCCGACCTGGGCCTGGCGGACCGGGACCTACACAGGGATGCCTAGAGGGGTTGACAGCAACCACCCCGACAGCCCCCTCCCATCCCCACCCAGCAGGGGGAGGGAGGGGTGAAACAAATGGAGAAGGACCAGGCCCCCTAACACAGCGCAAGGTACAACACAGTATGGACCAAGCACGTCACTGTTATGGGCAACTCGTAGTGGCATACATATGACACACACATCCACGACATCAATCCCCGCGAAGCCCGGACCGACCCCGCATTTTCCCCCCGGAAAAGCACAAAGTCCTTCGGGGTACCAGAACAGCAGATCTGCGCCCCAGCGGACAACGGGTTAACTGACCTGGTCCGGCGCGACCAGAACCAGTCCCGCGTCCTAGTCACGCCGCCATCCCCAGTCCTAAGAGGGGGATAGGTATGTGTGTCGATCTAAAACATCACAGAGGGCGCCACCAATATGGACAGTACGTGAATGCGCTGCTCCTGGTGGCCCACCTCATGGGCGTGAGACCCCTCCGCCAATGTATTGATCTACTCCGTCATCTCCCCCCGGAGATGCACTTGATTCATCGAGTCTAACCTAGTGCACTGGCGCTTGGTAGAGATAAAAAATCTCCTTCCCAGTCGCCCGCATAAAAAACGCTGTTTCCATGAATTGGGCAACCAAGGCGCGCCGGCCCATAGCGTGGTTCCACATTGGAAGCACCCAGGGCCAGCGCTACATGCACGTCAAGAACCCGAAACACATCAATGGTGAATTCCAATAAGGAACACCAGACAATGTTCCCTCCATGCTGTCTGGGACGAGTAGCAGGAAGCCGGTCAATAAGACACAGACACGGGTCTCATATGACGCATCTGAGGGCAACCCTGTCAATTCTGCTCTTTACATAAGAGGGGAAGACAGAAGTTCCCCCAGAGAGACCTCTACGTGAGTAACAATTGAAAAAGATACTTGTAATAATAATTGGGCCAAGTGACCAACGGCCCAATACACACTGTAATAGAGAGCAGAGCAGTTTTTGAATGCATCGCATCATCCAACTTTGACAATGACAGCGGTCTGCAGCACAGAGCCTGTAACCTCACGGATGTCTCCTGGCCAAATAGGAAAAAACGCGCCTAGTGACGTATTCCATGGCCGGGGGGAAATCCTGTGACCCCATGGAGTGGAACCAGAGAACCCCCCCCTTCCCCCTCCCTGTGACGGTGTGACGCGCTGCCCCTCAGCCGACAGGGAGACTGACAGGCAGGAGGTCCCACCTCCCGGCCAATCAGTAAAGGGGGGGAGGGATTTATTAGTCCACCCCTTATGACCCCTCACCTCTGATACGATGCAACAACAAAGCAGAGCTATGTCACCAGTCGTAGCGCGCTACATGAAAGCGCATTATACCCGTTAGGGTAACAGCTTCACATTCTGCACGCCAGCCACAGACGATAACCTTGTTTGTGCAAAAACTGGCTTTACACACGGCTTCAGGCTCATGTGTGAACTTGCCACCTGAATCTTTACACCTTTACCCTAAAGTAAGAAAAACACAGACCAAAGAGAGGGGCCAAAGGCCTTGGTACAAGAGCTACACATGTAAACTTGTTAGTTTGTAAAGTTGTGGACTCAATGCCACGTTTACTTAAACGTGAAAACACGATACACACAACCCTCTATCACAATAAAAAAGGGCAAAAAGTTCACTCTCACTACTGCAAGAGGAACGCCGTTTTTTATGATGAGAGAAGACATAAGTCCTCGATCAAGTGCTGGATACAAGCCTTGCTAAGTCTACATAATAGCGACCAAACAATTTTCAGAGAAAACTGCCTCTCTCTAAGCAAGAGCACAACCCCAGCAGTAGCTGAGAGATTACACCGTATCCCCAAAAATATAGTGAATCAACACACATTTTGTAAACAAAATCATATTTGAGGGGAGGGGGGGGGGGGGGCAGGGGCAAACCGGGGAATAATTTTACCCACCCCCTCACCACCTCACGCCTGATACGACGCAAAATGAAAAAACAGAGCCGTGATACCAGGCGCATGGCGCGCCAGATGAAGCACATACTTATACCTGTAGAGTAAAAGCTTTACATCATGCTCGCCAGCCACAGCCGATAATCTCGTTTTGAAAACAGGTTTCCCACAGCTATGCTTATGTGTGAAAACTTGCCACTTGCTATTTTTATCATTACCCTTAAGTAAAGAATAACAAGCTAAGAGAGGGACTCAGGCCCTCGATCATATGCCACTATGTACAGCGTTTAAGCATTACATCACGCGCAGGAGTGGTTTGTGAACAATAAACCATGCCTAGGGGTGGTCGTTAGGCCCGAGGCGCAGCCGAGGGTCGTTAGACCCCCCTAGGCATGGTTTATTGTTCACAAATCACGACTGCAAGTGGTGTAAAGCTTTTATACAACTGCCAGATTCATCCAACCTTATTTCTATACAATAAACACACATTAATCGAAGATTTATTGAAAAAACCATCCGCCAGAAAAAGTAGTTCCCACAACTACAAAAAAGACAAGTTGCCTCCATGTGGAAGCAGCTTGAAGTGCATCCAACCAAACTAACACATCCAACTGTGTATTATTGGAATGATTGAGAGAAGTTGCCTCATGTGGAAGCAGCTTGAAGTGCATCCAACCAACTAACACATCCAACTGTGTATTATTGGAATGATTGATTGAAAATTTTATTACCAGATGCAGAATGGGTACAATACAGTACGGCTCAATACACACAATTGTTAAGGGAATGCAGACCTACTTTCCATAGAACTTCATTCTTAGATGCTTCTATATAAAGTAGGTAAAACAAATTAAAACGTTTTCTTTGCCCTATAGGAAAAAAAACGTTTTCTTCGCCCTATTTTTTTATTTATTTCTTTTAGCCTAAACTTAACCAGTTGGAAACCAGGGGTACAGTAATAAAATTAGCAATCAACCAATCAATCAATTCAATAGACCATGCTCACTTAAAACAGCGCTGCTTCTCTCTCAGTCTGACTCCCCCGCTGTTGCAGACAGGAGTGTGTGTGTGTGTGTGTGTGTGTGTGTGTGCGTGTGTGTGCGTGTGTGTGCAGGGAGCGAAATTTACTTTTTGACTCACCGGCCAGTGGCGGGTAGATGGGAAGAATCTACCCGCCAAGCATATTTCTTACCCGCCAACTTTTTTTTGATAAAATTTTTTTTATTATTATTTTATATAAATCTTTTTTTTTTAATAAAATATATATATTATATAATCATACTTGTGATTGTGTTATCTGCGAGACATTGCCACCTCGCTGTCTGCAAACAGCTCCACTGTCTGTGTGTATACTCGAGTGGCCTCCAGCTCCAGCAAGGATTCTCCGGGGGTGCAGCTGGACCCTAAACGCTACATTCAGCATGCAAAATAATTCTCCGGCGCTGCACCTGGACCCTAGTCAGCAGCCCTCACTCATGCGATGTAAACCAGGGACTCGAATACGCATGTTGTTGTTGTAGCCACATTGATGCCAGGAGCTTTCTGTAGCTACTGCTGGATGGCGTTGGGACAACGCCTCAGTGAACTATTTAGTTTACTGCGACATTTCGTAGTGACTAGTTACCTAGCCAACGGAGGTATTATGCACTGGACTATTGCTGATGGATTTGTTGATGTCGGGAGCTATCCGTAGCTAGCCGGCTGGATAACGTTACACAATGCCTCAAAGTTATGTATTAAACTAAGTGAATAGTTGACTGGGTCATTTTGTAACGGTAGCTAACGTTATCTCACGAAGGTCCCACACTGACTAGACTAACGTCACGGTGAGGCAATAGCCTCTGTTTACATGCAACAGGTGAGGAGGGGGTAGCAGCAGCAGCAGCAGTGCGCGGTGCGCGCTTCATGTGTGCTGAGACAGCGAGTGAGAACTCCGCTAAAGAATTGGATCATGATTTTCGATTTTCACGTGACATGACTATTTGATTGAGCGCCACACGGCGCTCAGACGTCTCAGTGGGAGGCGCCAAACGTAAAAACTGAGCGCAAATGGCGGGTGGCGCTCTCTAGTTTCGGTCCCTGTGTGTGTGTGTGTGTGTGTGTGTGTGTGTGTGTGTGTGTGTGTGTGTGTGTTTGTGGGTACGCCAGCGTCGGACAGTGTGAGAGTGAACGCTGCAGTCAGTGGGAAGGAAGTAGAAATTTAAATCAATCAATTAATCAATCAATCAATCCGCGATTTTTCTTTTGTTCTAGATTGACTCAAGACCCATCAATTACATCATCCAACATTGTTTAAAGGACTAACACATTCCCCTTGACAGAATCGCTTCATATTTAGTCGTTATGGCGCTATCAACATTCTGGCGCTATCAACATTCTCCCGGAGTGAGCCGGCGGAGTGATTATGTGATTCGGTTGTGGGCGGGTCCTGAGCCCAGGACCGTGGATTGTTGCCAATAAAGACGTGTAAATGGACTGTTTCAGCCAATCAGAATCGAGAAATTTGCATGCCGTTGTATAATGTAGGGTAACACCCAGCCAGTTGTGGACTCAGCCACGTTGTCTAAACGTTACATGAACACACACAACTTCTCATCATACAACAAAAAACCCAGTAAATTTTTACGCTGTTTTCAGGTAGAGAGAAGACATAAGCCTTGGCCAATGCTAACCTAAGCTATACAAAAGCGACCAAGACAATTTTCACACCCATCGTCGTATCTCCAAATGTAGTGAAGCAACATATGTTTTGTTAAACAAAGACATCGTTATTAACCAAAAACATTCGGGAGGGGGAGGAAGGAAGAGTGGAGCAATGTCCTACAGACATCTTACCTGCACCTACGTACGCAGGACGAAAGGCCGCAACACAGGTTGGTCTACCACATTGACGAGGCCTCTCGCTGGCAAGGCCAGAAGAGGCAATGGCTGGAGCCTCGCTCCGGCGTGACGCCCCCCTCCTGCAGCCGGTCATGGCGCAGGCCCGACGACATCTTCTGCCAGAGATGACATCGTAGTCAGAGTGCCAGGGCCCGCTATCACGGCTAGCGCCAATGATTGTAGCATAAGCTAACAGCTAACTCCAGGCTAACTGATAGCATCAAGCTAACGTTTCTAGCCGAGCGTAGCCGGCAGCTAACGTAGTGGCAAGCTAAGCGGCTACTACTGAAGCTGTACAATGTGAGAATAGCAATACAGGCCAACACTTCAGACAGCCGCTGTCTTTTCCTCTTCTTATCCGAAGAAAAAAGGAAAAAAGGCAACACACGCCCCTCTCACAGAACGGTGTTTACCAGACACAGCGGTATCGGCAGCAAGCGCCTCGTTGTACGCGGGCTGCAGCCGACGACCTGAGCTCGGAGATATTCTTATAATGAAACACCAAGCTCACCCCCCTCGTGCCGGGTGTTTTTCGTCTTGAAAAGTGGGGCCAGCGCGGCGGCAGAGGGTATCCGTTTGTCCAGAGACCCAGGGAATTGAACCGTAGATTCGGAATCACGGTCCCAGGAAAACAAAGCTACGACTTCACTGAGGAGGAGCCTATGTTATCGTGGGGCATCAGACTAGAACCCCCTCCACGCCGCTAAGGGGCAGCGAAAAGGATTCTAGCCTGGAGCCGACCTTCGCAAGCTGTGCAGTCCCCCCCCCACAACTGACACACCTGAAGCTCGCGTCGCAAAAAACATCACCCGCCCAGAGAGGCCGTCAGCCCTCACACAGCCGACCGCCTCCCGAAGCATAGAATCCAGCTGCAGAGCCGGAGACAATGCCGGCGGGGATTGCTCAGCGACGCGCGCCCCTAATGCGAAGCGCCGGTGGAGGTCAGAATGATCATCATCTTCTAGACCCTCCGGTGGCGAAGACATTATCGCTTTATTTCCTCGAAAAATAGTGAGAGAGAAAACAAAGATACAATGTCAACGCAGCTCCTCTTCTCGTCAACAAACTATTTTGGCACTAAACTCTAAAGTGGTGTATACAGGCACTTTTTCGGTGGTGAAAATAGGGAAGGAGCTGATGGTGTGGCCACGACCCCGCTTATGTAGAGGAGCGGATGTGGGTGTGGCCAGGCGGATGGGTGTGTGCATGTGGAGAAAATTATTCATTATTAGCAGTGATGAGAATAACGGCGCTATAAGTAACTTTTACTTACTGTTACTAACGCCGTTACTGTTTTCATTTCGACGACGAAATTTCATTTCGACGACGGATTACTCTTCCAATCTTAATAATGCCGTTACTGCAAAAAAATGCGGCGCGTTACTATGCGTTACTATGATTAAAGCCGTCAACTTGATCTCTGTGCCGAGACACAATACTTTTTTTTTTGTTAGTGGGCGCTGGGATCGTGTCTTTAACCAACGCACTTGCAGTTCGGCGTTCGCGAGACAAGCGTATAAATGCTGCCGATTGGCTGAGGTTGAGTACATTTGCATGGTAAGCCAATCAGAGGTAGAGTTGGGGCGGGTCTTCAAAAGCAAGTTTACACACAACTTAGACTTAACAACAAGACAAGCGAGTCACAGTCAACGAGAGACGGGCATGGCGAGCCCAACTGCACCAAAACAAGTAGCCTTCTCTAAATGGAAGTATAGCCATTACTTTTCCCTCCAAGAAATTAAAGGAACGAGTGTAATCGTGAAATGCACATTATGCCCTGGGCAAAAGTACTTATCCACGTCGGTGTCGAGTAATTCAAACGTACTCAAACATATTTCAATGTCGCATGCTTCCACGAAATTAGTGGCTAAGACCTCCGAAGAAGAAGGAGACAGTGCCACAAAACCTAAGCAACCGAAGCTTGATTTTAAGGATCCACCACACGTTTTGTCTCGGACCGAACTGAACAAACTGGTAGCCAGGTATGTCGTGGAGGATATGCTGCCATTATCTACGGTTGAGTCGGACTCATTCAGGGCACTAGTTGCCAAAATACCGGTCAGAGGAGGAGTAGCCCTACCGTGTAGAAAGACGTTTTCGAACTATATAGAAGCCCAATATACTCAAATGAATGTGGAGCTCAAACAAACGTTTGAGAAGTTAGAATATGTGTCTACAACAGCAGACATATGGACTGCATGTAACAAGAGCTATCTAGGCGTAACAGCGCATTGGATAAATCCGCAAAGCATGAAGCGAGGTAAGGCAGCCCTGGCATGCAGGAGGTTCAAGGGACGCCATACATACGACAAAATTGCAAAGGAACATGACCATATCTACTCCTCATATGGGATATCATTCAAAATCACCACAACAGTCACAGATAATGGCTAAAATTTTGTAAAGGCCTTCAAAATGCATCAGCCAGTGGAGCGGGATGACTCTGATGATGACGAGGATGAGGTGACGTTTACTGACATCAGTGAAGCCTTGCAGACCTGTGTTGTTTTTGATGATGGTGGTGATGAAGACGATTCTGTGATCACGTTGCCGCCACATCAGAGATGTGCGTCACACACCCTGAACCTGGTGTCATGCACTGATATTGACAAGTGGTTACTGTCAACACCCGGAACAAAACATGTTTACAGAAGTGCTACCACAAAATGCACAGGGTTGTGGAATAAGGCAAGTCGGTCAACGGTGGCTGCAGAGACTGTGCATGATGTCATTTCCAAGAAGCTGTTAGTCCCATGCACCACAAGATGGAACTCATTCTATGATGCCCTGGCTCGTATATCTGGGATTCCTATAGTTGAGCTGAACACCATCTTGTCCAAGTTTGGATTGACAGCCATCTCAGAACGAGAACACCAGTTCATTAAGTACTGTACGGGCATGAAGCCACTTACAGTTGCCTTAGACATTCTTCAGGGAGAAGATCATTGTTTCCATGGCACACTCCTACCCACGCTGGAGACATTGATATCCAAGACCCTGCAACTGAAGAGTGGCCTGCACATCCTAATTGACCTTCCAGAGGCAATTGTCACAGTAAGAACTTTAATTTATTTTAGATCTTCAACAAATTACCCAATACATTTATATTATTATATGAATGGGAAAAGATAACTATTCTATTCTAGCCTTTACAGTTATGAATCATTATGACTACAGATGAGATGATGGACCTTCAAAGCCTTGTTGTAAAGAAATAGAATGTATAGGCATATAGGGAAATTAATATAGGTTAATGTAAAATTAAATATCTATAAATATGTTCATAATAGTCTATAATGCATATCTCTCTATCTGGATAGGGATAGATACAGATAATATAATATGGACTTTGCATCCTTATGTATCATTTCAGGCAGTCAAAACAAAATTTGCAGAGGTGCTGGAAAGCGAGGATACTGTCTTGGCTGCTGTGACTTTGCCCAAGTTCAAACTACGTTGGCTGCGGACACAGGATAGGAAGGACAAGGCCAAGGCAAGTCTACTGGCAGAGTGTCGGAAAATTGTCGAAGAAGAAGACCAGCAAGCAGGTACCATCCCACCAACACGCCACCTCAGCACAGACTCTGCCATAGAGGACGAGTTATTTTCCTTTGAGGATGAGGATGACACCTCTGATACTGCTGAAAGTCAAGTTGCAGATTATTTCAAATCAAGAGAACAAGGGATAGACTCTCTTAATGGATTTGCACTGATAAAGAAGATTTCACTCTGGCATAATGCAGCCACTCCATCCAGTGCCCCAGTAGAGAGACTTTTAAGCTTGGGGAAGCTAGTCTTGACTCCACTGAGGAACAGGCTATCTGACCAGAAGTTTGAGAAGCTTTTGGTTTTGAGATACAACCACTGGTTCAATGACAAGAAGGGGTGAATGGATAGCTAGATAGGGTATCTTACATTTTTGGTAAATTGCTTAAAGAGCATAATTTAATTTAGATGTATTGGCTGGCTACAGCCTCTTGAAGTGAGATTGTCAACAATGGCCAGAGAAAGATTAATTTTTATGGAGATGTATTACCTGTTTATATTTGGTTTCCTGATAAAAGGATAAGAAGCTACGGCTGCTGCACACAGCACACAAATGAACACGGACGGACGGACGGGCGGCTGCCGCTTCACTTCCGCTCCCATGTTAACGGACGCTACTGTGCACACTGGCCGCAAGCGGGAGCGTGCCTCGCGGGCGGCTCCCGGGCGGCAAGCTATCTTTTCCGCTCTGGTTGGATTCGAGGCGGCGCGGGAGGCGTGCGCCACATGATTGATTGATTGATTGATTGATTGGACATTTTATTAACAGATTGCAGAATGGGTACAATACAGTACAGCTCTCTCTTTTTCTCTCTTTATTCTCCCTGCCTTTCTTTCTTTCTCTCTTTCTCTCTCTCCAGTCTCTTTCTTTCTTTCTTTCTTTCTCGTTTTCTCTAGAGAGAGAGAGAGAGGGAGAGAGAGAGAGAGCGAGAGCGAGAGAGAGGGAGAGGGAGAGAGAGAGAGAGAGAGAGAGAGAGAGAGAGAGAGAGAGAGAGAGAGCTTGTGCTGCTGCTGGTTCTATGGAGGGCTCCACGCTGCAGCGCTCTCTGAAGTCGGACTCTGTGTGTCTGGCCAGGCGCCCGATCCCGCTAGGAACCTGTGCGTGAAATTCGTGCGCGTTGTATGTGCCCGAGCCGTCAGGTTTCCCGAGAATGAGATATGAAGCTTTAGGGCTGCTGATAATAAGATATTAAGCTTTAGGGCTGCTGATAATAAGATATGAAGCTTTAGGGCTGCTGAGAATAAGATATTAAGCTTTAGGGCTGCTGATAATAAGATATTAAGCTTTAGGGCTGCTGAGGTCAGTAACCTCTGCTCTTTATATCTCCTGGGATGAACTCTGAATGGACTGGCAAGGGTATCTGGTTTCAAGATATTCATTTTATAAGCACATTGTCAGTGACCAGAGAAAGAGATGTATTTTTATGGAGATGTATTTTTCTTTTTATGTATTACCTGTTTACATTTGGATTCCTTCATTTTGCTATACATTGCACTTTTCAGTTACATTGAAAACACCTCATATTGTTACACTGTTCTACTTTTTCGAGGAAGAAAATACTTGAAGTACAGTATCGCTGCTGTCGGGACAAAACCTCATAACTCCAAAAACCCAACTTTTCAGCAGATGAAAAAGGTTTAGACAGATGATCGGTTTAATGCTTTCCCATTGTTTAAACTTTGTAAAACCCACACACACATATGGAGGATGATCTACGGAGTTGATTTATATAAAAAAAAATATATAAAAAAAATTGAGTTATGTGGTTTTGTCCTGCCAGCAGCGGTATACTGTATCTACCAATTGTCTGAAGTTTTATTTGCACTACAAAGTTAATTTGTTATTTATTTGTGGTATAGTGCATAATAAAATTTTCCCCAGTTGTGGCCTGTTGAATAAATATCAAAATTCCAAAACATCTATTGTGGTATTTCATTTGTATCGATTCACTATATAAACATAGTAATTATAATAATATACATACATGGCATTTGATTGGAGGCTAGTCTCACTTTGTCCCACAGCATCATTAAAATAGTTTAGATTTGTGTACATTGTTTATGTTAATAATGTATTGTATTAAGTGCCCATTTCATTATAATATTCAGATTTATCATAAATAATTGAACATGCACATGTATTTTATGTTCCGTTAAAGAGGGGTGGAGGTCGGGTCACATTTGAGCAAAATTTTACTTGAAAGTAACTTAATAGTTACTTTCTGAAGTAACTAGTTACTTTTATAATTTGTAACTGAGTAAGTAATTTAGTAACTTTTTGGAAGAAGTAACTAGTAACTATAACTAGTTACTTTTTTAAAGTAACTTGCCCAACACGAAGTATATGCTAGGGATGTTCGATATTGGCTTTTTTACCGATATACCGATATTGTCCAACTCTTAATTTCCGATACCGATATATGCAGCCCCCCCCCCCCCCCCCCCCCCCCCCCCCAAAAATGGAATAATTTCAGGTAATTAACATTACATATCTCTTGTCGTGGAATTAACACAATATTATACATATTTTTGACAATAAATAAAATCAGAATTTGTTCTTACTTGCTTGCCTGGGTAAATAAAGGTTAAATAAATGTACAAAAATTAAATAAAAAAGAATTAAAAAATGTAATTTTTTATATCACATTTGAATGCCAATATCGGCCGATAATATCGGACATCCCTAATATATGCTAATTTAATCCTACCCCTTCTCTACTCGATTCAAGTTAAAATAAGTAATATATCCTTTTAACCTTGCTTGGCACTTTTATTTCCACAAAAACTTTATTTTTTATTTTGTATAACTTAATTAAAGACCCTACAGACCCTTAAGCCTCCTCGGAACCGATATCAAACTGTACTCTAAGGTATTAGCCATCAGATTACAAAAGCATATGACGTCTTTAGTTCATCCGGACCAAACTGGCTTCATAAGAGGCCGCCTGATCACTGATAACATAAGACGAATACTGCACGTACTAGATGCCGACAAGGACGACACCATACCTAAGGCGATGCTGTCCCTGGATGCAATGAAAGCTTTTGACAGGCTGGAATGGTCGTATCTATGGGCAGTATTAGAGAAGATGGGGTTAGGTAAAGGTTTCATTGATATGATTAAAGTAGTATACAAAGACCCATCGGCCATGATTACAACAGGTATAATCACCTCCGGAATCTTTCCGGTATCACGCTCAGCTAGACAGGGTTGCCCTCTTAGTCCCGGACTATTCGATCTATCATTAGAACCTTTAGCACAATATATAAGACAATCCCAATCCATAGAACCAATCGTAATCAAGGGCACACAACATAAAATTTGTTTATATGCGGATGACGTAATACTGTTCATGCAAAACCCCAACACCACACTGCCTCATCTGCTCAAGTTGATTGAGAACTTTGGAGATTTATCGGGATTCAAGATAAATTGGCCGAAGTCGGCTTTCCTTCCACTTAACGCCCCTGCAAAAAAAGATATAACCCTCCCAGGAGAGATACCTATGGTAAAACATTTTAGATGTTTGGGAGTGGAAATATTCCCCACCATAAGACAAACGGTGAAGCACAATTACACAAAAATCCAAAACAAAATCAAAGACGACCTTGATAGGTGGGCAAAACTTAAAAACTCAGTACAGGCACGGATATCAATAGTTAAGATGGACGTACTACCTAGAATCAACTTCTTCAGCTCAATGCTACCGTTACCCCCTCCAGAGGGTTACTGGAAAAAATTACACTCCTCCACATACAAATTTATTTGGAATAACAAACCACCACGTATAAAAAGATCCACCGCACAGAGAAATAAAACAGACGGTGGCATGGCATTTCCAGATTTCTTCCACTATTTTAAGGCGTACACATTAAGACCATTGACAACATGGTTTGATCCCCAAGCATTAGTATCCTGGAGAAAATTAGAAGAAAACATAGTAGCCCCACATAGACTGAAGGACATAGCATACACTAAACTATCAATCAAGCATTGCAAACGGAAATTTGGCCCCACAATTACTAATGCGATCCGGATATGGCGTGAAACACAAAAAAAATATCCTAACCCACATAAATGGCACAATCATACTCCCTTATTCAATAACAATGCACTCTTGATTGGAAAACGACCTATAAGATTCCCTATATGGGAAAAGCAAGGCATACACTCATTAGGGGATGTTTTTAACAAACATGGTTTTTGTAGTTATGAAGAAATACGGAAAAAATGTAATCTCACCAAGTCCACACATCTTTTTTACATACAGTTATTGTTATGTTTGAAGACTCAAGGTGTTCCATTAACGAAACCAATTGAACACCACAGATACCACAAATTCTTCTATGAAAGAGAGACATCAAGAGGTTTTGTTTCAGATTTTTATCATCAATTACTAACGTCCTCATATGAAACCCTCCACCTAGACTCCGTCTGGAGGAGGGATATACCAGACCTGGAAAGTGATTTTGATTGGCAAGAAGCCTGGGCAAATGTTCGACTCACATCAAGGAACCCGGACCATCAACAAATCAATCTTAACTATATTCACAGGACATACTTGACTCCTATAAGACTGAACAAAATGGGTCTTATACAAGACTCCAAATGCTCCTTATGTACAAATGGGGACGAGGGGACATTTATGCACATGTACTGGGACTGCCCACCAGTTAAGATATTCTGGAAAGAGGTGACCCAGCAATTATCAAATCTCTTAACTTGGAATATACCTGTACACCCCTCTGTATTACTGCTGAATGATGTTTTTGAGTGTGCAGTACATCCACAGCTAAAGAGATTGGTTTTAACGGGTATCACAGTGGCTAAAAAGCTGATAGCATCACGATGGTTCCAACCGGAAAAAATGTGCCGAAAGGTCTGGATTATTACATATCTCGATGTGATCTATCAAGAAATATCTACAGCAATAATTTTGGGTCTCAATGAATCCAAAATGACATTGTGGTTAGAAGTGGTGGAGAAAATAAAAGCTAGCATATAATGGTAATGTCTGGTTAGGAGCGAGGGAAAATGGATGGATTATCCAATGGGGGGTCCGGGAGGGGGGGTACGAGCTGGAGCATATGTGTGTAGGTTTTTAGATAACAGGTATTAAGGGTATATCCTATATAAGACAATTAACTGTGATTTCATTGGATGTGCACTGTCAACTAATGCTTGTATATCTTATCGTGTGTTGTCATGTTTGTTTATGTGTTTGTTTAAAAAATAATAAAAAAATAAAATACAAAAAAAAACTTAATTAAAGGTTATTTAAAAAGCCCTTTCCTGGGGTTAAGCTACTGAGATCCCACCCCCATTGACACACAATGATTGGGTATTCAGAGATCCCATTTTAGAATGTATATACATTATTTAGAATGTATATCCCTGACTGTATTTTTATTCCCATTTGTGATTAGTGATTTTTTACTACCTAAATGTTTATTGTGAGATCTGTAGTGCTGAATTTCCCTCTGGATCAATAAAGTACTTCTATTCTGACAGCCACAAAACACTGCTCTAGCTTTTTCAAACTATTAGCAAACTGATAGTGTGCTAGTGTCATAGTGCAATAGTGTAATAGTGATTTACTGATGTTTACATGTTTGATAGCAAAGTACAAAGAGAGACAGATCAGAAAGAGACACTCGACTGCATATGGTCTATTAGCCAACATCATGACTTAGATATCTCTCTCTGTCCCCTCCCTTTCTCTCTAATTTGCTTTATCTCTCTCTCTCTCTCTCTCTCTCTCTCTCTCTCTCTCTCTCTCTCTCTCTCTCTCTCTCTCTCTCTCTCTCTCTCTTCTCGTTCTCTCTAATTTGCTTTCTGCGTCAAGCCATCACACTGAAAGGACAGACATGAAAAGGCGACGGAGTAGGTGAAGATGTCTTTCATGGCAGCCAAAAGTAAGAACATCTTCTTCGCCCAGAAAGGGTGATTATTTTTTGTGAATATGTTTCAGGTGTTTATTTTGTGAGATTGTGTAATATTTGATCACACTGTCAGCTTGAAGACACTATGCCTATTTGTGTCAGCAAATACTGGAGGATGATTTAGTTGTAATTTCATTAAATGTAAAGTTACCATAACCCTCTTGTTGTGTTTGGGTCCAAATTAATTTCAGAGTTTAACATCACAGAAACACTCATAAAAAAGTTCAGCATAAAGGTTGATGACGTCCTCAATGTAAAATTTAAAGTGACCATTCGGATGTTTTTATAAAGCCTGCACACCATTTGTGTACAAAGACAATGTATAGTGTTTTGAAATGTGGATGGATGCTATTAACTAAAGATGTAACGGTATGAAAATATTCGCGGTATTGTTAAAATGTGCTGAACATTTCTTTATATTGAAAACTTATAGTCAAGTTAGACCGCGCTCACAAGTTCTCACACTGGGTGCTGTAATCCCATAAAGTTCAGTATATCAAAGCAGGGTAGCCGGCTGCCATTAAAAAACATTGAACCTGTGAGTGCTGGTCCGGCTACCCTGCTTTGATATACTTTATATTGAAAACTGCAATCTAGGGTGCATTAATTAGTATTATTATTATTGGTGTGCATTATTATTACTGTTATTATTCTCTCATGCACACACATACACACACACATACAGTACATACACACATACATACGCACACACACAGTCTTCTGTGGTGCATTTCAGTATTTGAGCAATGACACCGTCATTTACATAAATACAAATGAAAACAGCATAGTAGTTGTATTGTATAGGAGCATTTTGTGTTTCTCTTGTTGGAAAAATTGTACAACCAGTTTGACAACTGCTGGTTTTTAAATGTATTATGTTGGTTTGGTTGGGTGACCAAACGTGTTATCATGTGCAATGAATGAATAGAGTCTGCACGCACACAGCAGCAGCAGCTGTTGCTATTGTCTCTGGTTAAACAGCTGAACAGTTAGACAGTATTTACCATGAGTTTTTCAAAGCGCAGCAATCAAATGCAGTTTTGATTATAATTATGATTCCCTGTCAGGTAATTTCACGTGGTTATCATTAAAAGCGGTGACCGGTTTCATCCCTAATACTAACCTTATGCTAAAGCCCCCATTATTTCACAGCAAGTTTGAGTGACCACGGAGCGACCCAGATGGACCCCATAATGAACGGCCTGAATTAGCTTCATGGTAACGTAGACTAACTGTGTGCCGTACAACGATGTTGCGTACAGTTGGCCTTTTCCCCGCTGATAGTTAAATGAAATGGGTTGTGGTTAAAAAAAAACATATGTGTTATCTTCATTCCTTCCTCCGTCATTCCCGACCAAGGACAAGAAACACAAGGCATTTGTCTCATCAGGATTCAAGCTAGTTAGCGAGGTGCCCAATACGCTCCAAAGGTTACCGTGTGGAGGCATGTGCCCCCCGAGTGGGAAGAGCGAGACTGCAGCCTGTATGAAATTATTAGTAACTGGTCGTAATTTGTTAAATTGGTCAGCTTTTGTTCAATAATACTTTGAAACAGGAGATTTTTGAAATATCAGGTCTGAAGTGCTGGCCAGTTTGCTTCACTGTGTGGATTAGAGATATGAAATGCTGTCATCCAAAAACGTTTACATAAATTAACAGTTCACAAGTAATAGAAACGTTTTGGATTGACTGCAAACAATTCATATGCAGTCTCACGGTGCTAGCGTCTGTTCAAACAACCCCTATGGATGGCCTGAATTAGCTTAGTCAAATCAATGACCATGGCTGGCGAACAGCGTCTGTTCACATTTCAAAACACTATCTCCAAAGCCACCATACCAAAGTCCATCTCTGATGTCAAGTCAAGTCAAGTCAATTTTATTTATATAGCACATTTCCAGGCAGCGGCAGCTGGCACCAAAGTGCTTCACAGGAAGGTTGATAAAACATAGTAAAGCATAGAAAGTAATAAAAAAAAATATATATGATGCAGGATATAAGATTAAAAACATAGTAAAGCAATGAAAGTAATAAAACAGGTAGGGCATAGTAAAACAAAGAGGATAGAAGGGCCAGGGGTCTAGTAGTGATTAAGTCGGGGGGAAGGCCAAGGAGAACAGGTCGGTTTTTAAAAGTGATTTAAAAGCCTGCACGGTCTGGGCGGTCCGTACGCTGAGGGGGAGGCTGTTCCACAATCTAGGCGCTGCAGTGGAGAAAGCTCTGTCTCCCCTAGTCTTGAGCCTAGTTCTAGGCACCACCAATAGCAGCTGGTCAGCTGATCTGAGGGATCGGTGGGGGGTGTGGCGATGCAAGAGCTCAGACAGATAGGGAGGAGCCGTGCCATTTAGTGATTTCAAAACATTTAGGGCTAATTTAAAATTTATCCTAAAGCGAACAGGCAGCCAGTGGAGCGAGGCCAAAACTGGGCTGATGTGTTCATGTTTCTTTGTTTTGGTGAGGAGGCGCGCAGATGCGTTCTGCACCAGTTGTAGGCGGCGAAGCAGGGATTTGTCTATGTGACTTCTAGTATGATAACCTGGAAAGCACATTGTGAGATGAATGGAAGTGGCCTCCATGCACATCATCACAGTGTGAACATGTCACGTTGTACCAGATGTCATGATTTTAATTTTTTTTTGCACCATTTCAGCAAAACAGTAAAAACATTGACCATGACAGAAAGTGTATAAAGGTGCTGAGTAGAGGCAAGAGACCCAGATGGGCCTATACGGGGCCTCAACTCATTAAATCATTGGATAAAAATAAAAAAAAACACAAAAACAAAAGTAAAGTGAAATAAGTTCGTAAAACAATTTTCATAATATTAAGATAATAATAATAATAACAATAATAATCAAAGTAATAATAATAAGAAAAACAACAACATTAACACTATGATCGCCGGGGACGAGTTAAGACGTCATTCCTAGCCATGCTCATTCTGCCGAAGACGCCGTAACTCGTCTTTGATGTCAATATTTCAAAAATCTGTCATCGAAATCATATTTCCTTTCCAGAGCCCTGAGACACACTGCAAAGCTCCACTCAACTCTCTAGCGGTTCAAGAGCACCATCTGGTGGCCGATCGGCAGATCGCCAACCGGAAATTAGCCTTTGAACCGGAAGTGCTCATCCTATGGTCCGGGCACTCGCTATCGTTAGAGAGACTCCGTCTTGATACAGTGAACATCGATCGGTGCAAATAACTCGAAAAAACAACATGATTTGGACGTATATACTATTATACAACCTGGAAATGGATCGGGCATTTCTCCATCCCATAATAGAAAAAATTCTGTTCCACGCTCATCTGCCAGCGGCGCGAGGAAGATACGGTAAGATCCAGCGTTATTTTCTAACGTGTTCCATATAAACTGCTCTGATGATCATATGACCCACACTAGATGAATGATATAACGTTGCCCACGGAATTATAAACGACCCCCCGCCCATCCGGTCAACATCAGATGATACGTAGTAACTTCTAGAAGTACCTCCAGTTGAAATTTTTTATCTGGCACTGATCGCTACCAAACTGTATTTGATCATCAATATAATGCATTTGGGGCTATAAATCAAGTTCTGGAGAAAGCTGCAGAAAATGATAAAAACATACTTATACTTTAGACCATATTTTAGTATGAATATGTGAATGAAAAAGTATAACGTTGCTACACCCTGAACAATATATATAGGACATTGAATGGGCCATAATAATGGCAATTTAGCAATAGAATTTAAAAAGTTATAGCCCTGGAAAGAAGGGGAACTTCTCCATAGACAAATAGAGCTGGCTAGGGATGGTAAATAATGAATTTAACCATGGCGATCAAAGTGTTAAAAAGTTTTCTTTGCCCTATAGGATTTTTTTTTCTATAGAAGCAGCTGGGAGGTGCGCTGTTTTAAGTGAGCGTGGGTTATTGAATTGATTGATTGCTAATTTTATTACTGTCCGCCTTGTTTACAACTGGTTAAATTTAGGCCCTCTTTCGAAGTTGGTTAAGGTTAGAGTTTGGAACCAGGGCTGGTGGTCTATCGCCCTGCTCTAAAGACAAACTCTAACCTTAACCAACTTCGAAAGAGGGCCTAAACTTAACCAGTTGGAAACCAGGCGGACAGTAATAAAATTAGCCATCAATCAATCAATCAATCAATTCAATAGGCCATGCTCACTTAAAACAGCGCACCTCCCAGCTGCTTGAAAGTAGGTAAACAAATTATAAGAAAAATTGCAAATTAATCAATCAATCAATCCGCGCGATTTTTATTTTGTTCCACAATGACTCATGACCCATCAATTACATCATCCAACATTGTTTAAAGAACTAAGACATTCGCCGTGACAGAATCGGTTTATATTTAGTCGTTATGACGCTATCAACATATCCATTTGTTAAAGATTATTGTCCACCATCTTGTTTTTTCCTTAAAAATCTGCACGGCGGAGTGATTGTAATTCGGTTGTGGGCGGGTCCTGGGACCAGGAGCGTGGAATTGTGAAGAATACATACGTGTAAATTGACTGTTTCAGCCAATCAGAATCGAGAAATTTGCATGCCGTTGTATAATATGACACAGGTTACAGAGCACACAAATTAGACATATAGATATATATACTGTATATATAGAGGTTCAGAGAAGAGTCCTAATACCACGTGAGGCGAAAATAACACTCGGGCGAGGAGTGGCAGGGGTGCAGGCCTCTTATCCTGGTTCCGTGATGGGGTGATAGCCGGCAGGTGTGTAGACAGGCACAGGTGGGAGGAATGATGGCGAGGCGGGAACTGTTAGATCCTGATCAATCTGGCCAGTATCACGTCTTCTTGTGTTATCCTCTCTCCATCCAATTCCTCTGCGTTGTGTAATTTTAATGGTCCTGACGTCTCAGATACTGGCTGAATATAATCCTTATCTCTCCCCGTTAGTGCAATCCGCAAACCATAATAATTCTCCACCTTCGTAAGAATTCGACACTTTGACACAGCGTAATACCTTATAAGGAGAAGAGTTGTTTATTGATATAAACAGAAGCCTCAGCCCAGATGTTATCCGATTGTATTTTCATTGCTATCGTCTCTGCTGTTATTCAGTCCAATAGTGGTCAGGCCTGGTCGTTAGCCTGAACCGTCCTCGTGTTAGCCGAAGCTAATGATGATGTGTCATTCCCCCCCCCCCCCCCCCGTGATGAGAGGAGATAGAGTCTCTTCTGGTTTCTTCCCTCTTAGTCTCAGTCAGATTTGAGTCTGCCCTACCCGGAACCACTGTCAGCTTTATAGGATCTTCGTCATAGCAACGATAGCCCCCGCCCCTCTCCTGGTTGTCAGGCGACGCGCTGTCATGACAACCGCGTTTAACCTTTACACACATCAAAATGCAGTTTTCTACTGTTTTCATTAAGGATGTCACCCTCCTCCCTCAATCTATGGGCCCACTCGCTCTTATCAATGTGTTCTTACAAGGAATTCAAAACATTCTCTCGCTGGCAGTGTGCTGCTCCCAATCACCCTGCTTGCTCTGAACCACCTCTTCCACCACCGTCAGCCTGCACATTTCGACCCTTTAGATGCTCTCATCTCCCCCCAATCTATACATCACATACATTGAAAAACACCCAAAAGCACCCGTTTCCTTCAAGGAGGAGACCCATATATGGATGTGGAGACCTGCTGACAGACAGGGGAGAGAAAAGCTGAGTTGCTTGTCAGAGAGAAGTTAAAGAGTGGTAGTCTGTCTACTGTATGTTCATTAGAATGTGGGGTTCCACAGGGGAGTTGCCTTGCTCTAAGGCAAGCGATGCAGCCATGACTGTATGCAGATGACTCTACTTTATATAAATCAATGAATAATCTTTTTGAACTAAATTATATATATTGAAATTCTTTATTTGGAATTACCCATTGAGATGAACCATCTCGTTTTCAAGGGGGTCCTTCAAAGTGTACTTGATTCTGTACTGGGTCAAAAACAATAGGCTGATACTTGTATTTGTATGTATTCAAAACTAAATATATAGTTTTGGGGTGGAGTTATGTACTGAGATCAGTAGCGGCTCGTAGGGGCGCTATACCAAACATTTTGCAAACATGTACAAGGCACGCATTGGCGAATATTATCACCATTGCCATCGATCAATATATGATCACAGTCAGTCAAATGCAAGATGCAACCACGTTTCCAATAGCCCAACACAAACACGCACAGCTCTCTCTCTCTCTCTCTCTCTCTCTCTCTCTCTCTCTCTCTCTCTCGCTCTCTCGCTCTCTCGCTCTCTCTCTCTCTCTCTCTCTCTCTCTCTCTCAGATGATGTCAGATCCATTCAATAATAAACACATTTGTTTATCTCGTCATTTTAAACAAGTTACCATTCATTGTCTGAGTGGTTATGCCCCACACGCGGCGAAATTAGAGAGAGAGAGAGAGAGGGAGAGAGAGAGAGAGAGCGAGAGAGCGAGAGAGAGAGCGAGAGAGAGAGAGAGAGAGAGCGAGAGAGAGAGAGAGAGAGAGAGAGAGAGAGAGAGAGACCACGGCGGGTGCAGCATAACAGAAGAGAGAGAGAGAGAGAGAGAGAGAGAGAGAGAGAGAGAGAGAGAGAGAGAGAGAGAGAGAGAGAGAGAGAGAGAGAGAGAGAGAGCGTTAGTTAAGCATTAGCTGAGTGGCTAACAGCAGCTAAAGTTAGCTGAGTTGGCTAAGAGAGAGAGAGAGAGAGAATTAACTCACTTTGTTTAATTGAAACGTGGTCCAGCCGGAGGGCTTAATAAAGTGTATGTCCACTGACTGTCCCCCAGACTGTTGTCAATGTATATCCATTCCACTCACTGCCCACTGTTCAGACTCCAGACTGAATCACAAGTTCACAACACACAGCTTCGAACATGTTGCAAACTGTGGCTAAGGAAAAAACTGGCATCGCCGCGTCGGCCAATCAGAGAGCGTCTCCGCGAAATGCGGCTATGGAAATTCTAGACGGAAATTCTAAACGCTTGACTAGACCGCTTCAAATCGCGCCCGGATTCCAACATAATAGTCATATTTCAACGCACAACGCGTTACGCACTGATTGGCTGTGACGGATACAGCGATCGAACAGTGACGCGCACTTAGAGCGCTATCGCGTCTAGCCCGGGCCGAGAAATACAAAAAAATAAAAAAATAAAAAAAGTGAGTCACTTCCTGTTCCTGAAAACGAGTATTTTTAATTTGAAATAGTAACGTTATATTGTGCATTGGAAACACAAACATACTTAAAATGAGTAAATATTATTCATTTTAAACATTATTTATAGGGCTATAAAACAAAAAACTAAAAAATAATTGTTCTTGTTCTCATATAACCAGGGCAGGGCCTGAGGGGGGGCGGCGCCCTAGCGCCCCCCAGTGGCGGCCGCCACTGACTGAGATATGAGTTGTTGTTATATTTCGTATTTGCATCGCGTCCCGCTCTGAGCCTTACGATACTCTGTGATACATATTGTATCTCCCACGAATAAAAAACACATGCACCCCACCTGTATGGGGCCCCGCCCCTAATGGTGGCCACCACCCATATAACCATGACTCTGGTCATGAAACACCCTTCCTCTGTTTTCGTCCCAGCGTATTGGATGCGTGCACCATACGAGTCTAGCGGAATGAAAAGATTAAGGAAGATTAATAATGTTGGAAGCTTACCGGAGGTTGCTGGCCCCTGGCATCTTCGACGCATGTTTTCGGCGACACGACGGGCCTGTGTTGATGTTCCTCGTTTGATGACTGCACATCGAGGTTCAGCTGTACAAGGCTGGCTGTCGGGCCAGCTTGTACTCAGGTAGGCCCTGTGTCTTCAGGCATGGGTATTAGTGTTAGTAATGCTGGTTTGTTTTGTTAACACAACCATGTTGTGTGTTGGCGCCGGGGGCAGGATGGTTTGGTGAACGTTCTCTGCAGGGAACGGTTTCCAAGCTGTCTTGGGCGTGCTGCTAAAACATCTAAAGCTATGCTACATGCTATCGCTACTGCCGCATGCTATTACTACTGCTAATTGCTATGCTGTTTTAATGTCTCCGCCGTGAGATGTTGTCACTCTCCCGCCTCTTGCCCGGTTCATCAATGAAGGTCAGTCGGTAGCTGTTGTGGGGTTTTTGAGTTCTATTTACCTTTTTCGGGTAAATGGGTTGACAACGGGGTAGGTCGTGGCTAGGTTCCTAGCCAGGTATTTTACCTTGTGTTCCGGCGGGGTTTGTTGAACGGTGTTCCCATCTGGGTTGGCGTCGGGTAGTGGGGCTATGGGTCCAGCCGACATGATAAACATGTTGCGTGTCTGTGCACAGGCAATTGTTGTCTTGGGTCCCACATTGCCTGGCGTTAGGCTGCAGTAGTATAAGGGCAGGGCCGCCTGGGAGAAATGTGAGGCCCTGTGCGTTTTTAGACGCGAGGCCCCCCATCTCCTGGGGCGGCCCTGTGTAGGGGGCTATTGTTTCGTTTTGTCACTCTGCTATGAGAAGGTCTGTCTTGCTACAGCTTTCTCTCCTCTCAAACCATTCATACTGACGGTCAATCGGTATACTGGGGGAGTAGTGCGGGGGGGGGGCTTTGTTTACCTTTTTTGGTAAATGGGCTAAACTAGGGCTGGTGTTCTGTTGTGAATATTTTGAATGAAGACGGGTCTGGTCCGTCTCCCCTTAACTTTGTGTGTATGGGTTTGCTCATTCTACAGTTTTTGTGGTTTAGCTCTTTTATTCATTTAACCTTTTCATGGTGCACACCACAGTGGAGGGTGCTGTTTGCAATCACCACTGGTGCTCCATGTTAACGTCAGTCCTTTGTTTTTGATATATTGAAACAATGCCCCGCCCGGCCGACACCTTGGGTGGGTCGGCCTGGCGAGTGGCTGGTGGGCTGTTAAGGCTTGTACTGCCACGGTATGGAATTGGCAACGATTAGAACTGTGTTCG
The DNA here is from genome assembly GCF_963971535.1 of Notolepis coatsorum. NCBI lineage: Eukaryota > Metazoa > Chordata > Actinopteri > Aulopiformes > Paralepididae > Notolepis > Notolepis coatsorum. Next base: position 126,761,580 of record NC_140172.1, on the reverse strand, counting down.
AATTGGTGTTTTTTCTATTAAAAAAATGGTGTCTGGTGGAGGGGCCTTGAGGGCCAGCCGACGTCGACACATCGCGCAAGGTTGTTGACGTTATTAGCTTTGACCCAGCCGCAAGCTATAACCGCTCAGGGTTCCCCTCTCCGCAGGGGATTTTGGTCTTCTGCTGGAGCGCGGGCGGTATTGTCCTAGGCCCTACACCACCTCACACCGCGCAGCCAGAAGAAGAGAGAGCACGGCCTCGTCAGCGGCGATGACGGGGCCCTCGACAGGCGGCCATGTTTTTCCCCCGCCAGAGGTATCCTGGGCGTTGATTCGACAGGTGTCCACAAGGCCGACAGCCTTGGCGGCCGAGGGATCGGCCATGTAGGATGGGTTCGGCTTGAACAAACAAGCCGTCACCGTCCTGCCGCGAGCAGCCCGCTCTCCGATCACTCCCTTCCCCAACACCAGCGGAAGAAGTGGGCTCTGATTGTTTCCTTTGGCTGCGGGCCGCGTGCCTTCGTTGATGCGCGGGCGGCCCCCCTTTTTCGCTTCTCATGGGGACAGGGGCTGACACCCAGTTGATGGCTGAGCCTGGGTCTGTCCGTGAGAATGTTGTGCTGTCAAGCGGCTCCCACACCTTGAACTGTGTTGGTTGAGCCTGGTGTTACGTCTGTCAACTTAAGTGTTGTCAGCAGGGGGGCTCGAAACCTTTTGAGGCACACAGTGCGGGCTTCCCCGGCCTCGCCTTCGCCAGGCCAGGTATCATGTTGGTGCCTCCCACTCCTGAAATATTGTCAAGTGGTCGCAGCTCACATGGTTTGGGGTGGTAGTAATATCACTGCAGGGCTACGGTGTGTAGGAACCCATGGGGGCCTTACACCTTGCATGTCCGGCTGCAGAACAACTCCTTCAGCATGTTCTGGAGGGGTGTTCAGTGGGGGGGCTTTTTTCATCGGAAGCCCCCCGTATCAGATCGGCCCTTTCTGTCGGGGTTCCCCCTTGGGTGCGATTGCCTCGTGGGTGTGTCAGGGTCAGGTGTTCCGACACGGAACGCGCTCCTCGCACGGTTCCGGGGTTGTCTACGCACAGCGGGGGGACCGGGCCAACTATCTACAGTTCCTGGCGGACCTGCGCCACGTGACGGCGGGTGCGTTGGGAGTGTCGTCACATATGACTACGGCAGTACCATATGTCGAGGTAGATGGAGAGAACGGTGAGGCGGGGACTTGTGTTTACACAACCCCACCCGTTTTCAGGTTTGGTACAGACCCTGTTGTCGGGGTCTCCAGCAGGGACAGCTCTGGTCAACGAGATCCAATCTCTGTAGACGAAGCAAGCCATCGTCGTGGCGTTCTCCTCCCGGTGTTCTCAGCCCGAGAAGTCGGGAGGGAGGGGTGTAAGACCCAGGCTGGACCTGTCCCATGGGAAGGTTCAGCATTTTTTGGATCGTCTCCTACCTGTTGAACACTGTCAGGTGGGGGTCTGGTTCTTCTCCATAGACCTGTAGGATGCGTATGCGCATCCCCGATCTTCCATCCTAGGGCTTACCTACGCTTCCTTTGCAGGGTTAGCGTATGAGTACCAGAGGCTGCCGTTCAGTTTTCTCTGGCTCCCCGCATCTTCACCAAGTGCGTGGAGGCCGCACTGGGGCCTTTGCGTCGTCCGGGGTTACGGAGTGTTCTGCCCTGATGACGTTCTGGTCCTTCGCGGTCAAGGTGGATCGTCAGGTCTCATACCAGGCAGGTCTCTACCAGCCTGGGGTTGCTGTAGACTGGATGTAGAGTATTCCTCTTCCCAGTCAACGGTTGGAGGGCTATGGGCATCCATTTCAGAGCGTGTTGTCAACACGCTCGGGAGGTTCCGTCCTAGGACGGTTACGGCGCTGTCTCACGTCGCGCTTTCACCGACGCCTCCCTCGCTGGTGATGCGTCGGGCCAACGCAGTAGGGGGCAGCTGGCAAACCATGCTGCCCGGTCTGCGCTACGTTCAATGTGTTGGTGTTGAAAGCGGTCCTTCTGGTCCACAAATGGTGTTGATCAGGACGGACGTTACGACGTCAGTGTCATGTATCGACAGACAGGGAGGAGTACGCTCCCCCTGTCTGCACCAGGCGGCGGGCGGCTGGCTATGGGCGTCCTCCATCTGCGCGGCCTGAGGGCTCCCCACATCCCCGGCAGGGAGAATGTGGGTGCAGGTGTACTGTCGCGGGGCGGCCCTCATCCTGACGGGTGAGGATTGCGTCTGGACATGGCCAGGCGGGTCTGGGACCGATGCCGTGCCGCCAGGGATTCTTCCCCATACATCTGTTAGGTCAGTTGTTGGGACGGGTACGTTGAGGGGCGCAGGTTCTTGATCCTGATGGTGTTACCATCTGGAATGCGCATGCTCCCTCCACTGTCGCGCTTACGCGGGCAGATGACGTATGTTCCAAGTGTGGTGTAAGGTGGGGGGCCGGGACTCAGTCTCCTGCCCCCTGGATGCTGTCCTTAGTTACCTCCAGTCTCTCCTTGATAGACTGTCGGCTTCGACGGTGAGGGTATATGCAGCAGCTATATCCTCCTATCATGAGGGGTTTGAGGGGATGTCTTGTTCAGCCACCCTCTTGTGAAGCGTTTCCTGCTTGGCGCTCGACGCGTTAAGCCGGTGCAACGCTCCTTGGCTCCGATTTGGGATCTTCGATTGGTCCTCGGTCGGTTGTCCTTGGCCCCGTTTGAGCCGCTCGAGCGGGCGCCGTTGGGACAGCTGTCCTTCAGGACCGCGTTCCTTCTGGCTGTCACTTCTGCTAAACGCGTAGGTGAGCTCTGTGCTTTCTCGGTACGTCCAGAGTGCCTGTCTTTTCGGACCGATTGCGGTGTCACTCTGCGGCCTGATCCTGCTTTCGTGCCTAAGAATATCCGGAGTTCCTTCCGCTCCCGGGATATTGTGGTTCAGGCGTTTCGTCCTCCTCCTCACACTAGTGAGTTAGATGCGGGCCTTCACCTGTCATGTCCAGTCTGTGCTTGGGGATTTACCTCAGCCGTACTCAGGTTTTCAGGGTTACCGACCAGCTTTTTGTCTGTTACGGTGGGGCTCGTGCTGGTAAGGCACTGTCGGAGCAGCGCCTGTCCCATTGGTTGTGCGAGGGTGTTGCCCTCTGCTACACGTTGGCTGGGCAGGATCCCCCTGGGGGCGTCAGGGCGCACTCCACTCGTGGGGTGGCTGCCTCTGCCGCTCTCCTGGGTGGGGCCTCGGTGGAGGCCATCTGTGCTGCAGCTTCATGGTCCTCCCCGGGCTCCTTTGTAAGGTTTTACCTCATGGACATGACCGGGGGTTCTGTCTCCCAGGCGGTTCTGGGGTCTGTGGCCTTTCCTGCTTCCCGTTCTTTGGTCGGGTAGCAGGAGTGTGTAGGTTGGGCCACAGTGTGTTGGGTCACACGTGGTTCCGCCTGTACGGTGTGTTCAAGGGGTTCTAGCTCTCTCTTGTTCGCATTCAGGTGGAGTTGACTGCGCCCCCCCTTCATTAGGAAGGATGGGGTGACAGGGCTCCCCGCACCCCTTGATGTGGGCTTACGGGTCCTCAGGGGGTACATCTGTCGGGTCTCGTAAGGCTCAGAGCGGGACGCGATGCAAATACGAAATATAACGAAAGGTTATGTAGATAACCTAGTTATATTAGTATTGGCTGAGCGTCCCGCTCTGCGCGCCCTGAGTTCCCTCTTGAGGGATCTTTTCCTGGGACGGGTTTTTTGGCGAGGAAGGGTGTTTCATGACCAGAGTCATGGTTATATGGGTGGTGGCCACCATTAGGGGCGGGGCCCCATACAGGTGGGGTGCATGTGTTTTTTATTCGTGGGAGATACAATATGTATCACAGAGTATCGTAAGGCTCAGAGCGGGACGCTCAGCCAATACTAATATAACTAGGTTATCTACATAACCTTTCGTTACTCTCCCTCCCAATGAATGATGTTTCTCTGGAGCAGGTCCATTGATTGATTGATTGATTGATTGATTGAAAACTTTATTAACAGATTGCAGAATGGGTACAGTACAGTACAGCTCAATACATACAATTGTTAAGGGGATGCAGAAGACCAGAGAAAGACTTTCGTCTTGTTTACATCGGGGTCCCCCATTTTCAATTCATCATAACATATATGACATACATGACATACAGATAGACAGTACTGCTACATCTATACATTTATGACATACCAGATTTGCAAATACAGTACTGTTTGTGATACGAAAAGAGTCCAGAAAAGAGAGTATATACATTTGACGTGGAAACTGTACATTGGAGGAGGTCGGGTAGGTGGGGGGGGGGGGGGGGGGGGGTTGGGTAGGAGGGTTGGGTGGGGGACACTGTACAACTGAACAAGCAAAACTGTACATTGGAATATTGACAAGACCATACTTGGTCATTTACTGTACATTGGGGGGGGGGGGGGGGGTTGTGTTAGGACATTAACAGGGGCCAGTTTCGAATTGCAGTCTCCCGTAGGTGTTTTTTGAGAGTGTTTTTGAGAGTGGGTAGTGATTCACATTCCTTTACAGCTTTGGGTAGGGCGTTCCACATTGATGTGGCATAATTGCGAAACGTGTTTAGTCCCTTGTTTAGCTTATGTTATTTTAACAAATACTTTTAGTTTATCAGAACCCCATATTACTCCATCAATCAATGATCAAACCATTCAAGTAAATAACAAAGAAGAATATCATCAAATACAAGCTATGACATTAAGTTTGTTCAAAACCTTTTTGTCACAGTCAAGAGGGGCAGAACTAACAATTGTGAGCTGCAAAGAACACGTGGGACAGATGTAGCAGATGTTACAAAAACAAATGGCTGCACACAACCTTGTAGAGGCCATACATCCAACTAATGGAAGATCGTTTAATTAACTTTAATTAACAGATTGCAGAATGGGTACTGTAACTGAGGGGTACAATTCCCTGACTGTATTACTAGATATGATACTTACTACCACTACCTTTGTACTTAATATTCGGCCACCCAGTACACGGCATAAATATATTATGATGAACACTGTCACGTAGATGAAACGGATCCAACACAAATGTACGAATTAGAAATAGGTCTTTATTTCTACACAGCGATGGTGTGTAGAGCAAGCACTTAATCAAATCAATCACATTTATGAATGGAAATTAGTATGCACTTTTATGGCAAGAGTATTCGTCGGTATATCAATAGAGAATGTCCAATCTCTGAAGGCGCAGGTGGTACATATACGACCTGGAATAGTTTAAGGAATAACAGCAATGATACTTTAATGATTATATACTGGACACACTAGGGGGGGTTAATCCGGTCGCTTGTAAGCCGACAGGAGTAGGAGGGGGGGGGGGGGTAGAATCCGGCTGCCTCATCCGGCCAAGGGTATCCCAGGTGAACCCACTGTAGTGCCGTTCAATGCGCCGGCGATCCTTGGACCACAGATGAAAGCAGGTGGACTCTTTGTGGGCCGGCGTCATCCGGTCCACGGAGGAGAGACGTGAAGCGACCTCGTCTTGCAGAGCGTCTCCTCACCTTGCGTCCTCTCCAGGGGGGGGGGGTTCCAACACACGGCAGTGTCGGGGGTCTTTATCCATGGAATAATCAAAGTATACAAAGCATAATCCGTGCCTGGGAAGGCGGGCTGTCGTCGGTAGAATAATCCGGTATACAGGTCCACTCGCTCGTCGGCTCTGGGGCTCCTCGGGTGCAGCTTCACGTGGGGTCAACCACCCTGGATAAGCAGCCAGTTCTCTGCCCGAAACGATGGGGTACTGACTACGGTAGTATTCTCACCGCACGAAGCACTATATATTAACAGACTATTATTAGCTTAATAGACTACGTCCAACTCGACGATATAGTGCCAAATATGACTATTCAAATATTAATATACACGATGTCTCAATACCGATGGTAGGCGAACTTGGCCTTACTCCCACACGTGGCGTCGCGGGGAGGCTTTACGTCTGTGACTCTATTGGAGGGTAAGAAACTGGACTGAAAAGAAAGTCCTACTTTAGTAGCGCAGTATATATACGCACTATGAACAAATAGTCCCATTAGTGGTGCGGTAGCCAGATTCCTACGCGGAACTAGGACTTGTTCGTACATGTGGAGCGGTACGTTTGAACTGGGTCTGAGGGGTATGGCAGCCTGGCACCAAGGTCTCGACCAATAGTAGAATGGAGACTATTATGGGATGTTCAGTAGGCTAGAATGGATATTCAATGCATATTGTACAAGGAATATACAAGGGATATCAGGGAATATTAGAGAATATACAAATACAATTAAATATATATATATAAATAAATATATATATTCGGTTTAATCTGGCCCTTCACAACAGCCACCCCCTGATTGGTCCCAGACCTAATCAGTTAAACAGAGACAGATTAATCGCGTTGTCTATTTACACATAAGGGTTTGCTGTAGGGGTCAGTCAACTTCACAAAGTCATAGGGTTATAGGGTCATGGTCATCATCGATTGTGTCTGGGAGTCGGGGCAGTTCTATGAGCCTCGCCACGGGACGGGTGTAAGTGCGACCCTGGACGAGCACTTCAGCTGCTCGGACCTTGCCGTCGGCACCGGTGATCACTTTGCTTACGCGGCCGGCCGGCCACATAGCTCTGGGCAGTGATTGATCAATAATCATGACGACTGTTCCTTCTGTCAAATTGTCTCTCTCCTTTACCCACTTCTGGCGGGTCTGTAGAGACGGTAGGTAGTGCAGTAGGAAACTGTTCCAAAACTTGTCGGCTAATACTTGGCTGTACCTCCACATTCGTCGGCCGTTCGCTTCTTCAGGCCGGTACATTGTCTGGGGTAATGCAGGATCTAGCCGCCCCATCAGGAGTGTGTTGGGGGTAACTGGGTCGATATCCGCCACATCACTGGAGACATATCCGAGGGGCTTCGAGTTAAGTACTCCCTCAATCTCCGTGAGGACTGTCATTAGGACTTCTTCCGCCACAGTCTGGGCCCCAAGTACTGCGTACAGGGCTGTCTTTATGGAGCGCACTTCTCGTTCCCAAGTGCCACCGAAGTGGGGTGCGTTTGGGGGGTTGAATTGGAAATCAACCTGTGCTGGAGCGAGGTGGGTCTTAAGTTCTGGGCCCATAGCTTGGAATCTCTCTCTCAGCTCTCTTTCGCCGCCTTTGAAGTTTGTCCCATGATCGGACAATAGGGTAGACGGTCTTCCTTTCCGTGATGTGAATCTACGGAAGGCCATAAGGAATGAGTCTGTGCTCATGGTCGGGAGAAGCTCGATGTGTATCGCTCTGGTGGTCATGCATTTGAATACAATACCCCACCGCTTCTCGGTTCCTCTTCCTTTCTTTATGTGCAGCGGGCCAAAGCAGTCCATACCCGTTGAGTGGAATGGCTTGTCACCGATTCGGAGGCGACATGGAGGAAGGTCAGCCATCCTTGGTATGCTGGGCTGCGCGCGCCACTTGCGGCAGTCTAGACATGTTCGCTGGAAGCGTCGTACCGCCTCTCTTCCTTGTAGGATCCAGTAACGACGTCTGATTTCCGCGAAGACTCTTTCTGCTCCTGCGTGATGTACATCCTCATCGTATTTCTTTATAATCAGCTCTGTGACCTTGTGTCGGCTGTTCAATACGATCGGGTATTTAATGTCATCCGGTAGATTGGGGGCTCTGCGTAGGCGACCACCCACTCTGATGAAGGTATGAGCGTCGCTCTCGGGGGCCAGATGAATTAATCTGCTGTCGGATGGGACGGGCTTTCCTCCCTGTAGACAGGCCAATTCATCGGGGAACGAGTCTCTCTGGGCTCGCTGCAGTAGAAGCAATTCTGCTTCCTCGTAGTTAGCTGCTGACATATCAGCGGGGGACTTGCACTCCGGGTGGTACCGCAGGAATGTTCTTTGTTGTGCACTCTCTATGGACGTGCAATCGTTTATGCTAGGGTCGGTGGAGGCTACGGTGCTCAATCCACAGAACACAGACTTCTTATTTTCCACCTCCTCTGGACTTGCTTCCCTCGGGATAGGCATGGGCCACTGTCCTTCCGGGAGTCTTAGGAATGCGGGGCCGTCACTGTAGACATTGCGACGGGTGAGGTCATCCAGGGGCATCCCCCGGGTGATGACGTCAGCTGGGTTCTGTTTTGTATCAACGTAGCGCCACTCTGTTTCTCCGGTTAACTCTTCGGTTAAGTCTTGAATCTCGGTGACTCTGACTCCCACGAAGACTTTGTACTTGCATGAGTCCGATTTGATCCAGGCGAGTACCGTCGTGGAATCTGACCACAGGATTGTTCTAGACACCGGTATGGTGAGCTCACGTTGGATGAGCGTGGCTAGGTGCGCTCCGGCTAGGGCTGCGCAGAGCTCTAGACGTGGGATAGATTGTTGCTTGCGTGGGGCTATTCTCGAGCGGGCGAGGACAAATGCTGTGTAGATCTCTCCCCCCTTCTCTTGGGCCCGCAAGTAGGCTACTGATCCGTATGCGACCTCTGAGGCGTCACTGAAGACGTGTAAGTCCATTTTACATGTCTCTGGCCTCACCGTGGGTGGGAAGTAGCTTCGGCGCATATTAACGCCTGGGAGTGAGTGGAGCTCCATCTCCCACTCTCTCCAGGTGGATGCAAGGTGTGCGGGAATGGGGTCGTCCCAGCCCTGGTCCTTGTCCCACAATGCTCGTACAATCATTTTTGCCCTGGTGGTGTACGGTAGAATACATCCTAGCGGGTCATATTGTCGGGCGAGTGTTGTGTACACACTCCGTCTGGTGGTCGGCGCCGCCGCCGGCCTTCCCTGGTCCGTAGTCAGGGGCTTGTGTCTGTAGTGAAGCGAATCTGCTTTGAATCGCCACACCAATCCCAGGGTCATCTCCTGGGCTTCTCCCGGGATTGTAGCCATCCAGGTCTCGCTGCTGGCTGCCTTGTCCTCGGAGGAGAGGCTGCGCAGTACTTGCGGATCGCTGCTGGCCCACTGCCTGAGATCAAAGCCGCCTTTGATCAATGAGGCGCGGAGTTTAATCAGGAGAGCCTCGGCTTCTTCCTGGGTTGAAAGGCTTTGTAGACAGTTGTCTACGTAGAAGCTGTTCTTTACGCTGTGTCGGACCTCTTCGTCCGCTGCTGGGTCCTCTGCTACATGTTTCTGTAGTGCAAATGTAGCACAGCAGGGGCTGCACGTCGTTCCGAAGGGGAGGACTTCCCATTGGTAGATGGCTGGGTGCTCATCTCCTGGCTTCTCTCTCCATAGGAACCGTAACAGGGGCTTGTCCGCCTCTACTAGTCTCACCTGCAGGAACATTCCTTTAATGTCCCCGCTGATGGCCACCTTTTCCTGGCGGAAGCGGAGTAGAACGCCGAGTAGGGAGGGGCCGAGTGTGGGACCGGGCAGTAACTCTTTATTCAGATTTTGGGATCCGATCTGGTAGCTGCAGTTAAATACTATGCGGTCTTTACCGTTGTGATGGACCTTGTGGTGAGGCACGTACCACGATTCAGTGGTCTGGTCAGCCTCTTTAATGTCCATCTTTGTGACGTGTCCCGCTGTGATGAGCTTCTCAATCTCAGCGCGGTATACACTCTCTTGGGCGGGGTTCTTGGCTAAGCGCCGCTCCGTGTTCAGCAGGTACCGTTCTGTGGCGTCTGTCTTGGCGTGGAAAGTAGGCATTCCTTCTCGCCGCAGGAGTGGCGTGGCGTATCTCAACACGCCGTTGACCGGGACTCTCTTGGTCCCTGTCTCGAGGAGGTGAATGGCGTAAATGTCATCTTTAGAGCGAATGTCTTTCTTTCCGTTCTTAAAGGGCATTTGTTCCAAGGTCCATAGCCGCTCTACGTGTTGCAGGAGTGCGGTTTCTCCCTCTGTGACTCGGGAGTGGAGACATCTAGTGGCTGTACTTCGGTTGAGAGATTTGGCGAGCGGGCCTTGGAGAGTCCATCCCAAACGGGTCTCGACTGCTGCAGGACAGCCTCGGGGTCCGGTATGAACCCGGTCTATCGGGACAATGAGGTCTGCATGGTCGGAGCCTATCAACAGGGTCGGCATAGCATTGTCTATGAGCGGGATCGGTAACTTGCGCAGATGTGCATATTTCTCCATCAGCTTGGCGACGGGGTATGTGTACCGCAACAGTCCTATTTCTTGGCTGGTGAAAGCGTCTGTAATCTGGTACCGTCGCTCAGGCTGGCCGCTTGCTGCGATAGAGAATGAGACATTCTCGCCCTTTATCGTCTTCAAATCTCGTCTTATTGTCCGAATTGTCATTTGGGTTTCGCTTCCCCGCAGCCCTAGCTGGGCCGCAGCGGAGGCGAGCAGAAGGGTCTTCTCTGACCCGTCATCGAGGACGGCGTAAGTGTCCAGGACTTTATTCTGGTAGCTTAGTGTCACACGCACTACTTTTAGGAGTACTCGGGCTCCACTGCTGCTGGCGGGATCGATGTACATGACGCTCGCTTTGCTGCTGGATGGTGCGGGTGAAGGGCGCCGTCTGTTACTGTCGTGAAGTATGTCCAGATGGGCTCCATCGCACTTGGTGCACCTTTTCTTTAAGCGGCATTCGGCTGCCATGTGTGAGCGCGCACAGCGAAAACAGCGCTTGTTGGACTTTATCCATTGACTTGCTTCCTCCGCGTTCAGCTTGGGGAAGGAGTCACATTGCGCTAGCCAGTGTTCTTTCTCACAGTAGGGGCACACTATCTTCCACTTCTCCGTTCTGGAGGGGGTACTGTGGCTCCTGCTGCTCGGTACTGACTCCGATTGGTGCATCACAGTCACCGATCTTCTTCCATCATTTAGTCGTCTGGTTCCTTCTCTGGAGCCAGGGGTGCTCCGTCCGAATGTATCTAGCCGTAGGCTGCTGACTTCTCTCGCCAGGAAGTCTGCTAGATCGAGGAGGTTCGGTTCCGGGCCATTCGGGTCTCGGTGGTCCCTCTGTCGCCTAAAACGCTCCTGTCGAGCGGGCGGCAGCTTCTCCAAGATCCTTTCCACATTTGAGTTGGCGTAAAGTTCATGCCTCCCCTTCTCTCTCTGCGCTCCCAACATCCCTACCAGGGACTGCACTCTGATGGACAGGTCGTCCAGTGCTCGATTGTCTATTGCTGGGGGTAAGCGGTCGATGTGTCGGATCTCCTGGATCACGTAATCCCATATGCGCCCATACCTCTGGTCCAATGCTACCAGCGCTGCTGTGTATGGGGTGGTGGAAGTCGCGTAGGCGAGCGCTATATTATGTGCGCGGGGCACCTTTAAGTGCTTCAGTAGGATGGCGTATTTATGGCGTTCATCCAATACATCCACCAACATGGTCTCCAGACACATGCGGAGTTCCGTATACTGGGCCCGGTTCTCTTGGGTGAAGTCGGGTACCATAGGCGGGCCAATGTATGACGCTGACTGTGGATACATCGGCGAGCGTTGGGGGAGAGGCCTCCTAGGCGAGTCTCCTCCCGCTCCTTGGTATGGGCTGGTACTGGCAGTGTACCATGGCCCGCTTGTCCAGGTGCTGTTCCTCGGTGCGGGTCGTGCGTCGTGCTCACCCGGGTATAGAGTCGGGGGTCTGTAGCGCAGCTCCGCGGGAGTATAGCCTGGGCTGTACCGGACCTCCTGGTCCGGTAGAGTACTGTGCTGTCGTCGGGCGTGGTTCTCCTCCTCTTCCTCTTCGTCTTCAGTTAGGTCATCCAGTGCTTGTAGTCTCTGGTTTAGCCTCTCCACAGGATATGCTGCTCCTTCCCGGTTGCTAGGTCTCGCTTGGACCGGTGGGGGGAGGTGGTCTGTGGGGGGTATAGACCTCGTCTGTTGGTCAAGTTCAGGGTTGTTTACTCGGCTAGGGGATGCCGCCCTGGAGGTGTGTCTAGACGAGTTCCTGGAGCCTCTGGCGGAGGGAGAGGGTGTTGTCCGTCTGATCAGCTGTTCTATTAGTTGCGCTTGCTGTCTGTCGCGCTCTGCGTCCCGTAGAGCACCAGCAGCTGCTCGCTGGCTGTCTGCTCGGTCTCGGGCCACATTCTCTTCTCTCTGAATGCGTCTTAGTTCTAGACGTATATGCTCTTCTTCGCTCCGCTGCTGGATCTGCAGTCGGTCGCGTTCAGCAGCGGCGTTCAGGCTGATGAGGAAGGCCTGCTGTAGGGTCCTCTCTGCCTCGCTGGGAGAAGGCGGTTGTATAGGGGAGCCTTCCCTCGGGGTACTCCTTGCGGAGCCTTGGAGCTCTATCTCCACGGTGCTCTCCCCGTCTTCTTCCGTGCCGAGTTCTCTCTCGGTAGCGTTGTATTCCTCCCGGGACTCATCGGGGACTACTTCTTCAGTACTGGCGGGGTGTGAAGTCATGTCTGGTTCCCACTGGTCCCCACCGTGAACTTGGTCAGTTACATTAGAGCCCGTAGGGGCCTCTATGGTCGGGGTAGTCTGGGCGTTGGGGTTAGACATACTTTTACTTTCTAGTTTTACCGCGTTTACTGTTAGTAGAAGACTAGGTTGTTGACTGACAGCGTAGGCCTCTAAGTACTGAGGGAGCCGTCGTTCGCGCTGCGGGCGTTGGTTAGGAGGATCGTTTCGTGGAGTGTTCATCATAGGCCATTTCAATATTAATAACACTATATTAATATTACACTGATTACCATCCGGCTCGAAGGACCAATTGTAACTGAGGGGTACAATTCCCTGACTGTATTACTAGATATGATACTTACTACCACTACCTTTGTACTTAATATTCGGCCACCCAGTACACGGCATAAATATATTATGATGAACACTGTCACGTAGATGAAACGGATCCAACACAAATGTACGAATTAGAAATAGGTCTTTATTTCTACACAGCGATGGTGTGTAGAGCAAGCACTTAATCAAATCAATCACATTTATGAATGGAAATTAGTATGCACTTTTATGGCAAGAGTATTCGTCGGTATATCAATAGAGAATGTCCAATCTCTGAAGGCGCAGGTGGTACATATACGACCTGGAATAGTTTAAGGAATAACAGCAATGATACTTTAATGATTATATACTGGACACACTAGGGGGGGTTAATCCGGTCGCTTGTAAGCCGACAGGAGTAGGAGGGGGGGGGGGGGTAGAATCCGGCTGCCTCATCCGGCCAAGGGTATCCCAGGTGAACCCACTGTAGTGCCGTTCAATGCGCCGGCGATCCTTGGACCACAGATGAAAGCAGGTGGACTCTTTGTGGGCCGGCGTCATCCGGTCCACGGAGGAGAGACGTGAAGCGACCTCGTCTTGCAGAGCGTCTCCTCACCTTGCGTCCTCTCCAGGGGGGGGGGGTTCCAACACACGGCAGTGTCGGGGGTCTTTATCCATGGAATAATCAAAGTATACAAAGCATAATCCGTGCCTGGGAAGGCGGGCTGTCGTCGGTAGAATAATCCGGTATACAGGTCCACTCGCTCGTCGGCTCTGGGGCTCCTCGGGTGCAGCTTCACGTGGGGTCAACCACCCTGGATAAGCAGCCAGTTCTCTGCCCGAAACGATGGGGTACTGACTACGGTAGTATTCTCACCGCACGAAGCACTATATATTAACAGACTATTATTAGCTTAATAGACTACGTCCAACTCGACGATATAGTGCCAAATATGACTATTCAAATATTAATATACACGATGTCTCAATACCGATGGTAGGCGAACTTGGCCTTACTCCCACACGTGGCGTCGCGGGGAGGCTTTACGTCTGTGACTCTATTGGAGGGTAAGAAACTGGACTGAAAAGAAAGTCCTACTTTAGTAGCGCAGTATATATACGCACTATGAACAAATAGTCCCATTAGTGGTGCGGTAGCCAGATTCCTACGCGGAACTAGGACTTGTTCGTACATGTGGAGCGGTACGTTTGAACTGGGTCTGAGGGGTATGGCAGCCTGGCACCAAGGTCTCGACCAATAGTAGAATGGAGACTATTATGGGATGTTCAGTAGGCTAGAATGGATATTCAATGCATATTGTACAAGGAATATACAAGGGATATCAGGGAATATTAGAGAATATACAAATACAATTAAATATATATATATAAATAAATATATATATTCGGTTTAATCTGGCCCTTCACAACAGGTACAGTACAGTACAGCTCAATACACACAATTGTTAAGGGGATGCAGACCAGAGAAAGACTTTCGTCTTGTTTACATCAGGGTCCCCCATTTTCAATTCGTAATGAAATTGCTATTATGTGTCTGCATGAACACACAACTGTAACTGTACTAAAAAATAACAAAATAAGGGTTGTCTCAGTTCACAGCTATATTGGTCAAGTTTTGGGTGGGACTTGTTTGCGTCCCTACAGCTTCTTATTCAATTGAGCGAGATGCTCGGTTATGTCACACAGCCAGTTTGCATCTGACAGTTCAGACAATATTTCTTCAACCCTTTGTTACCTATTCCGCCTGGATCTTTTTTGTATTTTGGGCTGTAAAATTGTCAAAGAATGTCTGAGGAGTAAGTGCTTTTGGCTTTTTTCCTTTGTTATTTCATCAATACCTCAGATGTTAAACATACATGTATATGTAAGAATGTGTAATAACTAAGGCTGTCAAAGTTAAAGCTTTATTAACGCATTAACCCACAATTCTTTTAACGCCGCTATTTTTTAACCCAAGATTAATGTAAAAAGAATAAATAATTTTTTTTTTCTTTTTATAATTTTTTTACCAGAGCTCTTGGGGGCCACATCAAATGACGTGGCGGGCCACATTTGGCCCGCGGGCCTTGAGTTTGACACCTATGCCCTAGACGATCAGCTGTCCTGGACTAGACATATTGATAATGTCCTATTTAAGATGGTGAGGGCAATGTCAGTAATTAAGAGGCGTGCCTATTTTTTGAGTAAGCATTCTATTAAACAGGTTACACAGGCGCTTGTTCTGTCCCATCTCCACCGTTGTTCTGTTGTCAGGTCTAGTGCCAATTTAGTCTAGTCTGGTCTAGTGCCAGATTTGCACAAGCTTCAACTTGTGCAGAACAGAGCTGCACGTATGGTTCTTGGATGTCCGTTTAGAGAAAGTGTGCATGGTTAAAAGTTGAGGATAGTTTTTCATGTAACCTCATTTTCTTTCAGAATATTTGTTTTCTTACTAGGCCTAAATGTTTGTAGGTTGTATATATCAATAATAGACATGATTACACTACTAGGCAGGCTACTTTGGGGCATGTTGTGGATACAAATGGTGTCAGCCTAGTCAGCCTTCATCAGAGCCTGAAGGTAGTAGTAGTGTCATGTGATCTATATAGGGCTTCATAGTGGTTGAATCACATGTGACTCAATGCAGTCCCTCAATGCATACAGTAAATATAACCAACTCCTCACGTGGATGGTAAAGGTCCCCATATGCATGTTACCTGTGGGTATAGCTGTTTTGTGTTCAGACACTATTTTCATCAGACAACGTTATGTCTCGCCCACTTATGCTTTCCACAAGGGCAGGTCAGTCTGTACACTGCAGAGGTTGTGTTACATAACTGTTTAATAATAATAATAATAATAATAAATTTATTTTATTTTATATAGCGCCTTACATTAGGCATCTCAAAGCGCTTTAAAGGGGAACTATCTTATAAATGGCCTTTTCCTGTGGTTTGCATTGTTGTCTAGCAATGTGGGGTTGTACCAACACTGACTAGATGTGAAATCTCTAGCTACTCCCGTTTCTTCAGTTCAGCTCAGACAAGAACCTCCCCCACTGAACCAAGCCATTCAGAATTGACTCGCTCCCTGACGTAAGTAGGTGCTGCTGATCTACATATCTCAGCCCCCTCTGTGGTTGTAGCCACCGCCCACAATCAACAATTCGCTCAACAACGGAGTGAGTGGAAATAATGCGAAAGCGGTTTCCCTGTCACTTCCTCAAAAGAGAGAAAAAGAGAGAGGGAGAGACAGACAGATAGAGAGAGGGAGAGAGAGGCTCTCATACGGTGTGACTCATCTTGGAGCATTTACACACACTCACGTGTGTGGGGGGAAACACACGCTCGCTCTCGGAGCGATCTCCTCTCTCTCTCCCTCTCTCTATCTGTCTCCCTCTCCCTCTCTATCTCTCCCTCTCTCTCTCGCTTGCTCGTTCTCTCTCTCGCTCTCTCTCGTATCAGCACTCGCATCACGTCAACCTGTTGCAAAATATCATAGCGCACGCTCCCACACGTATTCCGATCCGTGCAATAATATTCACGGGGGTATATATTGTCATTTGAAACAAGTTACCAATGCATTGTCCCGTGGGATTATGCCCCCCCCCCACGGCGAAATTAATTAGTCCATCTATCTCTCTCTCCCCCCAAAGTTATCTGCCAGTGCAGACTGTGGGTGACTGTCACTCAAAGCGCATTGCGAGTATGGGCGGAGCCCAGCCAAAAACAGCTTGGAATCTGGAAGTGCAGAAAATGCTGCTCTAGAGTACTTGATTAGAAATACAAAACAATGATTTTTTTTGAAAAAAAACGTACAGATGTGTTCCATAGACTCACAGGAATTGTGTAAAATTGCCCAAATAGTGAAAAAAATAGTAAGATTGTTCCCCTTTAATGCAAAACGTTTTTCGAGAAGAACTTTTGTTATGTTATTTCACTGGCCGCATCTGCCACTGTCCTTTAATTCAGTCCAAAAGCGTTATGTCATGTTTGATTGGAAGGTGTGAACAACACTGTCATTGGTGGTAGGAGGGGAGGGGTTTTAATCAGTTCACCAATCGTAGGTTCAGCTCGCAAAATATGCCAGTGTTCGGATGATGATATTGTGCAATTGTTGGTGACTGATTGAATTCTGTAATGAAACATAATGGGTTTGCTTTTGGAGGTCTTTCTTTCGACATGAGTAGATCAGATCTAGAGATGCTGGTGAGCTTTGTTCATTCTGTCTGAACACAAAATTCAGACACTTCTCAGAGAGCTGCACTGCCTTCCCATTGCCGCAAGAATCAGCTTCAAGGTCCTTGACCTGGCATACCGTGCCGCGAGGGGAACGGCTCCCTCCTACCTCCGGTCAATGGTCTCTAACTACACACCCTAGGCTCTGTATCTTCTGGCCGCCTCAGACCCACTCCTATCTCTGGGGGGGTCATCAAAGAGAAGCAGGCTATTCTCAGTCCTCGCTCCACAATGATGGAACGAACTTCCCACCACAGTCAGAACAGCCAAATCCTGCCCAATTGTCCACCGTCGACTAAAAACACACTTCTTCAATCATGAAGAAGGAAAAAAATGTAATCCGAACCTTCGTACTGTCTTTTACTATAATGCACTCTGCCTATCTTACTACCTACTATGCTAATATGTCTTTACTACTACAGTATGCACTCAAGACTGCTGACCTGTTGTACAGAACATGTAAGTTGCTTTGGATAAAAGCGTTAGATAAATGACTAATGTAAATCCGTTTGTGACTGCCATATCAGCTTTCCATTCAAAATCTTAGTTGGGTTTAGAGTTTTGCACCGACTGTATCTAAAGACAATTGTATAGTTTCTTTCTGGTTAATCTTTCCTGGTTATGAAGAGCTGTTATGGAATGTCTCTCCAATCACAAAGCCTGTCTGGAGCTGAATGTGGTGTAGATTAAAATGCAGTAGAGTGCAGGAGCAGAGCTCAGGTCATGTGACAATCTGCACGGCACAGTTCACACAGGAACTATGAGCGTTCACCTTCCGTTAACACACTTCCGTTCGCATAATCAAGCACAGACAGAACATTCACCCGTTCACTCACACATTCACACACCGACGGCAGAGGAGACCATGTACGGTGTTTAACCTGCTCATCGGGAGCAGTTAGGGGTCAAGTGTCTTGCTCAAGGACACATTGACATGCGGATGAGCCGGAATCGAACAGGGAACCTTCTGATTACGACACAACCTCTATACCTCCTGAGTCACTGTCGCCCCCCAGTTCATGGCAACTGAATCTTGCAATGTGGTCCAGTGTAGCTCATTGGGTAGAGTGCACTCTCTGTCAGGGTTAGGGGTTTGATTCCCACTAGGCCCCACTCATACTTAAAAAATGTATGCAGTCGTTCCAGGGGCGGGAGGGGGGGGACATTGTGTAGTGTTAGGAAAGCCTGTCTAAAGATAAGATAAGTTCATTCTGCCGCCATCTTGATAACGGCAACTAACAAGACTAACAAGACCTGACCCCCTACACATGCTGCCATCCAGTGGTTTCTACTGCAGAGTCCTTAGTTACCATGGCAATCATTCACTCTGCGAGATCGTGATTCATTTTAAACATCTATAAAACTCACATTTCACCTCAAAAGGCAGGTGTCTTGAGAGTGAACCAAAATTACTGGAAGCCAGAATGGAGAAATACAGTCATGTCAAGGGATTGGTGAAGAGAAGCGTAAACATTCATTTGAGGAACCGAAAGCTGGATGAGGAGTAAATTACTTGAGGTCAGAAATTTCGGCAAAGCGAGGATAAGGATGCTTGTTAACCCTTTCACTACCACACAGGTTAACCCTTTCACTACAACACTGCAGGCGGTTAGTGTGGTAGTGAAAGGTTAACCCTTTGTATTGTGGTAGTGAAAGGGTTAACCTTCTGTAGTGTGGTAGTGCACGTGTTAACCCTTTGTAGTGTAGTAGTGAAAGGGTTAAGTGCGGGCGTGCACACACACACACACACACACACACACACACACACACACACACCATAGCTGTCAACATTGGGATTTGAAAAAACTGGATATTTCACCCCGCCCCCTTCCCCCCGGCCCCGCCCCCTCCCAATGTAGTCTCCTCCCCCTCGTATGTATATTATATATATTGTCTGCACTGCGCAGCCGTGGAATCGCGAGGCCATAGATTTAGAATAGATAGAAAGGGCACATTGTGGTGTATCATAATTAATTTGTTGAATACAATAGGATTTTTATAACGTTGACACAAATTAAAGAATATTTACACTAAGTTCTCTTTTACCTCTTATTTAATTCATTAATTAATTTAATTGTAGGCACTGTTTATATTGTACATAGTCTTGTGTGTTGTATATTGTGTCCTATGTTACTTTTGTGTTTATTGTCTCTTTCTATATACACCGTGGGAAGGGGGGCACGTAATTGAATTCTTCTGTATGTCTTGCACAAATTGGAAAATGACAAAGTTGACTTTGACTTTTAACATGTGTCGATAGTGTCAGACACTAATTGTAATGTTAAAAACGGATACTGCTGTAATATAAAGTGAAATTCTACCATGCCTCAATGTATCAACATTAAACATACACAAAATGTTAATGTTAAAAATGTTAATTTCCATTATTTCCACCATGTGCAACATTTCCTAAGAACAGCAATGTCCATTCTATCAACTCCAAATCTGTGCTATGAGCTCAATTCTCCCGGTGCATGCAGAAGTAGAATTGCTGTCTTGTTTTGGATGAATGAGTAGAAATGAAAAACGGAAATCTTCTTTTATTAAAGTAGTTTTGACATGTGATATAGATAAAGATATTGTTTCATTGTGTATTGATTAACTTTACATTTGCTCTTCATTACTTTACAAAAGTTATACTGGCACAGTCTAATACAGCAATGGATTGTGGGTAAATGCAACGTTAAAGCAGTGCCAATGTAAGACTGACTTTACATTAAACGAATGACAGTGTTGTGAAGAAGGCACGACAACGCCTCTACTTCCTCAGGCGCCTAAGGAAGTTCCAAGTCAGTCAGAAGATCCTTAAGAACTTCTACTCATGTACAATAGAGAGCATCCTGACTGGCAATATCACCTCCTGGTTTGGGAATAGCACTGCACAAGACCGTAGCAGACTACAGAGAGTGGCCCGTTCAGCCGAACACACAATTGGAGGGGGGCTTCCCACTCTCCAGAACATTTACAACAAGCGGTGCATAGGTAAGGCTAAGAGAATTATCAAAGACTCCAGCCACCCAAACAACTGCCTCTTTGAACTGCTGCGGTCAGGCAAGCGATACCGGAGTCTCATGGCAAGCACAGAAAGACTCAGAAGAAGCTTCTATCCCCAGGCCATCAGGATGCTCAACGAACAATAACACTATGTAACAACCATCAAATGCACTCACAGCACATACATCCACACGCACACACTCACTTTAAACAAACAACTCACTGCAGCACCCACTTTACACACTTTAGAACACCTAAACACACTTTATATTTATTGGTAAATAATTTGCACTACAACCCATACCTCATTACACCTTACTGTAAATTGTACCTAAATTGTACCTCATCCCATTTCTGCTTTGCACTATATAGTATATTGTATATTAGTATATTGTATAGTATATTGTATGGTAACTCAGTTACTTCTACTCTGCATTGAACATTGTAGATATGTACATACTGAACACTTGTGCCTACGTACGTGACTTCTATTTTATACTTGCTATACTTATTTTAGTTTATTTTACTTATCTATTTTTGTCTAGCACAGTCTGGAGCGTAACAGAAAGAAGCATTTTGTATAAAAGTATTCTGTACTTCTGTATGACAACTAATAAAGAAACTTGAACTTGAACAATAATATAGTATAAAGTAGGGTATTATTTGGACTAAAGAATGGTCTTGTCTCACCCTACTCGCATGTTGACGGAGAGCACCATACATTATACACTGAGAAACCACGGCAGAGAGTGAGCTCTCCGGGAACAACCCCACTTTGCCGGTATTGCTCTGCATTTTGGTGGCGGTAAATGCCCCAATTATGGTGGCCGGCCTCCGTAAAACTAGTTTCGCCAATAGTGTCCAGCTGCATCCCCCGGAGAATCCGCTCACTGGCAACTTCCGCCAGCCACAGGACGCGCCTGCCAGCCACAGGACGCGCGCTGATTCGCGGAAAGTACGGAAGTATCTCGAAGTACGCCCCGCCCCCTTGACCAAGCACGGTTGAAACGTGCGGTTGTAGAGAGTGATTGATTGAAAACTTTATTAACAGATTGCAGAATGGGTACAATACGGTTGGAGAGAGGGTCGCGGCCTGGAATTGAGACGTGCGGTTGTAGAGAGTGATTGATTGAAAACTTTATTAACAGATTGCAGAATGGGTACAATACGGTTGGAGAGAGGGTCGCGGCCTGGAATTGATTGAAAACTTTATTAATAGATTGCAGAATGGGTATTTTTTAGCATGGTGTTATTCACCGTCAAAGATGACATAAAAAAAATAGAATTGATATTCTCCTTTGGTTCATTACAATCAGTGATGCCACAGATTACTTGTAAAATGCCACAACATAAGAATGACAATTTTTTCTCTCTCTCTCTACCAAATCCATTCTGAGACTGAATGAATGAATGAAAACTTTATTTAACAGATTGCAGAATGGGTACAATACAGTATGGCTCAATACACAATTGTTAAGGGGATGCAGACCAGAGAAAGACGTTTGTCTTGTTTACATCAGGGTCCCCCATTTTCAATTCATATTGAACAGACTCAGTGCGTACTCCGCAAGTTGCGCGTAACATGAATCTCTCTCTCTCTCACTCTCTCAAGTAGCCAAATTACACTATAAAACGAACTGGATAGTTGATTTAACTTCATGCTGAAGAGCCATTCTAAAATCAGCTATAAACGTAAAGTGGCTGTGTGCGTGCGTGTGCGAGCGCACGTCCCATCTCCGTTTTGCATTTATAGTCATGAGTCATGACTCAATGAGCAATCTGAGCATTACCGCTCTATACAATACTCCTCTAAGCAATCTGGCTCTCAGTTAACCCAATCGCTAGATAGATTAACGAATTCCATATAAATCTATAGTTCATTAACGATGCAGCAGCTGATCTGATACTGTATCCCGCACACATACACACACACATACACACACACACACACACACACACACACACACACACACACACACACACACACACATACACACACACACACACACACACACACACACACACACACACACACACACACGTCGTCTGTTTTGCCTCAATACTGTATATATATTAGAGCTGGGCCGTAATTCTTTTTCTTTCTTTTTTTACATTTTTTTTTTTTTTTACCTTTATTTACCCAGGGTAGGTTCGCTGAGCACAGATGCTCTTTTTCAGGAACGCCCTGCTTCACATTCACACAGTTCCATTCACACCTGGGAGCTGCCCAGTACAACCACAGTTGACACCATTGGCCACTGAGCAACTCCATAGTTCAAGTTTGAAATGCTTCTTTCTGTTTTGCTCCTGAGAGTGTGCTAGATACTGTACTGTACTGGTAATATTATTTATTTGTGTTAACTTCTGAATAAAACAACTTATTAAACACAAGTACATCATATTGAACATTATTTTGATATTTCATTACCAATTATCATAGCAAAACAGCTTTTTCAAACAGTCTGTAATGCATTTTGGAAACGGGAGATGGGCTCATGGTGTAATGGGCCACCTGGCCTGAGAAACATAAGGAGGAAAGAAAAAGTAAGGACTTACTTCTGGTCATTATTTGGGTAGAACACACATATTTTGAATGCCTTTTTTATTTTATTTTTGAGCCATTTTAATCTAGATTAAATCCAGGATTGCAGATAGATTAATCTAGATTAAAACAAATTATCTATGCCCACCTCTAATATATATATTGATGCAAAACAGAATTATGTGTGTTGTGTGTGGGTGGCGCTGCAGTGGCCAGGAGCGTGCAACAAGATGGTATACATTATGGATTATGAATAGTATATTCCACTATAGCAGTATTATATGGTGTGCTGTACATTTGAATCTAATCTAATGTGCACGACGCCATCGCATTATAATGAGCTGGACAGGTGTGTATGTCTGTGTGGTGGTGACGTGAATGCGTATGCCATGCGAGACTAGACGAGCAGGCTGTAGTCAAATCTGAAGTGTTCGACGTTCTGACTCCTCCCCCGGCTGCACTCGGCTACTCTCGTCTATTTTCGAGGCGAGCCGAAATCAATCTCGAACACGCCTACTTCCGTACTTTCCGCGAATCAGCGCGCGTCCTGTGGATGGCAGGCGCGTCCTCTGGCTGGCGGAGGTTGCCAGTGAGCGGATTCTCCGGGGATGCAGCTGGAGGCTACTCAGTTTCGCGCTAAACCCCTCCTTTATCCGGTTGCTGTTCTTCTTCTTCTTCGGGTCGCAACCGTCTTCCGGTCTGTCTTCCTGTGCTAACGTTCTAATCTACACTGCTGCCACCTGTCATCACGGAGGGGAATTGCAGCCATTTTGTAAACATTTAAAAAGAAATAAAAAACAAGAAAAATACGGGAAATATTTTGGCGGGAAGGAAGGTTGAAATACAGTACAATCCCGGGAAAAATGGGATGGTTGACAGGTATGACACACACACACCCTGTACTCAGTTGCGGATGTATATTATACCTACTTTCATCTCTGGGTTAGTGAATAGCCTGTCATTCTAATTTGGATATTTTGGAGGTTAAGCCTATACTAAACCCTATGCACCCTTCTAAATGTTAACCCCTCGGGAATCAGTCTGACTGCTAAGTGTGAACTAATAATGTGATTAATTTGGCATCATACTAAAAATCCTATACATGTCTGTTTGCAGGATGGTGTATCAGACTTCTGCCGGTATCTTTGCTGCTCCTCTGTTTGTCCTACTATTACTGTGCTGTTTTTATTCAGAGGTATGTCCTTCTTTATTAGTTATCTGCACCTTGTGGTGTTCTTGTGCGAGTCCAATTAAACTCTGAAAACGAGTATAAAAAAAACAACAGGACCATGTGGCACAGGACCATGGGGAGCTTTCAGTGTCGCCAGTAACATCTGGACTTTCAAACTAGGGCCCCTAACAGTTATCCAGACGGACTGTGTATAGAGTGGGCAACTGATATTACAATGGGATTAAAATTGAATTTCAAATTAAGGGGTTATTTAGATAGATAGATCGATAGATAGATAGATAGATAGATAGATAGATAGATAGATAGATAGATAGATAGATAGATAGATAGATAGATAGATAGATAGATAGATAGATAGATAGATAGATAGATAGATAGATAGATAGATAGATAGATAGATAGATAGATAGATAGATAGATAGATAGATAGATAGATAGATAGATAGATAGATAGATAGATAGAGCTATCTCCTGTTCTTGTGCTTGTTCAGGAATCAGAATTTAAGTAAAAAAGTTAAACATTAAAAAGGAAAAGAAACATGTCTGAGGATCATATTTATTGTGATGCAACTGTAGCCTTGCACTACTTTATTGAAATATAAAGTCTACTCTCTATATTGTAAATATTGCATTATCTGTGGCCTTGGGCCGGTTGATCTCTGTGGTGCATCAAAAGTAATGGTACATTATAATTGTCTTATTTCACTATGTAAGGAGGTGAATGACACTCACTGAAATGGAACAACAATAAAAAGCTGTATTGTAAATGTTTTAAACCACCTCAACGAACTGTGCCCGCAGAACTGTGCTTACTCCTGCGCCTCGGGCCGAGGGGGTGGACTGGCTGTTGTCCACCGGGACTGTTTCTCCGGAGGACGGAGGGTGAGTTCTGGAACTTATTCATCATTCGAGGTACTTGTGAACAAAATTAGGCACACAAACCCCTTCCACTGTGTGTTGATATACCGACCCCCTGGGAAAAATAGCTCATTCCTCGCTGATTTTGGTGACTTTCCATTATTCGCTTGGACAGGATCCTGTTGATTGGAGACTTTAATATCCATGTAAACAAGAGCTCTGATTGACTTTGCCACTGACTTTTTAAATGTTACGGACTCGTTTCATTTCACCCAGCACATCTCCGGTCCGACGCATTGCAAAGGCAACACGTTAGACCTTGTGTTCACAATCGGGTTAAAAGTCAGCAATGTTAGCACAGAGGAGTTATTGGTGTCCGACCACAGTTGTATTTTGTTTAACCTATCTTTCGATAATGACTTTGTTCCAGTGAAGTGTGTTAAAAGCTCTCTTATTGTCAATAGCACAGCTATAATAGCTTCCTTGCCAGCTATGATAGGAATGTTTTGGTGTCCTCTGTTGATGACGTCAATTCTTTGGTTCACAAATTCAACACACACTGTGCGGCCATTTTAGATGACGTAGCGCCCCTAGCAACACGCAGCGTTCGTCCTGTGAACCCCTCCCCCTGGCTTGACAATAACATCTGTGAGCTCAGGGCCTCAGGCGTAACTGCCGCAGAGCAGAGAGATGCTGGAAAACCTCTAATTTAGAAGTTCATCGTCTATATCTCAAAGAGCTGAGGGCTGAGTTTAATAACTCAGTAAAGTCCGCCAGGGCTGCTTATTTCAGTAATTTAATCTCATCCAACAAGCACAATCCCAGAGTATTATTTAAAACCATTAACCAGGGGTGTAAAAAGTACCCAGAAATTATACTTAAGTGAAAGTATGGGTACCGTCTCAAAATCTGACTCAAGTAAAAGTCAAAGTATCTGGCTAAAAACACACTTGAGTAAAAGTCAAAAAGTCCTACTTTTAAATGTACTTAAGTACTAAAAAGTAAAAGTAATTTTTTTTAAGGGATACACCAGGGGTCTCAAACTCATTCCATCGTGGGCCAAGTTTTCATTTTAACTATACATTGCACCAGGTGAGTTAGTTGAAGAGGTGAGCCAATTAGTGAAATCATCAGCTGGTGTTTAGGCAAGGCTGGAATGAAACCAAGCATACACTCTGCCCACAATGGAATGTGTTAGACCAGTGGTTCTCAAACTTTTTACACCAAGTACCACCTGAGAACGTAGCTGGCTCTCCAAGTACCACCATATGACCGGCGTTAAAATACAGTCTATTCAGCTATGCACAGTTCACGCAGGAGGCAATAAAATGTATTCCTAATACCATTATTTATTGTTAACTTTTGTCAGACACAGCCACAATGTACAAAGGGATAGCACTAGAACTAGCAAACAAATGTACTTAATTCTCTCTCTATCTCTCTCACACAGCAAGCAATTGTCCGTCATTCTCTCTCTCTGACGCACACACAAACACACACACACACACACACAATTTGACCATCACGGTTTGACCATCACGTCTTCATTCAAGGACAAGCTTCAAACAAACAGTGTGTGTGTGTGTGTGTGTGTGTGTGTGTGTGTGTGTGTGTGTGTGTGTGTGTGTGTGTGTGTGTGTGTGTGTGTGTGTGTGTGTGTGTGTGTGTGTGTGTGTGTGTGTGTGTGTGTGTGTGTGTGTGTGTGTGTGTGCGCGCGTGTGGGTCCCTATAATTAAGAACTCAAAACCAGTCGCCATGCTGTGTGAGCGCATGTGTAGGAGTGAGAGAATGTGTGATAGATAGAGAGGCAGTGGGTGTATAGCTCTGTGTGTGTGTGTGTGTCCATCTGTCATTAAGAAGTGATTCCATGGCCTCAGTGATAACACCAGATTAATTGGACGGTTTGCATCAATGCACACCCAGAAGATGTAGGATCTGACACGTCACACACACACACAGTTTGACCATCACGTCTTCATTCAAGGACAAGCTTCAAACAGACACAACCCCCCCCCCCCCCCCCCACACACACACACACACACACACACACACACACACACACACACACACACACACACACACACACACACACACACACACACACACACACACACACACACACACACACACACACACACACACACACACACACACACACACCAGGGACGTGCACAGGACTTTAGAGGGGCAGGTGCTCAAAGGCTGAAAAGGGCACTACACTTGTGTGTATATATTAAGCGAGCGCGTTTAGCGCGCAAGCGAGATTTTTAAGGGCCCTTTTCGGGCGGGGGGCCCCCTTTTTATGCTTTTTGGGGGGTTTTGGTGATCAAATATTGAATATTGAACTATAATAATCAGTGCAGGAGCTCACTTATCCTTGAACACTTTTATCACTGACTTAAAAGGCCCATACATCTCCATAAATGTTCAGGGGGGAGGGAATAAGTGCTTACCCTACAGACCCCAAGAAGTGCTGTATATTCTGTATTGTTTAATATAAATGCATTTTTTATTCCAATCTCGATTTGTATTTGAGATTCCCAAATCCCATCAGACTTGACTTCTTTGTGTCCCTCAATGAGTGTAATATCAGCATTCAACAGCGGTTTCTATCATGATCATCATCACCACCCACGCTATGCATAAAATATATAGGTCCGCGGAGAGGCATGCTGAGGAGGCCGTGCAAACTGCAATGGAATATGGGGCATCTCTCTCTCTTTACCTAATATTTTGATTCTATCCTGACATTTTTCAGTTGGAAGGGCAGTCTATATGCATAACAGTTAAAAAAAAAAAAAAAAAAAAACATTTTTTATTTTTTTTTCAAAAAGGGCACTTTTTTGATGAGGCTCAAAAAGGCAGGTGCTCAGGCACCCCTTGGCCTCTATGTGTGCACGTGCCTGACACACACACACACACACACACACACACACACACACACACACACACACACACAATTATTTTGTTACAAAAACTTAATTCCCTGCATTCTGGTGCAGGGATTTTTGAATGTTTACCCTTTAAATGCCAGTGTTTGTGATGGGCATAAAAAATTATTGTAAAAAAAAAAGAAACATATTCAATACATTTTTGAATGTTTACCCTTTAAATGCCAGTTTGTGTGATGGCATCACAAATTATTGTTAAAAAAAACACAAAAAGTAAAATATTTTCAATATATCAAATGCAAAGTAAATTTTTATGGGGGGATTATTACAGGCTAGGCATGTGTCAATGATTAGCAGCAACACAGATTTTGATGGATTTTTTGTAATGTCAGATTTAACACCAACTCTTTTCAGAAAAGTGGGAGTATTTCATTTTTTATCTGACATTACAAAAAAATCAAAAAAGATAAATGGTTATGATCAGGGTTGAAGTTGAATTAAAGATTTATGACTGTTTAGACTGCACTACTCTCTGTCACAGTGATCTCCTGGTTGTTCCTCACTTAGGTTATCCAACTATTGCGCCGCCGCAACCAGAAACACTGGCCTGGCCTGCTTCTAAGTTCAGTGGCCTGACTGCAAAAAAAATAAAAAATACAAAATGTGCTTTTTTGTAAATGTTTTCAAGTACCACCAGCAGTACCACCAAGTACCACTAGTGGTACGCGTACCACAGTTTGAGAACCACTGTGTTAGACAATGCTGAAATGAAAGAACAGAGGACACTTTTTTTGCATTAAAATTATTTAATGCACTTCTCCATTGAAGGTAAACTAACATCGACTGCATTCACATCACAGCATGAATAATATCACAATATTAAAAACAGAATGGTGTATCCTGAATAATATCACAATATTAACCACAGCATACTGGATTATCCTGAATAATATCACAATATTAAAGGCAGAATACTGGAGTACCCTGAATAATATCACAATATTAAAGACAGAATACTGGAGTACCCTGAATAATATCACAATATTAAAGACAGAATACAATATTAAAGACAGAATACTGGAGTACCCTGAATAATATCACAATATTAACCACAGCATAATGCGGATCTGACTGTCTATTCTTCTGATAGCAGGTGTTTAATCAAAGATCCCCGCTTTCTAGTGTTGCACAAGGACCAATCAGCATGGGTATGGGCGGGTTCATTTTCCATTGATGGGGATTTGATTGGCTGTTTACCTGTGGTCGCAGAATTAATAACGTTAACGTTAGTTCGGCCAGATAAACAATTTAAATATACTAATTAAAATGGTTGGACCTGTGAGATTTGTACTTTGTACTTTGTAGGTCTGCATTTGAAATGTAAGGAGTAAAACGTATGTTTTTTTTCTCTGAAATGTAATGGAGTAAAAGTACAAAGTATACAAACCTAATAATACTCGAGTAAAGTACAAATCCCCCAAAACAGTACTTAAGTATTGTAACAAAGTACAATTACTCAAGTACTTTACACCCCTGCCATTAACACACTTGTCAGCCCCCCCCCCCCCTACACCAGTGCTGTCAAATGAAGACTGTAACCGCTTTCTTACATTTTTTGTCACCAAGGTTGCTAATATAATGGCAAACATCACTCCTTCTCTATCCCCCCTTCCCCTCCATCCCATCACTCAAGCATCCCTGAGCAATTTTTCACCTGTCTCTCTGGATGATCTCACCATTTTAGTCACCTCCATGAATACCTCCTCGAGCCCCCTAGACATCCTTCCTACATCCATGTTCAAGGACGTTTTTTGCTCTGTTGGCCCCAGTCTAGTCACTATTATAAACTCATCCCTAGCCTCTGGTTCTGTCCCAATCTATTTTAAGGAGGCAGTCATACAGCCACTCCTCAAAAAGCCCAACCTAGACCCCACCATCCATAACAACTACAGACCCATCTCCAAGCTGCCTTTTGTATCAAAGGTGTTAGAAAAGGTTGTAGCCGTATATTTTCGGGACCCCCTTTGGCTGTGGGTCTGGTGGCCGTGGGCTCTGACTGGGGGGGGCCGTGGTTGGGGGGTCTCTGCGGGTTGAAGCATTAAAGTGGCGTGGTGCTTTGGCCCGTGGGGGCGCCGGACTCCGGTTCCTTCGGGGTTGGGGTTCGCAGCTGCCGGGCCTGGGGATGGAGGGGGCTCAGGAAGCCTTATACTTTGTGACAGCTTATTTGAACTAGATATGTAGGCAAATGTATATTCTGTCTAATTTATTGTCTGATCATTTTGGTTAGTTTATGTTTTGGATGTCTTTTACGTATTATTGTTATTATTGTGTTGTGAGTTGTGATGTTTCATGTTTGAAAAATGGAAAATAAAAAAAAATTTGATCACA
Source organism: Notolepis coatsorum (assembly GCF_963971535.1). NCBI lineage: Eukaryota > Metazoa > Chordata > Actinopteri > Aulopiformes > Paralepididae > Notolepis > Notolepis coatsorum. The sequence goes on along the minus strand of NC_140172.1, from coordinate 126,731,880 downwards.
AAAAAAGAAAAGGTTGTAGCCAACCAGGGCCCTGTTTCTCGTACCTGGTTCAACTAAGTCGATCAAGATGTCATTATCCAGATTCAGTTAACCCGATGTTTGAAGCCGGGATTTTCCTGTTCCTCGAAGGTGGATTCAGTCTCGTTAACTCGATTCAGACTTGAGACCCAGGCTAAGTGCGCGCGGCCGCTTCAGGTGAAAAGCCAGCACGTATCGATGGCAGAGATCCTGATTCTCTAACGGCATTGATTGATTAATTGATTTAAAACTTTATTGACAGATTGCAATACGGCTCAATCGCCTCGCCGACAAGTTAAATGCGTTATCTATAGGCTAATTTTAAGTCCCTCATTACCTCAATCAATCAGATTATATTTCTTTAAACTTGCCTGCTGGATTGAATAATCAAATGAGATCTTGCTAGCGAAAATAATTAGTTAAACTGTTATACAGAATTACGATACGGCTCTCTTACCCATTGATTGATGTATAGTCGATCTTTAACTTATCTCCACTGTGGTCTAACGGGTTGTTCTTTTGACTTTCACGCAGACGACCGGGGTTCGAAACCCTAGTCTTTTCCTTCTTTTTGCAATATAGGAATAATTCAATTTGGTGCACGTTGAGAGCTATATAAAGAATGACATCCTCAATGCATGTAGATTTATAATATTTTAACTTAAAACCAGGCTACTTTGGCGTATAATCATTAATATTATATTCAAAAAAATCATATTGGAAACACGGGGTTTCGAACACCGGTCGCTGGGTTGGCAGGCTTGAGCACTACCGCTGCGCCACTGTGCCAGATGGGATAAATTCATTGTTTATACATTAATGAACGAGAGACCCGTGTTTAGAATATTCTTCATTTTGAATGAAGTTTTATTTCTTTATCCTCATTCATTAATGTGACGTCAACGGCTCATTCAATTTCTCAAATCCGTCAAACAGCGCATCTCATCAGACATCTTAATCCCAGTTACAATTAAAATAACCACGTCATAATGTGTACATCGCACCGAGCGAGCGCCACGGTATATATAACGTGCATTATTTAGGACAAAGTGAATTTAGTATCAGCATTTTGGGTCTATTTTACATTTCAAAAGCCCCCTCTGGAAGAATGGAGCACAAAAACGTAATTCAGAATGGTATAATGCAGATCGTAGACTGTGGGAATAATTTCAGGAAACGGGCTGTCACTTTTTTGCGGGGGCGTGGCGATGGTTCAGGCTAACTTGAACTTAAACTCTGCTTTCGACCAGGCTCAAACTTTTGGATCTGTTGTCATGGTGATTTGGAAAATCCAGGTACGGGGAATCGGAAAGTCTGGCTTAAGTCAGACTTACCCGAAAGTTATCCGGCTAACTCAGTTATCCAGGTACGGGGAACGGGGCCCAGCTCACCACCCACATGTCACAAAATAACATCTCTGACTAATTCCAATCTGGTTTCCGCAAACTCCACTCCACTGAATCTGCTCTTCTCAGAGTATCAAATAATCTCTTGATGTTCGCTGACTCTGGCGAATGCTCTGTTCTGGTCCTGTTAGACCTGAGCGCAGCGTTTGACACAGTCAACCACAGCATCCTTTTAGACAGGCTCAGGGCGTGGGTGGGCATCTCTGGGAGGGCTCTAAAATGGTTTAGCTCTTACCTAAAGGAGAGAACGTTCTCTGTGGCTGTGGGTCCTTTTAAATCTGACTCCACCCCCCTCTCATGTGGGGTACCACAGGGATCGGTGCTAGGACCACTCCTTTTTGCCATTTATATGCTTCCTTTAGGCCTCCTCATCAATAAATTCACCGGCATTAAATATCACTGCTATGCAGACGACATACAGCTTGCTCTTTTAAAATTGATAAGTTGGAGAGACTCAGCCTTCTCCAGGAGTGCCTGCTCAGCATTGAGAGTTGGATGGGGAGTAACTTCCTCCAGTTAAATGCTGCAAAAACGGAGGTGCTGATCGTAGCAGCTGAGAAGACTGCAGCTAGAGTGGCCACTCACTTGGGGTCCCTTAAAGACAACATACGCCCCCATCTGAGAAACCTGGGTGTTGTCTTTGACCAGGCCACGAACCTACACAAACATGTCAAAACACTCACACGCACCTGCTTTTTTCACCTCAGAAATATTGCAAAACTACGCACCATCATATCTCACTCTGAATTAGAACTGTCCGTGCATGCTTTTATTTCCTCTAGGCTTGACTACTGCAACTCACTTTTCACCTGTCTCACTAAATCATCCACAGACAAACTACAAATGGTCCAAAATGCTGCAGCCAGGCTACTCACAAGGTCAAAAAAATCATGTCACATCACTCCCATTTTGGCATCCCTGCACTGGCTCCCGGTACACTATAGAATTCACTTCAAAGTCCTCACTTTTACTTTCAGAGCACTTCACGGTCAGGCACCTATCTACATCACTGAACTCATCCATCCCTACACCAACACCCGCTCACTCAGATCTGCCGATCAGCACCTCCTGGTGGTCCCCAGGTCCAGGCTAAAAACAAGGGGTGGTCGAGCTTTCGAGGTGACGGCACCAAGGCTCTGGAATGCTCTCCCCCTGGACCTGCGAACTGCCCCCTCAGAAAACGCTTTTAAAAAAAACTAAAAACACATGTTTAGACAGGCCTTTGGTCATATATAGGCACCATTTTCTGTTCCTATAGTTTTTAATTAGGGACTGATGATTTTATTTAAATTCTTTTATTCTATTATTTTATTTGGTTTCACTGTTTTTAACTTCTGTCTGTTGTTGTTGTCATTTATTTCAGATTTTTGTTTGCGTTTTTTATATACTAGCTGTAGTGTAAAGCACCCTGTGCATTCGTGCTGTGAATGGGTGCTATATAAATAAAGGTCATTCATTCATTCATATCATATAAAACTTGAATTGATGAACGTCATATCTAAGCATCGTCTTTTAATTTACAGCTACAAGTAGTGTGTGTGTGTGTGTGTGTGTGTGTGTGTGTGTGTGTGTGTGTGTGTGTGTGTGTGTGTGTGTGTGTGTGTGTGTGTGTGTGTGTGTGTGTGTGTGTGTGTGTGTGTGTGTGTGTGTGTGTGTGTGTGTGTGTGTGTGTGTGTGTGTGTGTGTGTGTGTGTGTGTGTGTGTGTGTGTGTGTGCATGTTTGTATCTAGGTGTGGAGTCTCTTTTGTCATGTTTTCAGCAACATGTTTGTGATTGATTGCAGTGTTGAAGGAGTCATCAGCTCCACTCCTCCCACCAAACAGTGTGACGGCTGGTTCACTTCTGAGAAGTGGGAGAGCCTCCACTTCAAGTAAGTTCATGCAGACACACTGTTTAATGAGGGACATGGAGGAGGGCACACGCACGCGCGCACACACACACACACACACACACACACACACACACACACACACACACACACACACACACACACACACACACACACCACACACGCACACACACACACACACACACACACACACACTTCCTCTCCCAGTTTCTATCTTAATGGAAACGTTAGTCACCAGCTCGTTGGTTCTGCTGTTTCCTTACTTTCCTGAGAAGTTTCAGAACAGCATGGGGTCAAATCAAGTGTAATGTGTTCCTTTATTAATGCCCTTGTGGAAATTCAAGAAAGAAAGACGTTTCAGTGAAGTAGAATGACATAGTGGAGAAAGATAGAGAAGTTTCAGTGAAGTAGAATAGCATAGTGGAGAAAGATGGAGACGTTTCAGTAAAGTAGAATACCATAGTGGAGAAAGATAGAGAAGTTTCAGTGAAGTAGAATAGCATAGTGGAGAAAGATAGACAAGCAGAACCTTTCAGTAAAGTAGAATAATGTAGTCGAGAAAGATAGAGAAGCAGAACATCTCAGTAAAGTAGAATAGCATAGGGGAGAAAGATAGACGAGCAGAACATTCTGTAGAGTGATTATGACTGTAGAGATGCTCTTATAACACCAAGGCGTTCACTGCAATTTTACGAGCATCTCCACAGTCATATGGTTCTGCTAAATGTGCTGCTTTCCTGTCTTATCCATAGCATAATATGTCATTATACAGTGATTCATGAAAGTTCAAGCTTTCAGATTTTTTATGGATAATCAGAAAGTGTCCCTATTGTTGAATAGTGTGACTTGTCGCTGGAGAATAACGTTTCAATAAAGGTTTAGCCTATGCTTATAAACATTAAAAATTTAAACAAAACATATAGTGAAAAATGTGAATGTGGCCACTATAGTGATCAGGGTCATTGAATCCTTGTGGCAATTGAATTACAGTTCAAGCAATGAAATGATGTGGATGAAAAAATAGCAATTCTTATAGGGACTGCTACCTTATTTAGCTCATCCAAAACTCTGCAGCCGACTGCTAACCAAAACCAAAAAGAGAGAGCACATTAGTCCAGTCGTAGCTGCTTTACACTGGCTTCCTGTAACATTTAGAATTGACTTCAAGGTCCTTCTCCTTACATACAAAGCCCTAAATGGACAGGGACCTAGCTATATCGCCAACACTCTAACCTGTAACCAATGTTTTATATGCCTGCACTTTATGCTCATCTTATGTCTGTATTTTTTACTGCTGTGAAGCACTTTGAACTGCAATTTCTCTATGAAAGGTGCTATACAAATACAGTTTATTATTATTATTATTATTATTATTATTATTATTATTATTATTATTATTATTATTATTATTATTATTATTATTATTATTATTATTATTATTATTATTATTATTATTATTATTATTATTATTATTATTATTATTATTATTATTATTATTATTATATTATTATTATTATTATTATTATTATTATTTAATTGAGCTGTAATTAACATAACACAATAATTCAATGTCAGTGTCCCTGATGACATCACTAGTGGCCACATTCAAACTCATTTACTCTCTAGTGTCAAACATAATTTCCCCATGCCGAAATGACAACACGCACGAGAGGTCTATGCTGTACTCCACACTGTGCTTGAGGAAGTAAGTCGACCTGCATCCTAGAATCCCTTTGAGATGCATGGGAACCACCTAATAGCTACCGCACTCACCACCACTGTATTCTATATAAGGTTGGTTTGGCCTCACTGGCTGACAGACAAATCCATATCTGTATATTTATGAAGCCCTACTCTGTATATTACCACCTTATATCATCTATGCTGCTCTGGAACACCGGTCCATACTTAACACATTGGCGGCCACTGGGATGCGGCTAATATCACTCTAGACGAGCAGCATATGTAAACAGACTTGGGGCTGTTTGTAGAGCTAAATCTATACTTTATAGTATTGCTATCTGTCCATTCTCATTGTCAATTGAGACCATAAACCGTCCCTTCAAAATGGCTTAAAGAAAAAAGAATTCATCAATACGTTCTCATTTTATAGCGCCGTGAATATAAGCGTTATACGGGATTCCGGCTAGGATATTTCCTGGAAGGCGAGATAAAGGGCTAATAGCTACTAACGTTATATCCAATGGCATTTCCGTTATACATAAGCTACAGTTAAAACTCAAACTGCATATGATAGGCACGATCCTCAAGCATGTATGCATGAAAGGGGGGGGGGGGGGGGGGGGGGGACGTTGTTTCTTATTATTGATTACCAATAACCGTGTTCGTCTAAGTAGCCACATACGCTGATCGCCTGGTTGAGTATCATAACAAGGCCCGATCGGGCTGAAATTTACGTGAAAAAGATCTTACCATGAGCCGGTTGGATCCCCCTGAGCATTTCCCCGTTATCGATCACCATCTGGTAGATCGATATGTCCATTGGCTGATGATAAATCCCCTTATTGCATAGTGAAATCCGCGATCCAAAACGTATTCCAAGCTACACGCTGCACATCCAGAATCCAGCTAACTGGAAACTCCATTGAAAGTAAAAAAAAATAATGCACCGTTCAGCCACAGGGCACACTGCATTATCGCGACAGCGCCCCTAAGAGGATCTGGCCGGTAATGCACTTTGTCGAATTCAAAGAGTAGGGTATATCTGCAGTGCCGCTCGGCGACCTTGAATAGGTTATTAAAATGGAATAAAAGCCAAAACAACTTGCCACGGATATATCCGTCCTTCGGTCCTTTAAGCATGGAATCGAAACACGGATATATCCGTTCTTGGGCGGGATTGTGTTAATGCACTCCAGTCATTATTGTCTAGTTCAGGGGTCAGCAACCTTTACTAAAGAGCCAATTTTCCCCCGTCCCACAAAATAAAATGCTCAGGGAGCCGCACAACATATTTACCCTTAAAATGAAGATAACACAGTGTATAACGTTTTATATATCCCCAAGCATACCCCACATTTAGCATAAAACGCCTGACAATTGCATACCCAAAGTAATTTGCGATTTATTATACTTTATACTTATAGCACACAGTTTGTTGCATTACTGGGATTATAAAGCAACAAAAAGAAAAAAATTGACTTTTTAATTGCTGTTTTTACCTGTTTTTACCAAAGTAAAACCTCAAACTCTTATGAAGAGGAGAAAAACAACTGGCTGTGTAGACCTATTTTTTAATAAAACACAGAAGAGGAGACAAAACACTGGTGTCTGTAGACCGACTTTGAAATAAAACCCTGAACTATTCAGGTATATTTGAGTCCTTCCCTTATTTGTGGAACATTTATAAAATAGAAATTGTCCACTTTGAAAAAATAATACCATGTGTAGACCTACTTTGAAATAACACACAGAAAAGGAGAAAAAACACTGGCATCTGTAGACATTGCATTACTGGGATTATAAAGCAACAAAAAGAAAAAATTTGACTTTTTAATTGCTGTTTTTACCTGTTTTTACCAAAGGAAAACCTCAAACTCTTATGAAGAGGAGAAAAACAACTGGCTGTGTAGACCTATTTTTTAATAAAACACAGAAGAGGAGACAAAACACTGGTGTCTGTAGACCGACTTTGAAATAAAACCCTGAACTATTCAGGTATATTTGAGTCCTTCCCTTATTTGTGGAACATTTATAAAATAGAAAGTAAACCTCAAACTCTTATGAAGAGGAGAAAAACAACTGGCTGTGGAACTGGTTGTGGAACATTTATAAAATAGAAATTGTCCACTTTGAAAAAAGAATACCATGTGTAGACCTACTTTGAAATAACACACAGAAAAGGAGAAAAAACACTGGCATCTGTAGACCTACTTTGAAATAAAACCCTGAACTATGCAGCTCTATTAGAGTCCTTCCCTTATTTGTGGAAAATCTATAAAATAAAAAGTAACATTTTCATTGTTCGCAAATTTCTCACCACATATCAGGCATACAGGTAAGCCTTTTGTTGACTAAATATCTTAGTTGATGAAATATTTTTTCATTTCAGTGTCACAGTATGACATCGATCTCAAAAAAAAAAATTATAATTTTTTTTTTTTGGGCCAGGGAGCCACAGCTGATTGGCTAAAGAGCCGCATGCGGCCTCGAGGCCGCAGGTTGCCGACCCCTGGTCTAGTTCTTCAAGTTCCCGGTGCGAGAACTAATCTAGGAAGGACTGCTTTTTGTTTTGATGCAGCCTAATCATGGAATCTCTCTCCGTCCTATACATCGACTTGTAATTGCTTTCTCTGATGTGATATTGCACATGAGCTGTATTTATGTTTGACTGTGTGTTGGTGATTGATTTATTATATGTTTCTTACCGCCATTGAAAATGACGTCCTCAATGACCGCGGTCACCTCCTTCCATGACTCCAGAGTTTAGATAAAGTGTGAAATATGGTGATTGATAACCCCCCCCCCCCCCCCCCCTGTTGTTCTTGTGTGACTGTAGGCCAGTACAGAGAGACTCAAAAGGAGGTTCTATCCCCGGTTGCTCAATGTGGACTCACTGTAACATTAACTCATCCATTCTACATTCACTGCACAGAACATCCACATGCACACACTCACTTTAAACATTCATTCACTTTAGACACTTTAAACACTTTTGAAACATTACACCATATGTTATCTATTTATTTATTCTTACAAATTTGCACTACCTCTCTACCTCATTTTTGCATTTAGTTTTTTTTGCATTTTGTACATTTTAGTTTTGTATATTGTATACTACTGTATGTTGTACTCTTTTACTTTTTTTTACTGTATGAAGCACAATCTTAGGAGGGTCATGCAGAACCAAGCATTTCACTATAATGTACATTATACATTCGTACCAATATGTGACAAATAAAACAGAACTTGAACTTGAACTTTAATTATTCCTTTTCTGTCTTCTCATCAGTGTGAGCAGAAATCTTCAGCTCTTCCTGCAGTTGAAGAATGTATTCTGTAAACCATACTTGTCTGAATACCCCTTGCCTTATGGAGTTAAGGGCAGTGGTAAGCCTCATGTTCAGCTCTCCCCAGCGCATAGAAAATATTCTGATAGCCATTGTATTCATGTTTTCACACATGCTAGATTGATAGTGCATTTTATATCATATACTCCTGCACAATGTCTTCATTTCACTGTTTATATACATATCCAGCTGGTGTGTGTCAAGGACTGTCCTTAACTGAAGAAGTTCTTAGTTAATAGTCATAACTGATTAGTTGACTTAATAAAGCCAATCTATGAAATTGTTTCCCACATGATGCAATCATGCAGAACAGCCTATGTTGATGTAGTGCTTATCTTGTGTGTATTGAGCCGTACTGCAATATGTTAATAACGTTTTCAATCAATCAATCAGATGGGGGCTTATCATTTAAAAAATATATACAAAACAAAACCAGACTAATTATCTGTGTTGATGAGATAATGATGGTGTCTTTACAGAGTTTCTCCTCATGAATGCATTGGCTGCCATTGCAAGTTATGACATGCCTGAGAACATACGAAAGTAAGCCAAGATGTTGCAATAAAATAACAATAACATGATAAATATATTAACAATTTCCTAATCAGGATTTGATATTATGTGTGAATCCTTAAAGGGATAGTTCAGATTTCTGGACATTAAGTGGCATGGTTGCTAGTAGTGTTGTTGATGTAATTCCATTAGCTGACTCACTGAGTCCCTTGGTCGGATGTCTGGCCCGTCGCTCGTTTCTGAGCGGACCAGGAAACACCAGGCAAAATAAATGGGGTCACGAGACAACAAATAACATGTCGGCAAAAGCTTCAATCATCAACAACAAAAAATGGGCTTAATATAATTAAGATATGCTGTGATCGGTTCCAATTCTGATCTGTCTGATCCGATTGGGACATTCCTAGTTCCAACACATCGTGACGCTCTGAAGACTTGTTGATGATTGAAGCTTTTGCCTGCATGTAAAATCTTTTTGAATTTTTTTATTTAACCTTTATTTAACCAGGCAGGTCAATTAAGAACAAATTCTTATTTTCAGTGACGGCCTGGTGAGAGGAAAAAAGGTCCCCTCGAAAAGGGTAACAGAGAAAGGGAACAATTAAAAAAAAGAATAATAATACAAATAAAATAAAATAGAAGAGAGACAGATGGTACAAACATCACAGAGGTACTAGTTAAAACACACATCAAACAAACAACCAAATTAAATTACATACATGATACATAATGAATGAATGAATGAATGAATGAATGAATGAATGAATGAATGAATGAATGAATGAATGAATGAATGAATGAATTTATTCACACACACACACACACACACACACACACACACACACACATACACACACACACACACACACACACACACACGATATATTACATATACATATCTTCATGTGAAAACATCGTGGAGATTGTGTGCGTGTGCCAGGTCTCCCAAGAAGCTATTTAAAGCTTTTGGAGGGAGCCTGATCACAAATATAAACAAAATATAAACAAACAAAAACATACAACGTGGGTACTGGGTAGGCTTACACACCTACCTACTAACAAACATACAACATAGATACACATACATGAAGCAGAACAGTGAAATTGCAGTTAAAAGGCTGCATAACAGGTGTGTAATATATAGAGAGGAGAAGGGGAATCAACATTCAACAGTCAGCTAGGGACTGGTGCAGGAGGCTGGAGAGGTATTAAGGTGTGTTTCCTAGAAGAGTCTTGTAAATAAGTGGAAGCCAGTGAGGAAGTCGCCTGGTGTGGAGGGAGGACCAGCCGATCAGTTTAAATACAGTTCACAATGGTGGGTGGAAAAAGGTGCGCCAGTGGCCAAACGGATGGCTGAGTGGTGGAGAACATCAAGCCTGTTAAGGGCACACTTGGAGGCCATTTTATAGATGACATCACGATAATCAAACATGGGGAGTATGGTCATCTTCACCAGAGTGTGTGAAAGAAGCCTTGTCACGAAGTCTGGCCTTAACTTTGGCCTGCAGGTTATTGATGTGAGAAGTGAAAGAAAGTGAGGAGTCCAGCCAGAGACCAAGGGATTTGTTGGAGCTGGCAAACAGGTGATCTTGTGGGGGCAGGTGACATTGTGTTTCTGATCAAATAACATACATTTAGTCTTCTTGGAGTTGAGACACAGATGAAGTGTGAAAATACCTTGAGTTGGAGGGTGCATGCAGCGGATTGGAGTGAAGGGCCAGTTGAGTAAATTATGGTATCATCAGCATAGAGGTGACACCAGGTGTATCCAGGAGGCACCGATAGCCTTGGCCACATCGTTTATGTAGATGGAGAACAAGGTTGGGCCCAAGATGGAACCTTGAGGCACACCCTTAGAGATGTTGAGAGGATCTGACACAACGTCTTCTGACTTCACTCGCTGTGCACGGTTATTAAGATAGCTGGCAAACCAATTACTGCAATTCTTGGACAGGCCAATGCTAGAGAGTCTATGCAAGAGGATCGTATGGTCTACTGAATCGAAGGCCTTGGCCAGGTCAATGAAGGAAGCTATGCAGACATGTTTATTATCCATGGCAGTGATGATGTCATTGAGGACCTTCAGGGTAGCGGTGATGCATCCATGGCCAGTTCTGAACCCAGACTGCAGATCTAATAGGATATGGTTGGAGTCAATGAAGTGGGTTAGCTGTTTGTAAACTAATCTCTCTAAGACTTTGGCCAGGCAAGGAAGGATGGATATACTGTAGGCCTGTAGCAGTTGAGGTCAGAGCCCCCTTTGAAAAGGGGAAAGATCGTGGCAGATTTCCAGTCAGAAGGGAAAACAGACGAATGGACAAGTTAAACAAGTATGTAATGGGGGCAGCAATAATGTGACCAGCTACTTTTAAAAACATGGGGTCAAGGGGCAGTCAGGTGGCGTAGCGGAGATTGTGCTCGTCACCAATGCAAGAGGCTGCGGTCTCGACTCCCGGAGAGTCAGCATTGCCTTGGCTCGGGCTGATCGCTATACTAACTCGTTTGGCTGAGTTAGGGGGAGGGGAGCCATGGGTGGGTCCTGGGCGTTGTGGACAGCGATCCCTACAGTTCGGTCGGGGCGCCTGCTCAGCGAAGGTAGGATCTGGTGAGAGGTAGTGCGGCCTCCCACACATTACACTCTCCCAGTGAGAATCTGCGCTGCCAGGCTGGCTGCACATGCGTCGGAGGAAAGCATGTGACAGTCTCCGGCCTCTCGGACCAACAGTAGGGGAAAGTGCGCAACAACCAGGAAGGGGGTTGGGAATTGGCATAACGACTAACAGTGGGATGGGAGAAAAATCGGAAAAAGAAGGAGGGGAAAAAAGATAATAAAAAAAATAATAATAATAAAACATGGGGTCAAACCTGTCAGAGCCGGCAGATTTATTTGCATCCAGCTTGATGAGTTCTTCCAAAACGTCTGAGGCAGAAACGGATAGAAGGGAGAAGCCGACATAACTGGATGAGAGGAGAGGTGTGTGATGGAGCAATGTTGGGGACCGGAAGGCTTGCGATGAATTCACAAAATGTTGGTTGAAGAGCGAAACCATACATGATTTATCAGTGAAGATTGTGTCGCCAAACTTCATGGAGGCGGGTAGGTGAGGGGAAGTGAGTTTATTTTCCATAGGCTTGACTGTTTTCCAGAACTTCTTGGGGTCAGTGCCCCAGGATGAGAATTCCTCCTTAAAATATTTGATTTTAGCTGACCTAATTGCCTGTGTGGATGTATTGCCTGAACAGGAGACTGAGAGGACCTGGCTCTCTGCCATAAGGTGTTTTTATGACGGATAAAGTCAGCCAGGTCAGGGGAGAACCAGGGGCTATAGCGATTCTTGGTCCGGAATCTTTTCAGTAAAGATGTGGATTAACACTTTCTTGTCTCATGAGCAAATTTTTTGCCTTTCTGATGCTTCTTGGTTCACTCGGAACCAGGCAGCGGGCTAGAACTCCGACCATGGGACTCAGTGAGTAAGCTAATGGCATTGCCATAAACTACATTACTAGCAAGTATTCCGTACCGATTAAAGTCCAAAAATCTGAACTATACCTTTAACCTGCATTCCCATAGTTAAAGGGGCACTTCACCAAAAAACACATAGTTTTGCACACAATCTCAGACATTCTTTTTAATTTGACTGTTACTGAGAGTTAATGAGTTTGAACATGTCCTCCAGTGTAAGCAGACACCGACGCATGGATTCAGTGTCTTCCGATGAAATCACTGGGGGACTATTCAAACGTATTGAAATTCTCAATAACCCAAACTGAATTAATGTGTGCAAAACCGTTTACAGTTTTGGGAGATGCGTTGGCTTGTTTTGGTAAAATGCCCATTTATCTTAATACAATTATTATAATTGACAAAATTCATACTTTACTCACAACTAGCATTTACACCTTGTGCCGTCTACTGCTTACTTGTCCTTCTTCTACCTGTAGCATGCCGTGCAGAACCTGCGTCGTCATTGGCAACGGGTTTAACATAAAAAACACCTCCCTCGGAAGTGTCATCGACGGATACGACATAGTCATCAGGTATCGGGATTTTCAATTCACTCTACAGGTAACATATTTGAAATAACGTTGTACAGGGCGGCTGGGTGGCGCAGCGGACATTGTGCTCGTCACCAACGCATGAGACACCGGTATCGAATCCGGCTGTCGGCGTTGCCTCCGGCTTGGGCCGGCCGTCATACTAAACTCAATTGGCAGAGTTAGCGGGTGGGAAGTCGATGGGTGGTAATCTGGACGTTGTCAACAGCGACTCCTACAGGTCGGTTGGGGTGCCTGCACAGCAGAGACAGGAAAATGGCGGGGGCAGGGGTGAGCCCTTCTACACGTTACTCCTCGCCAAATGAGAGTCCGCGCTGGCAGGTGAAAAGATGCGACTGGCTGCCTACACATGTATCGGAGGGGACATGCAATGGGCTTCTATCCTCCCTACAACCGGCCAGTGGGGGGCACATGCGAGCAACGATCAAGACAGGGGAGGGGAGAATTGGCACGGCTAAATTGGGATGGGAGAAAAATAGAAAAAGAGGAGAAAAAGTGGATAAAAAAAAAGAAATAACGTTGTAGTTCAAGTTCAAGTTTCAAGTTTCAAGTTCAAGTTGTACAGTCAGGGACTGATTTCCTACGCTCATGCCTACAGGTTGAACGACGCTCCGGTCCGTGGCTACGAGGGCGACGTAGGGAAGAAGACCACCGTGCGTCTCTTCTATCCGGAGTCTGCCCCGCCTCACCCGGAGAGGGACAGCGACACCCTCATGATCCTGGTGCCCTTCAAAGTGCAGGACGTAAACTGGATCAAACAGATCCTCTACAAGGAGAAGACGGTGTGTGCTCTGCTGCTTTATATCTTGTGCTGCTCTTTGGAAACCAAGTCGGTCCATGATGGTTGATTGACAAGTACAGCCTATGGTACGTTCAAATATGACGCAAAGCTAAATTTAGAGGCGGTGCAAAGGCATACAATGGCAATTAAAACACACAAACGGATGCAGCGTCACTCCTTTTTGTAAATGTCAACAACAAGCTGCCACTGTTGAGACCAAACGCACCAGCATGTCTTCACGCCAGTTTTGCTAGTTATCAGCTGTCAGAGACAGAATTTTACTTCACGTCGTATCTGAACGCACAGTTAGTTGATATACTCACTTGATAGTTTCTCAACAAGATAGGAAGCATGTTGGTCAGTCATCCCTACGAACACGATTGGCAGTGTTCACAGGTGGGAAGCCGGTGAAGTGGCGACTCCTACTGGTCAGCAGGGAGGAGATCTGGGGGAGATAGCGCAAACCTCTGCGCCTGTTATGCTCTCCCAGTAAAACTCCTCACTGTCAAGTTAAAAGAAGTGGCTCGTGACTCCACATGTATCGGAGGAGGCAAGTGTTAGTCTACACCCTCCCCAGACCGACAGCGCAACCACCAGGAAGGGAATTGGCATACCGATTAAATTGGGCCTGGCCTGCTCTCAGACTGTGTCATCCACCATGGCCTTATAATTGACGAGATTAGCTCTGGATAGATAGACAGACACACACAGACACACACACGCGCAACTGAACGCATAATCCCCCCCAGGCTACCTCTTGGTGGAGATAATGAATGAGTGTGTGGAATATGTTACATTAGCAGGTCATATCAGTGATTTTGACAACCATGGCACAGCGGGAATTCTGAGTTGGGCTCAGTCTCAGGAGGCAGCTATTGGCTGTAGTTCACTGTGATGCCGGGAAGAATCACCCTTCAAAGGGCAAACAGTAACAACTGTGTGGGTAGTACTGTAAAACCTGGAAAAGTAACTTCAAAGTTCTCCTCTCAAAAGTACCGTTGGTACAAACGTGTACTATCTACTTTTGTACACATAATATTATTGGCGAGACAGGAGATCAACTTTGAAGTTATTTTACTTCTACTATTGTTTTACTGCCCACATAGTTACTGCTGTTTGCCTTTTGAATGGCAGAAATAATCACTACTGACAGAATGTCCTTGGGTTCTTGTGTTCTCTATACTCAGGCCTCTTGGCGCAGCCCGCTTAGATAAGATGATATTTGTACACCATTCAAGAGATACTGAATGGAGGGTACTACGCTGTTACTAATGGTCCTCTTGGTATGGAAAATACTCAGAATACATGGGAAAACATAAAGTGGCCGATACTATTTCAGACTTCTCTTCCTATATGACAGAATACTCATTCAGAATAGTGTTTGATTTGAAAACATGCCTAGTCGGGTTCTGCTGAATACAGTGTATATCAGGTATGGATGTGATGAAATAATTTCAAAACAAAATTGCACAATAGAAAGGACTGTTTGCGGTGTCTGTTGCAATCTATTGCCTTATCTGCTAGGCTAACCGGCCATGTCCGCTTCCATTCATTTTTCGATTCAACAATGAAACATTTTCAGTTCAATGTTGGCATTATGTTGGTGGGGATCATAGTCTGTTCATACTCCTGACCACCTGTGGATAGAAGCTGTGTACACAATGTCATAATACAAATTAATTCCCAGGCACCACTTGCAAAGAGGCAGGTGTGGACTGGAGCAGATTTCTTCCAGTGGCCAGTCCACTATTGTCTATAAGAAAGGCCCATTCAGCCTGAATAGACACTGTATTCTTACATGTAGCCCAGTATACTATAAACAATAGGTGTATAAAAGGTATTGTACTCTGTGTGTGTGTGTGTGTGTGTGTGTGTGTGTGTGTGTGTGTGTGTGTGTGTGTGTGTGTGTGTGTGTGTGTGTGTGTGTGTGTGTGTGTGTGTGTGTGTGTGTGTGTGTGTGTGTGTGTGTGTGTGTGTGTGTGTGTGTGTGTGTGTGTGTGTGTGTGTGTGTGTGTGTGTGTGTGTGTGTGTGTGTGTGTGTGTGTGCAAGGAGGGTTCTGCTTAGCATGAAGCAGTCTGAGATCAGGCAGCACTGGTGTGGACTCAGACTACAGGAAAAGCTAGCTTGTTTGGAGTTTGCTGACCACTCAGTCTCACACTCAGTGTATAAGAACGCCGCTGTTGATGAGGATGTTTTAAAATGTACCATCACAGCAAGACTGCAGGTATTACCCACTCAATACAATCTGTCCACTTGGTATCCTCAAACTCACAGTCCATTCTGTTTAAACCATCAATATTCACAACACCTAGAATCCAAATTCCTCAGAGACTCAGCAGCCGCCATCACCCCAATCATCACACACATAATAAACCTCTCCATAAAACAGGGACACGTCCCCAAGGACTTCAAAATTGCGAGGGTGACCCCTCTGCACAAAAAGGGCAGCAAATTAGACCCAGGCAACTACCGCCCTGTTTCTATTCTCACCTCCATCTCGAAAGTCATGGAAAAAATAGTCTACGAACAGGTCGAAAAGTACCTAGCGGAAAAAAATCTAATCTACGAATTCCAATCTGGCTTCAGAACATCCCACTCCACTGACACATGCCTTCTCTATTTGAATGACCACATCAAACAAGAGGTGGACGCAGGCAAATACTGCGGCATGGTCATGCTGGACCTACAAAAGGCCTTTGACACGGTCAATCACTCCATTCTGATTGACAAGCTAAAAGCAATTGGTTTTGATAGTCTATCAGTGAGCTGGATGCAATCCTACCTTGAGGGGAGGGAACAGATGGTGGAGGTAAACGGTACCCTATCCCCCCCCCTCACAGTGAGCTGTGGTGTTCCACAAGGAAGCATACTAGGACCGCTACTGTTCCTAATTTATGCAAATGACATGTCGTCAGCTTGTGACTGCAACTTGTTCCTGTTTGCGGACGACTCAGCCCTGCTGGTCTCTGACAAGAACAAGTTACAGGTTGAAAAAACCCTCAGCTCGGAACTAGGCAGAATCTGCATATGGCTCGCTGATAACAAACTATCATTACACATGGGCAAAACAGAGTCCATTCTCTTCGGTTCAAATAACAAACTCAGCAAGACCGACGGCTTCTCAGTTACAGTGGGTGACAATATTGTCACAAGGAAAGATGAAATTACCTACCTGGGTTCCATCCTAGAGGCTAATCTCTCCTGTGACAAAATGGCATCCAATGTAATAAAAAAAAGTCAACCAACGAACTCGATTCTTGTACCGGATCTCCTCTCTGGTAAACAAGAATACCCTGAAGACTCTGGCAGGAGCACTCATTCAGGGGTACTACGACTATGCTTGCACCTCATGGTACCAAAGCACCTCAAAGGCGCTAAAAACAAAATTACAAACATCTCAAAACAAACTGGTCAGACTACTGCTTGACCTTACTCCTAGAACCCACCTCACCCCTGCCCACTTTGACAACCTAGGATGGCTTAGAGTAGACGACAGAGTACAGCAACTTGCAATGGGCCTGGTCTACAAGATACACTACACGACCAAGGTACCCATGTACATGTCAAAATACTTCCCAAAGGTCAGTGAATACCACGATCACAACACCAGAGGGAGCTCCACAAATCATGTTAAACCCAGATTCGGCTCAAATAAGGGACTAAACACGTTTCGCAATTATGCCACATCAATGTGGAACGCCCTACCCAAAGCTGTAAAGGAATGTGGATCACTACCCACTTTCAAAACCTCTCTCAAGGGACACCTACGGGAGACTGCAATTCAACACTGGCCCCTGTAAATATCCTAACCCAACCCCCTCCAATGTACAGTCATTTACCTAGTATGGTTTTGTCAATAGTCCAATGTACAATTTTGTTTGTTTGTACAGTGTCTCCCCCCCCCCCCCCCCCTCAATGTACAGTTTTACTTGTTTATACAGTGTGCCCCCCCCCCCCCCCAACCACCTCCAATGTAAATTACCCAGTATGGTTGTCAATATCCCAATGTACCCAACCCCCCCCCCACTCAACCTCCTCCAATGTACAGTTTCTACGTCAAATGTATATACTCCCTTTTCTTGACTCCTTCTGTATCACAAACAGTACTGTATTTGCAAATCTGGTATGTCATAAATGTATAGATGTAGCAGTACTGACTATCTGTATGTCATGTATGTCATATATGTCCTGATGAATTGAAAATGGGGGACCCTGATGTAAACAAGACGAAAGTCTTTCTCTGGTCTGCATCCCCTTAACAATTGTGTGTATTGAGCTGTACTGTATTGTACCCATTCTGCAATCTGTTAATAAAGTTTTCAATCAATCAATCAATCCATTGCACACATAACAAACGGATGTAATGCATACAAACACCTGTACATCGCTCGTCATGACCGTATTGTGGACATTGTGTCTGATGTGGTACGGAACATATCACCATCTAGTGCAGCAATGTACAAACATGCCAGAGTGAAACCAGAGTGGTTTGGCCTTACCAACGATGTCTTTGCTAACATACCAAATACACCGGACGTTGTTTTTGTTGACACCAGCCACAGGGAGGTGCTGGTCATAGAAGTAGGCTGTACCTTTGATCTGTACATGGACCAGGCCTTCCGGGACAAGTATATCAAATACCAACCACTGCTCAGTGTGATGGCTGACCTTGGGTATCGGTGTAGATATAGTGTACTTGTGTTCGGAAGTCTTGGCCATGTACACAAATGCACCATGACCGGTCTGAGAATTGCTGCAATGTCTAAAAGAAAAGCCAAACAAATTGCCAAATATTGCTCTGTCTCAGCTATTATTGGCAGCTTAGCCACGTGGAGAAGGAGGTGCTATGTGTACCCTTAAGTGTTCAGTGCTGCTTGGCCCCGATACATTTGATTCCCTGTTTATGTAATATAATTTGTGGAACCAAATAAAGTATTAAAATGTGTGTGTGTGTGTGTGTGTGTGTGTGTGTGTGTGTGTGTGTGTGTGTGTGTGTGTGTGTGTGTGTGTGTGTGTGTGTGTGTGTGTGTGTGTGTGTGTGTGTGTGTGTGTGTGTGTGTGTGTGTGTGTGTGTGTGTGTGTGTGTGTATGCATGCGCGTTTCTGTTACATTTAGAAGTCAGTGTTGGCAGGTATATCAAACAATTAAACAGTGTTTCCTGTGTTGTAGCATTTGTAGCAATTTTGTTTTTATTATTATTCTTAGCATTAAGATTTTACGATGCATTTTGATTACAATTTTACAATAAATGGAACCGGAAAAAAAACGAAACAAAGAAATACATCCTACTTTATGTTATGGCCCAGACATTTTTATTTCTACTATATATATATATATATATATATATATATATATATATATATATATATATATATATATATAATTCTACTTGTGATAACATAGAGCCACAGACTCTGTATCATGTGTTGAATTGAACGGTGAGCTACAGTAAGTGTATGGTTAATATTTCTTAAACTACGAGACATGAGTGACAGGAGAACCATAAATGAGTGACAGGAGAACCCTAAAAGAGTGAGAGGAGAACCCTAAACTAATTGAGTGACAGGAGAACCCTAAATGAGTGACAGGAGAACCCTAAAAGAGTGAGAGTAGAACCCTAAACTAATTGAGTGACAAGAGAACCCTAAATGAGTGACAGGAGAACCCTACATGAGTGACAGGAGAACCCTAAATGAGTTCACTATAGGCCAGTCTGGTTCTTCACGTGACATGAGCACTAGCTAGTATGTCTCAATGAGCCCGGGTTCCAAGGTGAGAAAAGACTTCTCTGAATTTGGCTCTTGTACTGAGAAAGTCACACGAATCTTCTGTTCTGCATCTCTAAACAACCGTGCCCTGTATTTGGCACATCATGTGTGCAGACCATGCAGGGCTTCTGGAAACCCCCTCCCCAGAACTGGGTGGCTGAGACCGGCCACATCCGCATCCTGGACCCCTACTTCCTGAGAGAAACCGCCAGCCGCCTGCTAGGCTTACCGCTCAGGGCACCGCCTGGGAGCAACCAGGTGAGAATAAGATAAGATGTTATCGATCCCCTTGCGGGAAATAGTATGGCTGCGCACACATACAGTTAAAGATAGAATCTGTAATGCCGTCACGCGGCGACCCAGATAGGCAAAAGAGCCGTGCTTGAAGTTGTACTTTGTCTTGTTCTGACGTGTGGATTGGAGTTGAGTGGGTACAGGGTAGGGCCCCTGCCAAGAGATGGGAGAGGGGGGCAGGCATGCGTTCTTCATGGGACGGGGTTGCAGATAAGTACTCGCTATTTGCATATCAATAGCGCCGGTCGTCAGGTGTGTTAAATACGTTCTCAGATACATTCACACCTAACTTGTTGTGAAGACACGTGTTACATTCCATTCGTAGAGGCAATTAGGCACTGTCTTTAGTCTGTGCTCAAGCGAGGGGACATTAAATGCGCATTCGCGGGAGCGCGCGTGCACGTGGTGCGTGCAAGCCCAGATGATTTCAATAACGCACCACTGGAGGGGGGGCATAACAGCAATATGTACAATGACAGAAGGAGGGGAGATCCAGACTCTACAAAAATTGAAAAAAAGTACTATTCAAGTCAAGTCAAGTCAAGTCAAGAGTTTTAATTGTCACAGCATACAGGTATACAATGAAATGCGGCTGGTCTTGCCCGCGACGATGTGCAATACAGTGGTACACCATATAATAGAATCCAATAAAAATACAGTGGTACAACATATAATAGAATCCAATAAAAACAACAGTGCAATAAACAGGTAACATGGTGTGCCATCTCGGTATCTGTACATAGTATTTACAGAGCATATAGGACATGCTAGGTAGCTTTAGTAGTGCAATACACTGTTCCTGTTGTTTTACTAATTTAAAGTGGCCTTTCCTCTGGCCATAAGTGTGCGTGTGTGCGGCATGAGTGTTAAAGTGGCTGCTAGTGTGTGAGCGTGCTCAGCGTGCGTGTCGTGTGTGTGTTTGTGTGTGCTTGTGTGTGGATAGTTCAGTTTCTGTGTCTCTCAATGTTCATTGTTCAAGGCTCTGATGGCCTGGGGGAAGAAGCTTAGCCTAAGCCTCTCCGTCCTAGTAGCTGGGGTTCGCAGGCGTCTGCCTGACCTCAGCAGCTGGAACAGGCTGTTATTGGGGTGGTGGGGGTCTTTCATTATCCTGCAGGCTCTGGATTTGCACCTCTTGTTGTATAGAGCCTGCAGGGGAGGTAGCGCAATACCCGTGGTACGCTCGGCTGAGCGCACCACTCTCTGTAGGGCCTTCTTGTCCTGTGCCGTGCTGTTCCCATACCAGGCAGTGATGTTTCCGGTCAAGATGCTCTCTACAGCTCCTGAGTAGAAGGACTGGAGTATCTTCCCCGATACTCTGAACTTCCTTAACTGTCTCAGGTGGTAGAGGCGCTGCTTCGCTTTCTTTACTACTGTGTCTATGTGTGTTGACCATGTCAGATCCTCTGAGATGTGGACCCCCAGGTACTTGAAGCTGCTCACCCTGTCCACGGTAGCCCCGTTAATCATCAGTAGTGTGTGTGTCTCCTGCTGTCCTCTCCTATAATCCACGATCAGCTCCTTGGTTTTACCAATGTTCAGGAGCAGGCTGTTGTCCTGGCACCAACGTTCCAGTACCTCAACCTCGTATGAATGTGTATGCATGTGAATGAATGTTGGTGGTGGTCGGAGGGGCCGTAGGCGTTGATTATTCGCCACGCTTCCGTGAGTCTGCCTCAGGGCAGCTCTGGCTGCAATTGTAGCTTACCACCACCGGTATGACTGTGTATGAACTAATAATGGACTCTGTGAAGCGCTCTGAGTCAGAGCAACAGTCAGTCAGAGAAGAGCGCTATATAAATCCAATCCATTATTATTATTATTATCAACCTCCTCCCGGTAGGCCTATATCAGGCAATAATGGACAGCAAGGACATCACAACCAAATATATAAAGGAAAAGTGGGAGAAGGAATTAGAAACGGAGATAACAGAAGAAGAATGGTATAACATATGTAAGATACAACACACAACCACAGGGTCAAGGATATGGAGGGAGTTTGGATGGAAAAACATAATTCGATTTTTTATAACACCTCAAAAAAGAGAGGCCTGGAGACATTCACACCTATATAATAGGTTACTGAACTCCGACCCACACATCAGACCAAAAATAAAAAATTTAAACAAAGGGTAAATACCAAGCGGGGCTCTTTTGCCTCAGACGTCGCTGTTTTGAGACTGTTACAGATTCTTCCTTTGCGCTGCATTCTGCACACATACTGTACCATACTGCACCATACTGCACACATACTGTACCATACTGCACCATACTGCACACATACTGTACCATACTGCACACATACTGCACACATACTGTACCATACTGCACCATACTGCACACATACTGTACCATACTGCACCATACTGCACACATACTGTACCATACTGCACACATACTGTACCATACTGCACACATACTGCACACATACTGCACCATACTGCACACATACTGTACCATACTGCACACATACTGCACCATACTGCACACATACTGTACCATACTGCACCATACTGTACCATACTGCACCATACTGCACACATACTGTACCATACTGCACACATACTGTACAATACTGCACCATACTGTACCATACTGCACCATACTGCACACATACTGCACCATACTGCACCTACTGTACCATACTGCACACATACTGCACCATACTGCACACATACTGTACCATACTGCACCATACTGTACCATACTGCACCATACTGCACACATACTGTACCATACTGCACACATACTGTACAATACTGCACCATACTGCACCATACTGCACACATACTGCACCATACTGCACGTACTGTACCATACTGCACACATACTGTACCATACTGCACCATACTGCACCATACTGCACACATACTGTACCATACTGCACACATACTGCACCATACTGTACCATACTGCACACATACTGTACCATACTGCACCATACTGTACCATACTGCACCATACTCAGATTCAGATTCAGACTGCACCATACTGTACCATAATGCACCATACTGCACCATACTGCACCATACTGCACACATACTGCACCATACTGCACACATACTGTACCATACTGCACCATACTGTACCATACTGCACCATACTGTACCATACTGCACACATACTGTACCATACTGAACCATACTGCACCATACTGTACCATACTGCACACATACTGTACCATACTGCACACATACTGTACCATACTGCACCATACTGTACCATACTGCACCATACTGCACACATACTGCACCATACTGCACCATACTGTACCATACTGCACACATACTGTACCATACTGCACCATACTGTACCATACTGCACCATACTGCACCATACTGTACAATACTGCACACATACTGCACCATACTGTACAATACGGCACACATACTGCACCATACTGTACAATACTGCACACATACTGCACCATACTGCACACATACTGCACCATACTGCACACATACTGTACCATACTGCACACATACTGTACCATACTGCACCATACTGTACCATACTGCACCATACTGCACCATACTGCACACATACTGCACCATACTGCACACATACTGTACCATACTGCACCATACTGCACCATACTGTACAATACGGCACACATACTGCACCATACTGTACAATACTGCACACATACTGTACCATACTGCACACATACTGTACCATACTGCACCATACTGTACCATACTGCACCATACTGCACCATACTGCACACATACTGCACCATACTGCACACATACTGTACCATACTGCACCATACTGTACCATACTGCACCATACTGCACACATACTGCACCATACTGCACCATACTGCACACATACTGTACCATACTGCACCATACTGTACCATACTGCACCATACTGCACCATACTGTACAATACTGCACACATACTGCACCATACTGTACAATACTGCACACATACTGCACCATACTGTACAATACTGCACACATACTGCACCATACTGCGCACATACTGCACCATACTGCACACATACTGTACCATACTGCACACATACTGTACCATACTGTACCATACTGCACCATACTGTACCATACTGCACCATACTGCACACATACTGCACCATACTGCACACATACTGTACCATACTGCACCATACTGCACACATACTGTACCATACTGAACCATACTGTACCATACTGCACCATACTGTACCATACTGCACACATACTGTACCATACTGCACACATACTGTACCATACTGCACCATACTGTACCATACTGCACCATACTGCACACATACTGCACCATACTGCACCATACTGTACCATACTGCACACATACTGTACCATACTGCACCATACTGTACCATACTGCACCATACTGCACCATACTGCACACATACTGTACCATACTGCACACATACTGCACCATACTGCACCATACTGTACCATACTGCACCATACTGCACCATACTGTACCATACTGCACCATACTGCACACATACTGTACCATACTGCACACATACTGCACCATACTGCACCATACTGCACCATATAGCACCATACTGCACACATACTGTACCATACTGCACACATACTGTACCATACTGTACCATACTGCACCATACTGCACACATACTGTACCATACTGCACCATACTGCACCATACTGCACACATACTGTATCATACTGCACACATACTGCACCATACTGCACCATACTGCACCATACTGTACACATACTGTACCATACTGCACACATACTGCACCATATTGTACAATACTGCACACATACTGCACCATACTGTACACATACTGTACAATACTGCACACATACTGCACCATACTGCACCATACTGCACACATACTGTACCATACTGCACCATATTGCACCATACTGTACAATACTGCACACATACTGCACCATACTGCACCATACTGCACCATACTGCACCATACTGCACACATACTGTACCATACTGCACACATACTGTACCATACTGCACACATACAGTACCATACTGCACCATACTGCACACATACTGTACCATACTGCACACATACTGTACCATACTGCACCATACTGCACCATACTGTACCATACTGCACCATACTGCACACATACTGCACCATACTGCACACATACTGTACCATACTGCACCATACTGCACACATACTGTACCATACTGAACCATACTGTACCATACTGCACCATACTGTACCATACTGCACACATACTGTACCATACTGCACACATACTGTACCATACTGCACCATACTGTACCATACTGCACCATACTGCACACATACTGCACCATACTGCACCATACTGTACCATACTGCACACATACTGTACCATACTGCACCATACTGTACCATACTGCACCATACTGCACCATACTGCACACATACTGTACCATACTGCACACATACTGCACCATACTGCACCATACTGTACCATACTGCACCATACTGCACCATACTGTACCATACTGCACCATACTGCACACATACTGTACCATACTGCACACATACTGCACCATACTGCACCATACTGCACCATATAGCACCATACTGCACACATACTGTACCATACTGCACACATACTGTACCATACTGTACCATACTGCACCATACTGCACACATACTGTACCATACTGCACCATACTGCACCATACTGCACACATACTGTATCATACTGCACACATACTGCACCATACTGCACCATACTGCACCATACTGTACACATACTGTACCATACTGCACACATACTGCACCATATTGTACAATACTGCACACATACTGCACCATACTGTACACATACTGTACAATACTGCACACATACTGCACCATACTGCACCATACTGCACACATACTGTACCATACTGCACCATATTGCACCATACTGTACAATACTGCACACATACTGCACCATACTGCACCATACTGCACCATACTGCACACATACTGTACCATACTGCACACATACTGTACCATACTGCACACATACAGTACCATACTGCACCATACTGCACACATACTGTACCATACTGCACACATACTGTACCATACTGCACCATACTGCACCATACTGTACCATACTGCACCATACTGCACACATACTGTACCATACTGCACACATACTGTACCATAATGCACCATACTGTACCATACTGTACCATACTGCACCATACTGCACCATACTGCACACATACTGTACCATACTGCACACATACTGCACCATACTGCACACATACTGTACCATAATGCACCATACTGTACCATACTGTACCATACTGCACCATACTGCACCATACTGCACACATACTGTACCATACTGCACCATACTGTACCATACTGCACCATACTGCACACATACTGTACCATACTGCACACATACTGTACCATACTGCACCATACTGCACACATACTGTACCATACTGCACACATACTGTACCATACTGCACCATACTGTACCATACTGCACCATACTGCACACATACTGTACCATACTGCACCATACTGCACCATACTGCACACATACTGTACCATACTGCACCATACTGTACCATACTGCACACATACTGTACCATACTGCACCATACTGCACCATACTGTACAATACTGCACACATACTGCACCATACTGTACCATACTGCACCATACTGCACACATACTGCACCATACTGGACCATACTGTACACATACTGCACACATACTGTACCATACTGCACCATACTGCACCATACTGTACCATACTGTACCATACTGCACCATACTGCACACATACTGCACCATACTGTACCATACTGCACCATACTGTACCATACTGCACCATACTGTACCATACTGTACCATACTGCACCATACTGCACACATACTGTACCATACTGCACCATACTGCACACATACTGTACCATACTGTACCATACTGCACCATACTGCACCATACTGCACACATACTGCACCATACTGCACCATACTGCACACATACTGTACCATACTGCACCATACTGTACCATACTGCACAATACTGTACAATACTGCTCACATACTGCACCATACTGCACCATACTGCACCATACTGTACCATACTGTACAATACTGCACACATACTGTACCATACTGCACCATACTGTACCATACTGCACCATACTGTACCATACTGCACACATACTGCACCATACTGTACCATACTGTACCATACTGCACCATACTGTACCATACTGCACCATACTGCACACATACTGCACCATACTGCACCATACTGCACCATACTGCACCATACTGTACCATACTGCACCATACTGCACCATACTGTACCATACTGCACCATACTGCACCATACTGCACCATACTGTACCATACTGCACCATACTGCACCATACTGCACACATACTGTACCATACTGCACACATACTGTACCATACTGCACCATACTGCACCATACTGCACCATACTGTACCATACTGCACCATACTGTACCATACTGCACACATACTGCACCATACTGTACCATACTGCACCATACTGCACCATACTGCACCATACTGCACACATACTGCACCATACTGCACCATACTGCACCATACTGTACCATACTGCACCATACTGCACCATACTGTACCATACTGTACCATACTGCACACATACTGCACCATACTGTACCATACTGCACCATACTGCACCATACTGCACCATACTGCACCATACTGCACACATACTGCACCATACTGTACCATACTGCACACATACTGTACCATACTGCACCATACTGCACCATACTGCACACATACTGCACCATACTGCACACATACTGTACCATACTGCACCATACTGTACCATACTGCACCATACTGTACCATACTGCACCATACTGCACCATACTGTACCATACTGCACCATACTGTACCATACTGCACACATACTGCACCATACTGTACCATACTGCACCATACTGCACCATACTGCACCATACTGCACACATACTGCACCATACTGCACCATACTGCACCATACTGTACCATACTGCACCATACTGCACCATACTGTACCATACTGTACCATACTGCACACATACTGCACCATACTGTACCATACTGCACCATACTGCACCATACTGCACCATACTGCACACATACTGCACCATACTGTACCATACTGCACACATACTGTACCATACTGCACCATACTGCACCATACTGCACACATACTGCACCATACTGCACACATACTGTACCATACTGCACCATACTGTACCATACTGCACCATACTGTACCATACTGCACCATACTGCACCATACTGCACCACTGTACCATACTGCACCATACTGTACCATACTGCACCATACTGCACCATACTGCACCATACTGCACCATACTGTACACATACTG
The DNA here is from genome assembly GCF_963971535.1 of Notolepis coatsorum. Classification (NCBI taxonomy): domain Eukaryota; kingdom Metazoa; phylum Chordata; class Actinopteri; order Aulopiformes; family Paralepididae; genus Notolepis; species Notolepis coatsorum. The sequence goes on along the minus strand of NC_140172.1, from coordinate 126,703,798 downwards.
CACACATACTGCACCATACTGCACCATACTGCACCATACTGCACCATACTGCACACATACTGCACACATACTGCACCATACTGCACCATACTGCACCATACTGCACACATACTGCACACATACTGCACCATACTGTACCATACTGCACCATACTGCACCATACTGCACCATACTGTACCATACTGCACCATACTGCACCATACTGCGCCATACTGTACCATACTGCGCCATACTGTACCATACTGCACACATACTGCACCATACTGTACCATACTGCACCATACTGCACCATACTGTACCATACTGCACTACAGGCTACAAGACGAGAAGTTTGAGTCAAAATGGGAGAAGTGGGAAGAGTATAGGAAAAAAGAAACAACATCACAGGAGAGTGAAAAGGAGACAAGAAGAAAAATATATCTTTTAGTTCTTATCTATCGAATTGTATTGTACTGTCGTTTATAATTTTGACCGCCAATTGTATTGTTGTATGTGGATGTTTTGTTTGTAAATAAAAAAACTGAAAATAAAAATTTAAGTATAAAAAAAAAAGAGAGGCCTGGAGACATTCACACTATATATATACATATACATACTGCACACATACTGTACCATACTGCACCATACTGCACACATACTGTACCATACTGCACCATACTGCACACATACTGCACACATACTGTACCATACTGCACACATACTGTACCATACTGCACCATACTGTACCATACTGCACCATACTGCACACATACTGTACCATACTGCACCATACTGCACCATACTGCACACATACTGTACCATACTGCACACATACTGTACCATACTGCACACATACTGCACACATACTGCACCATACTGCACACATACTGTACCATACTGCACCATACTGCACCATACTGTACCATACTGCACCATACTGCACACATACTGTACCATACTGCACCATACTGCACCATACTGCACACATACTGTACCATACTGCACACATACTGTACCATACTGCACACATACTGCACACATACTGCACCATACTGCACACATACTGTACCATACTGCACACATACTGTACCATACTGCACACATACTGTACCATACTGCACCATACTGTACCATACTGCACCATACTGCACACATACTGTACCATACTGCACCATACTGCACACATACTGTACCATACTGCACCATACTGCACCATACTGCACACATACTGTACCATACTGCACACATACTGTACCATACTGCACACATACTGCACCATACTGCACACATACTGCACACATACTGTACCATACTGCACACATACTGTACCATACTGGACCATACTGTACCATACTGCACACATACTGTACCATACTGCACCATACTGCACACATACTGCACCATACTGCACCATACTGCACCATACTGCACACATACTGCACACATACTGCACCATACTGCACCATACTGCACACATACTGTATCATACTGCACACATACTGTACCATACTGCACCATACTGCACCATACTGCGCCATACTGTACCATACTGCGCCATACTGTACCATACTGCACACATACTGCACCATACTGTACCATACTGCACCATACTGTACCATACTGCACCATACTGCACCATACTGCACCATACTGCACACATACTGCACCATACTGCACCATACTGCACCATACTGTACCATACTGCACCATACTGCACCATACTGTACCATACTGTACCATACTGCACACATACTGCACCATACTGTACCATACTGCACCATACTGCACCATACTGCACCATACTGCACACATACTGCACCATACTGTACCATACTGCACACATACTGTACCATACTGCACCATACTGCACCATACTGCACACATACTGCACCATACTGCACACATACTGTACCATACTGCACCATACTGTACCATACTGCACCATACTGTACCATACTGCACCATACTGCACCATACTGCACCACTGTACCATACTGCACCATACTGTACCATACTGCACCATACTGCACCATACTGCACCATACTGCACCATACTGTACACATACTGCACACATACTGCACCATACTGCACCATACTGCACCATACTGCACCATACTGCACACATACTGCACACATACTGCACCATACTGCACCATACTGCACCATACTGCACACATACTGCACACATACTGCACCATACTGTACCATACTGCACCATACTGCACCATACTGCACCATACTGTACCATACTGCACCATACTGCACCATACTGCGCCATACTGTACCATACTGCGCCATACTGTACCATACTGCACACATACTGCACCATACTGTACCATACTGCACCATACTGCACCATACTGTACCATACTGCACTACAGGCTACAAGACGAGAAGTTTGAGTCAAAATGGGAGAAGTGGGAAGAGTATAGGAAAAAAGAAACAACATCACAGGAGAGTGAAAAGGAGACAAGAAGAAAAATATATCTTTTAGTTCTTATCTATCGAATTGTATTGTACTGTCGTTTATAATTTTGACCGCCAATTGTATTGTTGTATGTGGATGTTTTGTTTGTAAATAAAAAAACTGAAAATAAAAATTTAAGTATAAAAAAAAAAGAGAGGCCTGGAGACATTCACACTATATATATACATATACATACTGCACACATACTGTACCATACTGCACCATACTGCACACATACTGTACCATACTGCACCATACTGCACACATACTGCACACATACTGTACCATACTGCACACATACTGTACCATACTGCACCATACTGTACCATACTGCACCATACTGCACACATACTGTACCATACTGCACCATACTGCACCATACTGCACACATACTGTACCATACTGCACACATACTGTACCATACTGCACACATACTGCACACATACTGCACCATACTGCACACATACTGTACCATACTGCACCATACTGCACCATACTGTACCATACTGCACCATACTGCACACATACTGTACCATACTGCACCATACTGCACCATACTGCACACATACTGTACCATACTGCACACATACTGTACCATACTGCACACATACTGCACACATACTGCACCATACTGCACACATACTGTACCATACTGCACACATACTGTACCATACTGCACACATACTGTACCATACTGCACCATACTGTACCATACTGCACCATACTGCACACATACTGTACCATACTGCACCATACTGCACACATACTGTACCATACTGCACCATACTGCACCATACTGCACACATACTGTACCATACTGCACACATACTGTACCATACTGCACACATACTGCACCATACTGCACACATACTGCACACATACTGTACCATACTGCACACATACTGTACCATACTGGACCATACTGTACCATACTGCACACATACTGTACCATACTGCACCATACTGCACACATACTGCACCATACTGCACCATACTGCACCATACTGCACCATACTGCACACATACTGCACCATACTGCACCATACTGCACACATACTGTATCATACTGCACACATACTGTACCATACTGCACCATACTGCACCATACTGCGCCATACTGTACCATACTGCGCCATACTGTACCATACTGCACACATACTGCACCATACTGTACCATACTGCACCATACTGCACCATACTGTACCATACTGCACTACAGGCTACAAGACGAGAAGTTTGAGTCAAAATGGGAGAAGTGGGAAGAGTATAGGAAAAAAGAAACAACATCACAGGAGAGTGAAAAGGAGACAAGAAGAAAAATATATCTTTTAGTTCTTATCTATCGAATTGTATTGTACTGTCGTTTATAATTTTGACCGCCAATTGTATTGTTGTATGTGGATGTTTTGTTTGTAAATAAAAAAACTGAAAATAAAAATTTAAGTATAAAAAAAAAAGAGAGGCCTGGAGACATTCACACTATATATATACATATACATACTGCACACATACTGTACCATACTGCACCATACTGCACACATACTGTACCATACTGCACAATACTGCACACATACTGCACACATACTGTACCATACTGCACCATACTGTACCATACTGCACCATACTGCACACATACTGTACCATACTGCACCATACTGCACCATACTGCACACATACTGTACCATACTGCACACATACTGTACCATACTGCACACATACTGCACACATACTGCACCATACTGCACACATACTGTACCATACTGCACCATACTGCACCATACTGTACCATACTGCACCATACTGCACACATACTGTACCATACTGCACCATACTGCACCATACTGCACACATACTGTACCATACTGCACACATACTGTACCATACTGCACACATACTGCACACATACTGCACCATACTGCACACATACTGTACCATACTGCACACATACTGTACCATACTGCACACATACTGTACCATACTGCACCATACTGTACCATACTGCACCATACTGCACACATACTGTACCATACTGCACCATACTGCACACATACTGTACCATACTGCACCATACTGCACCATACTGCACACATACTGTACCATACTGCACACATACTGTACCATACTGCACACATACTGCACACATACTGCACACATACTGTACCATACTGCACACATACTGTACCATACTGGACCATACTGTACCATACTGCACACATACTGTACCATACTGCACCATACTGCACACATACTGTACCATACTGCACCATACTGCACCATACTGCACCATACTGCACACATACTGCACCATACTGCACCATACTGCACACATACTGTATCATACTGCACACATACTGTACCATACTGCACCATACTGCACACATACTGTACCATACTGCACCATACTGCACCATACTGTATCATACTGCACACATACTGCACCATACTGCACCATACTGCACCATACTGCACCATACTGCACACATACTGCACCATACTGCACACATACTGTACCATACTGCACACATACTGCACACATACTGTACCATACTGCACACATACTGTACCATACTGCACACATACTGTACCATACTGCACCATACTGTACCATACTGCACCATACTGCACACATACTGTACCATACTGCACCATACTGCACACATACTGTACCATACTGCACCATACTGCACCATACTGCACACATACTGTACCATACTGCACACATACTGTACCATACTGCACACATACTGCACCATACTGCACACATACTGCACACATACTGTACCATACTGCACACATACTGTACCATACTGGACCATACTGTACCATACTGCACACATACTGTACCATACTGCACCATACTGCACACATACTGCACCATACTGCACCATACTGCACCATACTGCACCATACTGCACACATACTGCACCATACTGCACCATACTGCACACATACTGTATCATACTGCACACATACTGTACCATACTGCACCATACTGCACCATACTGCGCCATACTGTACCATACTGCGCCATACTGTACCATACTGCACACATACTGCACCATACTGTACCATACTGCACCATACTGCACCATACTGTACCATACTGCACTACAGGCTACAAGACGAGAAGTTTGAGTCAAAATGGGAGAAGTGGGAAGAGTATAGGAAAAAAGAAACAACATCACAGGAGAGTGAAAAGGAGACAAGAAGAAAAATATATCTTTTAGTTCTTATCTATCGAATTGTATTGTACTGTCGTTTATAATTTTGACCGCCAATTGTATTGTTGTATGTGGATGTTTTGTTTGTAAATAAAAAAACTGAAAATAAAAATTTAAGTATAAAAAAAAAAGAGAGGCCTGGAGACATTCACACTATATATATACATATACATACTGCACACATACTGTACCATACTGCACCATACTGCACACATACTGTACCATACTGCACCATACTGCACACATACTGCACACATACTGTACCATACTGCACACATACTGTACCATACTGCACCATACTGTACCATACTGCACCATACTGCACACATACTGTACCATACTGCACCATACTGCACCATACTGCACACATACTGTACCATACTGCACACATACTGTACCATACTGCACACATACTGCACACATACTGCACCATACTGCACACATACTGTACCATACTGCACCATACTGCACCATACTGTACCATACTGCACCATACTGCACACATACTGTACCATACTGCACCATACTGCACCATACTGCACACATACTGTACCATACTGCACACATACTGTACCATACTGCACACATACTGCACACATACTGCACCATACTGCACACATACTGTACCATACTGCACACATACTGTACCATACTGCACACATACTGTACCATACTGCACCATACTGTACCATACTGCACCATACTGCACACATACTGTACCATACTGCACCATACTGCACACATACTGTACCATACTGCACCATACTGCACCATACTGCACACATACTGTACCATACTGCACACATACTGTACCATACTGCACACATACTGCACCATACTGCACACATACTGCACACATACTGTACCATACTGCACACATACTGTACCATACTGGACCATACTGTACCATACTGCACACATACTGTACCATACTGCACCATACTGCACACATACTGTACCATACTGCACCATACTGCACCATACTGCACCATACTGCACACATACTGCACCATACTGCACCATACTGCACACATACTGTATCATACTGCACACATACTGTACCATACTGCACCATACTGCACACATACTGTACCATACTGCACCATACTGCACCATACTGTATCATACTGCACACATACTGCACCATACTGCACCATACTGCACCATACTGCACCATACTGCACACATACTGCACCATACTGCACACATACTGTACCATACTGCACACATACTGCACACATACTGTACCATACTGCACACATACTGTACCATACTGCACCATACTGCACCATACTGCACCATACTGCACACATACTGCACCATACTGCACCATACTGCACACATACTGTACCATAGTATACTGCACCATACTGTACCATACTGCACCATACTGCACACATACTGTACCATACTGCACCATACTGCACCATACTGCACACATACTGTACCATACTGCACACATACTGCACCATACTGTACCATACTGCACCATACTGTACCATACTGCACTACAGGCTACAAGACGAGAAGTTTGAGTCAAAATGGGAGAAGTGGGAAGAGTATAGGAAAAAAGAAACAACATCACAGGAGAGTGAAAAGGAGACAAGAAGAAAAATATATCTTTTAGTTCTTATCTATCGAATTGTATTGTACTGTCGTTTATAATTTTGACCGCCAATTGTATTGTTGTATGTGGATGTTTTGTTTGTAAATAAAAAAACTGAAAATAAAAATTTAAGTATAAAAAAAAAAGAGAGGCCTGGAGACATTCACACTATATATATACATATACATACTGCACACATACTGTACCATACTGCACCATACTGCACACATACTGCACACATACTGTACCATACTGCACACATACTGTACCATACTGCACCATACTGCACACATACTGCACCATACTGCACACATACTGTACCATACTGCACCATACTGTACCATACTGCACCATACTGCACACATACTGTACCATACTGCACCATACTGCACCATACTGCACACATACTGTACCATACTGCACACATACTGTACCATACTGCACACATACTGCACACATACTGCACCATACTGCACACATACTGTACCATACTGTACCATACTGCACCATACTGTACCATACTGCACCATACTGCACACATACTGTACCATACTGCACCATACTGCACCATACTGCACACATACTGTACCATACTGCACACATACTGTACCATACTGCACACATACTGCACACATACTGCACCATACTGCACACATACTGTACCATACTGCACACATACTGTACCATACTGCACACATACTGTACCATACTGCACCATACTGTACCATACTGCACCATACTGCACACATACTGTACCATACTGCACACATACTGTACCATACTGCACCATACTGCACCATACTGCACACATACTGTACCATACTGCACACATACTGTACCATACTGCACACATACTGCACCATACTGCACACATACTGCACACATACTGTACCATACTGCACACATACTGTACCATACTGGACCATACTGTACCATACTGCACACATACTGTACCATACTGCACCATACTGCACACATACTGTACCATACTGCACCATACTGCACCATACTGCACCATACTGCACACATACTGCACCATACTGCACACATACTGTATCATACTGCACACATACTGTACCATACTGCACCATACTGCACACATACTGTACCATACTGCACCATACTGCACCATACTGTATCATACTGCACACATACTGCACCATACTGCACCATACTGCACCATACTGCACCATACTGCACACATACTGCACCATACTGCACACATACTGTACCATACTGCACACATACTGCACACATACTGTACCATACTGCACACATACTGTACCATACTGCACCATACTGCACCATACTGCACACATACTGCACCATACTGCACCATACTGCACACATACTGTACCATACTGCACCATACTGCACACATACTGCACACATACTGCCATAGCATAAAACATGGATGGTTCCACTCACACTCAATAATGTATATTAGGGGTATATATTACATAATGTACATATATATATATTTTGACTGGTGACTGGTACTGTATATATATAAATAAGATGATATTTGTACACCTTTGACTGGTACATTTGACTGGTACTGTATATATATATATATATACAGTACCAGTCAAATGTTTGGACATGCCTTCTCATTCAGTTCAATGAGAAAGTGTGTCCAAACGTTTGACTGGTACTATATACAGTATATATATATACTGTATATATATATAATATACACCATTACTTATGAGATAATAAGGTAAAGAGTTCAGGCAAACAGTACACACACACACACACGCGCACACGCACGCACACAGAGTGCAGCTCCACTCCTCCCACCAAGCAGTGTGACGGCTGGTTCACGTCTGAGAAGTGGGAGAGCCTCCACTTCAAGTAAGTTCATGCAGACACACTGTTTAATGAGGGACATGGAGGAGGGCACACACACACACACACACACGCACGCACGCACGCACGCACGCACACACACACACACACACACACACACACACACACACACACACACACACACACACACACACACACACACACACACACAGACATACACACACACACACACACACACACACACACACACACACACACACACACAGATGATAGTTTCAACATGGTTCAAAGGATATATAAGGATACAAGGAGCATTGTCTCCACCACACCACAACACACCACAACACACCACAACACAACACACCACACCACAACACACTACAACACAACACACCACACCACAACACACCACACCACAATACACCACAACACAACACACCACAATACACCACAACACAACACACCACAATACACCACAACACAACACACCACAATACACCACAACACACCACAACACAACACAACACACCACAACACAACACAACACAACACAACACAACACACCACAATACACCACAACACAACACACCACAACACAACACACCACAATACAACACAACACACCACAATACACCACAACACAACACACCACAACACAACACACCACAACACAACACACCACACTACAACACAACACACCACAATACAACACAACACACCACAATACACCACAACACAACACACCACAATACACCACACCACACCACAATACACCACAACACAACACACCACAACACAACACAACACACCACAATACACCACAATACACCACACCACAACACAACACAATACACCACAACACAACACACCACAACACACCACACCACACCACAACACACCACAACACAACACAACACAACACAACACAACACACCACAACACAACACAACACAACACACCACACCACAACACACCACACCACACCACACCACGGGGACTACCCGTTACAGCAGAAGCTGAACAGACTCTTGCCCCCTCTCAGCAGTTTCACTTGTTTGTTCTTCAGGGGTGAAACTTGCCGTGGCTAAACCTCACGTCTCTCTCTGTGCGAACATAATGGCCATTTCCTCTCCAGCGTATGAAATTATAGAGGCGGCCGGGTCAGTGCACCTCCAGAGGTAGACAGTCCTGCGGACGTTGGCCTCGGGAGTAGTGGCTCTCACGTGACCTGAACCCTTCGGGAATTCCTGCGTTGCTACTGGGAGTGAGGCTGCAGAACGGAGCGCTCCCTGTAACTGGTCAGGGTTACCGGTGACAGACTGGGAAAACAATTCAGCCCTGCACTTTGTGTCTTGACGGGGCCAACATTCCACTCGAGAACGAGCAAACAAAGATTCTCTGATTATATTGCCCACAGGAAGAGCCTTTTTCCAGAACATCCAGAGGGGACCGGTTACATAGGCTCGTTGGAGGTATAATCCGCCATCAAGACTGTCATCCACACAAAAGTGTCACATCCAAGGAGAATAGACAAAGAAACTGATTGTCCAGTTTGGCTGACCTGCGTGATTACGCTTTGTTAACCGTCTGTAGTGTGGTAGTGAAAGGGTTAACCTGACATGTGGTAGTGAAAGGGTTAACCTTCTGTCGTGTGGTAGTGAAAGGGTTCATTTGAAAAACAAAACAAACATAGAAACATTCACTCTGCATATTAGAAAGAGACCCATCCTTCACTATTATTCTGCCCATAGACTGTTCAGCCGAGACAGTGGTGCCACCTGCTGGTCAAGTCAAGTCAAGTCAATTTTATTTGTATAGCAGCACATTTCCAGGCAGCGGCAGCTGGCACCAAAGTGCTTCACAGGCAGGTTGATAAAAACAAAATAATATGATGCAAGATATAAGATTAAAAACACAGTAAAGCAATGAAAGTAATAAAAACAGGTAGGACACAGTAAAACAAAGAGGATAGAAGGGCCAGGGGTCTAGTGGTGATTAAGTGGGGGGGAAGGCCAAGGAGAACAGGTAGGTTTTTAAAAGTGATTTAAAAGCCTGCACGGTCTGGGCGGCCCGTACACTGAGGGGGAGGCTGTTCCACAATCTAGGCGCTGCGGTGGAGAAGGCTCTGTATCCCCTAGTCTTGACCCTAGTTCTAGGCACCACCAATAGCAGCTGGTCAGCTGATCTGAGGGATCGGTGGGGGGTGTGGCGGTGCAAGAGCTCGGATAGATAGGGAGGAGCTGTGCCATTTAGTGATTTAAAAACATTTAGGGCTAATTTAAAATCTATTCTAAAACGAACAGGTAGCCAGTGGAGCGAGGCCAAAACTGGGCTGATGTGCTCATGTTTTTTTGTTTTGGTGAGGTGGCGCGCGGCTGCGTTCTGCACCAGTTGTAGGCGGTGAAGCTGGGATTTGTCAATGCCTGTGTAGAGGGCATTGCAGTAGTCGAGGCGAGTGGTGACAAAGGCATGTATCACCGTCTCTAGGTTACTTAGGGAGAGGTATGCCTTTGTCTTTGCCAGGAGTCTGAGGTGGTAAAACTGTTTTTGACTACGGCGCTGACCTGTTTATCGAATTTAAAATAGCTATCGAAGATGACCCCGAGGTTCCTGACAGAGGTGGAGAGGTTTGGACCCAGGGGACCAAGTGCGTCAATGAGGGGGGCCGGGGGGGCACTATTAAAAACAATGACCTCGGTTTTCCCTTCGTTTAATGTCAGGGAGTTTTCAGACATCCAGCACTTGATTTCTGCCAGGCAGTCATGAAGTAGTGGTTTTATTGATGTTTTCCCTTGGTCAACCATTGTATCACATCTCATGTACTTTCTCTTTCTGCAGGCTCCACCTTACCCTACGACTGGAATGCTGGCCATCTTCCTGGCTCTAAACTACTGTGACAAGGTCCATGTAGCCGGGTTCGGTTACCCCGACACAAAGGACACAAGACACCCCGTCCATTACTACGGCTACCAGACCATGATGTCTATGAAGGTGATGGATATTAAATATCATTATGAATTGGACCCAGGGCCGGTTCTAGGCATAGGCAGTATAGGCAAATGCTAAGGGCGCCACCACCCAGAGGGGGCAATTCGTCTTTTTTACTAATACTACTAGTTATTTCGAAATACTGAAGTCTTATCTATAGTACAGTTCCAACATTTATAACAATCCCATGGAAAATGAGTGTTTTACAATGGCTCATTAATTTGGACAGCGAGTGAGAAATTCTCCAAACAAACAACTTCTTCGTCTTCTTCTCTCCCTTTACCGTATGGAACAGAATAAACTGTGATGCAAGGGGGCAACAGATAAAATCCTGCCTAGGGCAGCCAATTGGTCAGAGCCAGCCCTGATTGGACCCCTGAGACGAAGGACCATATACTGTGTGTCCGTTTTGGAATCGATTTTGCACAACCCATGTAATTTGCGCGAAGTCAATCAATTATGAGTGTGAATGTGAAGCATCACCTGAACTCAACCTCTACCATCTTTAACTAGAAGAGTGCACAACACTCTCAACTACCACCTTGTTATCTGCCGCTGGCACTGGCCATTGAAAGCTGTACAGTTCTAGAATGTGTAACGTGTCTGGCTGTGTGACGTTAAAGGAACACACCAACATTTTGGGAAATTAGCTTATCGTCTTCTCCAGAGAGAGACAAGAAGATAGATACCAGTTTCCTCTCTGTGCGTTCAGTAGAAAGCTATCTGGCTGCACGTTAGCCTAGCTTAGCACAATGACTGGAAGCGGACAGTGCCGGTTAGCCTAGGCATTGTCCAACTAACACCTCTCCCGAAGGCTAACCGGCACTGTCCGCTTCCATTCATTGTGCTAAGATAGGCTAACATGCAGCAAGATAGCTTTCTACTGAACGCACAGAGAATAAACTGGTATCCATCTTCTTGTCTCTCTCTGGAGAAGACGATAAGCTAATTTACCAAAATGTTGGTGTGTTCCTTTAACTTGTTAGAATTAACAAAGAGCTACTCAGATGCTGTTTTTTGCACACATTTATTATCAAATCATACTGTTAGACTTATGACCATACGATGCCTGGTCTTACGGCTCTATATTCTCTCAATATACATGCAGATCGACATATAGATTTACAGACACAAGCCAAATTGTTACTAGAGATGACACGTTAACATTGTGCCGGATGGCAGGTAGACAGGAAGTGAAGTGAGTCATTGGCTCAAGTTAAATCAAATTAAACCTGTTGCTACATCAAGTACAAACATGGAGCGCCACTTACTGACCTAAACACGGCACTGCAACTAAATAATAACACAAATACAGCAGTGTGGTGGAACCGGACTCATCAATTATGTCGCAGACCGATCTTCATGATCAATATAGGTTTAATAGTGAAACACGTAGTACAAATAGATTAAATTAGCTTGGGCTAAGAGGAGTGCTCTCGTCATGGCCGCTGGGAGAACACTGAGGGAGAGAAGGGGATGATGAGCTTAAGTGTAGAGAAGGCCGTAGCCCCTTGACTCTCACCTATAGGTGTGATTTAAGCTGTTGTTTGGGGCCACCGAAAGGGATTCATCAACAATCGGCACATTTTTGACAAAGTCCAAGATAGCATTCAAAGGAGGCAAAAAGCACACACCTCAAAGGGTTAAACGGGTCAACGACTATGTTTAGTAAGTTGTTCCTCTTGAGAAGTTGTTCCTCTTGAGAAGGTGTTCCTCTTGAGAAGGTGTGGGGCAACACTATTGAGCAGTTCTATTTCTTGCGTGCTTCACATCTGGCTTCACCTATTGGAACTGTTTTCAGCTCATGCTGAAAGAGTCTTACATGCACCAATCATCAGGGCTCTGCCCTCCACCACCTGCTATAAAAGGCAGCATAAGATGCCAAAACAGCCTTCCGTTGCTTTCAGGCCAAGGAATCGCTTCACAGCCATTACCCTTGAGTCCCGAGTGTTACCAGAGCGACTATGAAGCGTGAAATAGCTAGACGTATTCATCAAACAAACAACAAAAACAAGTTGATTTGGAGTTTCTTTCCCCACCAATAATGGCCAACAATGCAAACAATGGAGATCAAACATTTTAAGTAAAATGAGGGTCTATTTTATGGGGGTTATCAGAGGCAAGGCAACCGATCGTTTTGTTCAATTATTTTGTATGACTTTATACGTATGTTCCTGATTTCCAAATGGAATCGTTATTTAAAATGTTGCTTGTTCTCTACTACAGGACTCAGTCCACAGCCTTTCCCTCGAAGCTAAAGCCCTGAAGAGGCTTGAGGAGTGTGGAGCCGTCACATATTTGCACCCTCATTCCTGACGGTGACTTCTGAGCAGGACAAGAGGATAGATACCAATGTGCATTCAGTAGAAAGACATTTCCCATAATGTTGGCGTGTTCCTTTAACCGTCAGAGCATCAACACCACGACTGGCCAGTCCAGCTGGATTTCAGTGGTAGTTGGAACGACTCACATTCAATTAAATTCAAAGTCGAAATTAGGATTCTAAATGGTAAATAAATGGTACATGGCTGCATTTATATATTGCTTTTATCCATAGCGCTTTATAATTTGTTCCTCACATTTTACGCATTCACTCGTGCACATTCACACACCAATGGTGGAGGCAACCGTGCAAGGTGCCAACCTGCACATCGGGAGCAATTAGGGGTTAAGTGTCTTGCTCAAGAACACTTCGACATGCTGCCTGGGAGGAGTGGTAATCGAACCAGGAACCTCCGGATTACCAGATGACTGCTTTACCTCCTGAGCCACTGTCCTCCCCCCTCGGATTCTACTTTGCCATATTCTATTGTTTGAAGTCTAATTGAATAATCAGAGAATATTTGATGTGACACAACCTTATTGCATTGGGGACAGCAGAGTGATTATGGGAAAACAATATTGCCCAAAGGGTTTTATTAACAGTAATGTAAGGGTCCACCTGTCCCTGGACCTTTCTCCCCTGTCTGTACTCCTCAAGAGCCCCCTCCTTTTCACATTCTCTCCCATGGTCTCCCTCCACTCATGAACAATATTCCTCTGCCTATTCTAGGACCCTTCCCCCCTGCCTGTACTCTTCAACAACCCCCACATTTACCCCCACCTTTGCACAGACATTTCCCCTTGTCTCACGCATGCATACCCTCCTGGTGCACTGGTGTATATTCAATGTCTACATGTCTCTCTGTGCCCTTCCCCTGCTACATTGTCTCTTGTTCCCTTGTTAATTGTTATTTATTAGTTCCTTGTAGGTTGTTTTGTTTACTCTGTCTAGTGTTCAGTCTTTTTGTGTAGTTAGTTCTGTGTGCTTCCCTGTTTATATTCCCCATTGTGTTTAGTCTTGTGTTTTCCTGTAGCCCTGTGTTAGTTCTGCCTTTTCCTCATGTGTGTCTCGTTTTGCTAATTGCCCTGCTGTCTCTCTAGTGTTAATTGTTCCCCCTATATCTGGTGTGTGTTTCCCTACTCTTGTTGTCGGTTCATTATTGGAGTTCCTTGTTTTGAGATCCCTGTCTTGAAGTTCCTGAGTATCCTGTCCTTGCTGTTACCCTCGTCCTTGCGCTGTCATTCGTTCCTTGTCTCCCTATTTTTCAGTAAGTCTAGTTTTTCAGTTTGTACTGTCATCTTTGTTTTCGTTTTTACAGTCTCGTTTTCTTAGTGTTTGTTTTGTAGATTAGTTGTGCCTTCCCCTACCAGCTCTGCTGTGGTTCCTCTGTTGTTTTGGTACCTGCTCTCATTTATGAGATTCCTTGTTTTGGTTGCTACCCTTTTTGAAGTAAAGACCATTTTTGTAATATCTTTGTTGCTGCCCTTGTTTGCAATTTGGTCACACTTCACCCCTGGCTCGAAGTGTTCAAATTAAAGGAGCAGTGCTCACTTTTGACAATCCATATCTACCTCTCCCTCGTATCTGTTTGCGCCTGGGCCCTCTGCTAACACATCCATAACAAGTAATCTGTTCATAATCTGTACTGATTCTTACCAGATGATTTATTTTTTATATATGTATGTATATACTGTGCCTTTGTATTCAGCCCCCTTCAGTTTCCACATTTTGTTGTTGTAGACTTTATTTCTTTTTTCTACACAATACCCCATAATGACAAAATTTTTATATATTTGTACTTTTTTAGAAATATTTAATTTATTTTTATCTTATTACAATTTGTATTACATTTTGTTTTTCAATTGTATTCAAATTATATTACCACCTGGGACTCTTGTGATTCCATTGGAGCCCTTTTCATTAATATATCTTGAGGTCAGAGGTCATGGGACCCTTTTGAAAATGTCCATGCCCATTTCTTCCCCAGAAAGATTTTTCTGAACTTGATGAGCATGATTTACCCCCTTTTCCGGTGAGCTAGCATGACATGCTTAAGAAAGATTTTATTGATGAATGTAAATGTTGTAATTATGCAATTTTTACAATGTCCTTGTACAAAAAAAACTGTTCTGCAACATTTCAAATAGATAGCTGTTTTATGTAAATGTGGGGAAATGGATTTTACATACATTGTATTTATTATGCAAAGGGGAGAACTGACTATTTGAATGACAATTTAGATTTCTTACATGTTGACTCTTGTGGTCAAGGGGCTTGTTAAATAAAGTTGTAGATTTCTTACTGTTGACTCTTCTTGTGGTCAAGGAGGGCTGGTTAAATAAATGTATTTTTGTTATGTTTTGGGCATGGATCATAGGAACTCACTCATTTGGTTTCGTGAGCTACAACACAAGTTCATCCTAGCAGCGTTTCATCCAGCACACATGATGTATATCATGAATACTACGTCCCACTGTATTAGCAAGTACTTAATGCACACAACTGTAGACATAAATATTATATCATATACAGTATGAACATGGCAAAGTATATATATGGATAAAGGATTATATGATGTGTACTAATAGTTGATTTGATCTGTGTGTGAAATGACCCTATTGTACTTTCACAACGGTATAATACGGGCCTTGCACAGAATGTTTGTGGAGCTGTCCAACATGGCAGCCTGTAACTATTAGTAACCACTTTCACAAGAAAAATGCCTACTGTCTGTGCAGTGGTAAGAGTAGGTACAACACTGGGAAAGTACAATATATTACTGTTCCACTGTGACTTGTTTACAAAGAACTAGAACCATAGAGAACAGCACTGAGTAAGATCATCAATGGAGGACAGGGGTGGAGCGGTAGAGGGAAACAAGCTCCAGATCTGTCCTTGTGGCAGAAGGTAACAGTAAAAGGCCTCAGAATACACCAGGGAAGGAAGGAAGTGCTTGGTAGAGGGAGTGCAGGTGGGCCGCATTGATCAGTACTTTTTTTGTTATCCACTTTTTCTCCCCATTTTCTATTTTTCTCCCATCCCAATTTCGTAGTATCCAATTCTTCCCTCCCCTGTCTTGAACGTTGCTAGACTATGCCTCCCACTGGTCGGTTGTAGTGAGGACGGAAGCCTTGCATCACGTGTCCCCGTGGCGAGGAGTAACGCGTGGGAGGCTCACGCTGCCCCCGTCACTTCCTGCTTCCGTCATCACCAAACCGACCTGTAGGAGTCGCTGTCCACAACGTCAAATACCCACCCACCGGCTTTCCCACCCTCTAACACTGCCAATTGTGTTAGTATGACGGCCGGCCAAGCCGGTAGCAACGCCGAGAGCTGGGCTCGATACCAGCATCTCCTGCGTTAGAGGCGAGCGCCTTGCCCACTGCGCCACTCAGCCGCCCCAGGATCAGTACTTCTTGAGAAGTCAGTCAAGTCGGTTGAAGTCCAGTTTGCAGTATATCAGTAACCCTATCACTGAAGAGGAGGGGGGAGGCACTAGGAGGGGATGGAGACGGTACTGAGGCCCTATCACTGAGGAGGAGGGGGAATCACTAGGAGGGGATGTAGACGGTACTGAGGCCCTATCACTGAGGAGGAGGGGGAAGCACTAGGAGGGGATGTAGACGGTACTGAGGCCCTATCACTGAGGAGGGGGAAGCACTAGGAGGGGATGGAGACGGTACTGAGGCCCTATCACTGAGGAGGGGGAAGCACTAGGAGGGGATGTAGATGGTACTGAGGCCCTATCACTGAGGAGGAGGGGGAAGCACTAGGAGGGGATGTAGATGGTACTGAGGCCCATCTCTGTCGGTCAGAGAGAAGAGCTGTGGACAAAAAGCTAGAGTACCACTATGAGTAGCAGATATGTTTGGTAAGGGGAGTGGATTTCTCCAAGTTTCTTCAAGTTTCTTTATTATTTGTCATACAGAAATACAGAATACTTTGCATGAAATGTTTCTTTCTGTTTCGCTCTTGAGAGTGTGCTAGATAATAATAAGATAGTATAAATAAGTATAATAAGTAAAAAATAGAAGGTCAAGAAGTCAAGTAAACACAAGTGTAAACAACAATTGTTCAGTATACCTCTATATACAGTATGTACATCTGGTACAAAAATGGTGAGGTATAGCTTAGCTTGTGGTGGTGAGGTGCAATAAGGAATAAGGAAGAGATGTGCAATCAGCATTCATTGAGCGCTTATCTTTATCATTAGGGCACAAGTATCTTGTGTTTTATTATAAAATCATTATAAAATCAAGATCCAGTAATAAGAAATTAAATCATTAAAGTTTTGTTAATATATTTCTCATATATCACCACCACACAGCAACCATTGATTTGCACATAGGAACCGCTGTCTCTTCCAACATGGAGGGCAAATAGACATAATAATAAACATTTGAATGATGCTGTAACAATGATTACTGGTCATTATAAAACTATGAACGTATAGAATTAAAAATAAATTACACTTCTTTTCCCTTGTCTCCTTCAAAATGGTGAGAGGATGAGGTTTTTCCTGATGTGAAGTATGTCACAAGAATATAGATGTAACACTAATTAGCTTGCAAATAATGTGGAAAATCCATTCCGATAAGGAAATCTGAATGAACCAATATAACAGTCAGTGGACCCTGACACACTTCCAGCCAGTGTTGTAGTACTCAAGTCCTGGTCTGATTTTCAGGACTCGTGACTCGACTTGGACTTGAGCACTGATGACTCGGACTTGAACTTGGACTCGAGCATTGACTGCATTCGGACTCGGAAGGTGCTTGTTAATTGATAAATACAGTTTTTATCAATTAAATATATATTTTTTGTAATAGGCCCTAATCATTTGGCATAAGATATTGATGGCTAGTGCATTTGTCTGGCTATTGTGCCACAAAGTACATAAACTCCCGTTGAAATTCTGACTGCTGTGCCATTTTTGTTTAATGTAGACCCTTTTTTTTCTTTTTTTAGTGGAGTGGACTCAACCTTGATGACTTGGACTCGGACTCGGGTCTTCTTTGGTGACTCAGACTCGGACTTGAACACTGGGGACTCGAGACTCGGCTCGGACTCGAGATGTAGTGACTCGACTACAACACTGCCTCCAGCTTCCTGGCTACAAGAGGCCCTGTGTGTGTGGACCCTGTATGTCACTGTGACACTGAGAGCTGCAGTTAGATAAGATAAGATATTCCTTTATTGATCCCCTTGGGGAAATTCCGGCATCATAGCAGCATGGGGGAGGGGAGGTACAGGTACAGGTAGTAGAAGACAATGATACAGGTCATAGAATTGCATGCCTACAGAGTTGCATTCTCAAGAGTGTGAAATAAATTCGATGTGCAATTTGTCCTGGTCGCGTAAATTTATCGTAGTGGCATGCAGTAATGCGCCTTTCATTTTCCGCCGCCCAGCGCCCAGGTCGCGCGGAAATAGGCTGTCTATTGCCATTCTCTTTGACAAACTCTAACCTTAACCAGCTCCTTAACAACGCCTAAACTTAACCGTTCTAACCTTAACCAACTCCGAAACCATGCCTAACCTTAACCATAGAAATTATATTGCCATTCTCTTTGACAAACTCTAACCTTAACCAGCTCCTTAACAGCGCCTAAACTTAACCGTTCTAACCTTAACCAACTCCGAAACAATGCCTAACCTTAACCTTAACCTTAACCATGCCTAACCTTAACCGGCGAAATAACCTTAACCGGCGAAATAATACACGTTAAAAAAAAATCACGTTAAAAAATATTTTCGATGGGATTCGAACTCGCCAGCAAACAAGCCATAGGATCCACAGCCATGTGTCCTTGCCAATTGAGCTATTGGTAGATACTGAATAAGGGGCGGTGACTTATATATATTGAGCTCCGCTCAAGGCGGGATCTCATGCGCATGCGCGGGCACCTCGCGCGAGCACGCCGGCGCACGCACGCACCTGAGCGAGCACGCCGCCGCCGGTGCACGCACGGTAGCATTTGTCTGAAAAGAAGGGCGCTTTACCGCACTAGCGTGCGGTGACGAATGCGGAAGCATTTTTGCACTGCTTGCTTGGCATTAACGTACAGGCGTCCTGCGTAGTAAAGTCTAGGGCCCCAGCGCTCGTCAGGGGAAACAAAACCACAATAACAAAAAGTTGTTTATACAATAACAAAAAGTATATTGTGTATTGTATTGTATATTGTATATTTTGTATAGTGGTTGGTTGGACTTTTTACAGTATGAAGCACATTCTCAGGGGGCTCATACAGAACCAAGCATTTCACTGTAATGTACATGTACTTTATATGTGACAAATAAAACAAAACTTGAAACTTGAACTTGAGGAGCCACTCTGAATGAAAGAGCAAATTAATTACAGTAAATGGTTGATTCAAAATCTCAATTACGAAAAGCTAAAGTTATGTAAGTTATATTTCCGTCGTCAACTAAAAACACACTAAAAACACACTTCTTTAATCAATATCTGAGATGAAAAAGAAAAGTGTAACCTTTGTAAAAAACTACTAACCTTTGTACTGTCTTTTACTAGTATGCACTCTGCTACTAAGGAATCTACCTCGCTTATATTACTACCTACTAGGCTAATATGCACTCAAGTCTGTAGCTCTCAAGTTCAACACTGTTGGATGAACAATGTTACTCACCCTTAGCTGCCAGAGTTGTACCCTTCCTGTTGACTTGTTCTACAGAACTTGTAGAACCCACTGTGGATAAAAGCGTCAGCTAAATGTAAATATATAACGCCATACATTTGTATATGTACAGTTGTATGTATAATTGTCCATATGAAATACATTATATTTCCATCAGACATTTCTTTTTTTTTGCAATTGTACCCTATATTGTACCAGTGAACGCATTGTTTCCTTTTGAAAGAATAACAGTGGATGGTCACACAGATCCAGACATGTGGGCCACACTGAGGAAAGAGGGCTGGTTACACGTGTCCTCTTCGACTCTCTGAAGCAAATATTACTCTCCGTTCTCCCATCTCTACCTCCTGACATTCCCGTGTCTAAAGCCTGACTGTTATTTACGTCTACACCCGCCAGGCCAGGCCTTCCAGGGGGATCAACTTGGCCATGACGTTTCCTCTCAAGAATGTGGCCGGTACTGAACACTCGAGAAGAAAGAACCTGCACACTCTTCTTCACAACAACGTTCTGAGTCTAATGGTCCTCGGTTCTGTCCCTTTGTTGTGTGTCTCTCTGGATAACATGGCGTCTGCCAAATTACTTTAAGTGTGTATGTGTGAGAGAGGTAGAGAGTGAGAGAGAAAGTGTCCGTGTGTTATTATGGTACGCAGACATGGATGGGAGTGTGTGTATATATGTGGAATATGTGAAGTCTATGTGGATGTGTGTGTGTGTGTATGCATGTGTGATAAAAAGAGAGTGGGGGTAGCCTACACGCATCTGGAGAGGCTGCGACAGGTCTCAGCGGGTGAGGCTGGGGAAGAGCATTTCCAGCTCTAGGTCCACCAGCACCGGTTCCCCGCAGGGCTGCGTTCTATCCCCACTACTGTTCTCCCTGTACACCAACAGCTGTGCCTCTCTACACCCCTCGGTCAAACTCCTGAAATTCGCTGACGACACCACCCTGGTGGGTCTCATCTCCAGGGGGGACGAGTCAGCCTATAGGAGGGAGATCGAGAGGCTGCAGAGCTGGTGCAGCTGCAACAACCTGGAGCTCAATGCTCAAAAGACAGTGGAGATGGTAGTGGACTTCAGGAAGAAAGCAGCCCTGCCCCCTCCCATCATACTGGGAGGCACTCAGGTGACCTCCGTGGAGTCATGCCGATTCCTCGGCATGACCATCTCCCGGGATTTGAAGTGGGAGCTCAACATCACGGGCCTGCTCAAGAAGGCCCAGGGAAGGATGTTCTTCCTCCGGCAGTTGAAGAAATATAAACTGCCGAGGACCATGATGGCCCAATTCTACACGGCCATCATTGAGTCCATCCTCACCCACTCCATCATCTCCTGGTTCCCCGCTGCAGTGGCAAAAGATCTTGCCAAGCTGCAGCGGGTGATTCGCTCCGCGGAGAGGGTGATCGGCTGTCCCCTGCCCTCCCTCAGGTCCCTGCACGACTCCAGGGCGCTGAAGAGGGCGAGGAAGATCATGGCCGACCCATCCCACCCCGGTCACAGCCTCTTCACCCTGCTCCCCTCTGGGAGAAGGCTGAGGATCCCAAAGGCTGTGAAAGCTTGACACAGACTGAGCTTTTTCCCCTCAGCCGCCAGGCTGATCAATGCCTCAGGTCCCCCCCCCCCCCCCCCTCTGCCCCCAAGTGACACTGGCACAATGACACTGACTGCACTGCACTAGTCCGCTCTGGAACTCTGCACTCTTCACTTTATATATATATATGTATTTTATTGATTAATCCCCCACTGCACTGTTTCGTTTCTTGTCTGTGTTGGTGTTGTTTACTGTGAAAAAAGAAAAGAAAATGCATACACTGTATTGCTGCAACAATTACCAATGTGTTTTACACAAATGGCTCAATAAAGGAATCTGAATCTGAATCTGAATCAGCAAAGTGGGAATCATGTTCTTCAATTTCTCCAGCACCTTTAATAGCATCCAGCCTCGTGGCTAGTGGAGAAGCTCACGGCGATGCGGCTGGAGCATAGCCTGGTGGCCTGGATCACTGACTACCTCCCCAACAGACCACAGTATGTCTGACTGCAGGGCAGCCAGTCAGATGTGCTGGTCAGCAACACTGGTGCCCCCCAAGGAACTGTGCTCTCGCCCTTCCTGTTTACCCTTTAGACCTCCGACTTCTGCTACACATCGAGCATGTGCCACCTGTAGAAGTTCTCTGATGACTCGTCCATCGTCATCTATCACGGACGACAACGAGGACGAGTACAGTGCCCTGGTGGAGAGCTTTGTTAGGTGGTGCAACAGCAACCACCTCCAACTCAACATCAACAAGACCAAGGAGCTGGTGGTGGACTTTAGGCGAGGCAAGAAGAGGCCCCCTACTACCATCAGCATACGAGGGGAGGAGGTGGAGAGATGGTGGAGACCTACATGTTCCTGGGAGTACACTTAAACAGTAGACTGGACTGGTCGGACAACACAGAGGTCCCTTACAGGAAGGGACAGAGCAGACTTCTTCTTCCTGAAGAGACTCAGATCTTTCAATGTGTGCAATAGGGCCGATAACCTAGATGGGGATTGATTGATTGATTGATTGATTGAAAACTTTATTAACAGATTGCAGAATGGGTACAGTACAGTACAGCTCAATACATACAATTGTTAAGGGGATGCAGACCAGAGAAAGACTTTCGTCTTGTTTACATCAGGGTCCCCCATTTTCAATTCATCGTAACATATATGACATACATGACATACAGATAGACAGTACTGCTACATCTATACATTTATGACATACCAGAAAAAAAGAGTATATACATTTGATGTAGAAACTGTACAACCAGGAGATCACTGCAACTCACACAAGTTGGAGAACTATCTCTCTCTTGCTCTCACATACACACAAAGGGAGCCGCATGTGATTGGTGGAGGCGGGACCCTTACAAAAAACTGTTGTTGCTAATCATTGACACATGCTAGCCTGTAATAATCCCCCCCAGATAAATCTACTTTGCATTTGATATATTGCAAATATATGCCATCACACACACTGGCATTTAAAGGGTTAGAATTATAAAATTAATATGTGGTTTTATGATCAGGGCTGAAGTTGAATAAAATATTGTATTTTTTTCAATCTGACATTACAAAAAAACTGAAAATCCATCAAAATCAGTGTTGTTGCTAATCATACATAATGCTAACCTGTTTTTTAACAATAATTTGTGATGCCATCACAAACACTGGCATGTAAAGGGTACAAATAAAAAAAATCCTGCACCAGAATGCAGGAAATGAAGTCTTTGTAACAAGAAATGTCCTGGTGGGGGACCCCCAGACCCCCTGCTTAAAAAGTGGCCTGACTGGGGCTATATTTTGCACTATATTTCCTGGCCTGAATGATTTCCCGAGTCCGGCCCTGGTTAAAAGCCTCCAATGCTTATTAGTGTGTGTGCGTTTGAACGTTTGCATGTTTCAACCATACATTTCCATTTATAAAAAAAATAAATAATAATTATTATAATTTTTTTTTTATTTGTTTACCTCCTATAATAGTGGGGGTCGCGGCTCTCTGACACCGTTATTTGGGGGTCGCGGCCTGAAAAGTTTGGGAACCCCTGATCTAGGCCATACTTAATACAGTCCCTCTAATATCACGGTGTCATGCCAGCACTTCTGTCCACAGTGCACGTCAACAGTGTTGCGGTTTGATTACCTCCTCCTGTGCTCTGTTCCCTCTAGCGTACAATTTCAAGGTAAATATAGTGTGGTCAGCCCAGGAGACTGGACATCCATGTTTTCACAATACATTTGTATCAACCAAGAAGATTTTACCATGTGCATGATTAATCTCTCCGGTTCCAGCAGAGGGGGAGGTGCATCAAGGGGTAGTGGCCATAGATTGATGATGCTACAGAGAGTGCGATGCAAAGAGACACTAACTCAAACAGTCATTATGGCTACGTTCACACTGCAAGCCTTAGTGCTCAATTCTGATTTAGCGCTCAGATCAGATTTTTTTGTTTCAGATTCCAGTGTGAACTAGTCACGCTCCTGAACTGACCCACATGCACAAATTAACAAGAATGAAGATGGATTTAAACATGGAGGACACTGAAGTAACAGTTTATGGCTTAATTTATAAATTGATGTGCAGTGGAGGCCAGCTAATCCTTGAGCAGATGATAATGGGGGTGAGGAGGTGGTGAAACAAACTGGTCAGACTACTGCTTGACGTTACTCCTAGAACCCACCTCACCCCTGCCCATTTTGACAACCTAGGATGGCTTAGAATAGACGGCAGAGTACAGCAACTTGCAATGGGCCTCCCTTCCTAGGATAAATAACTTTCCCTGAACTTAGGATAAATAACTTTCCCTGAACTTATAACATGACAGTCTCAACAATCAACAATAGTAGCTAAATATAACTAACTAATAATCATTTCCGCTTCTTCTGTATAAAGTTATTTGCAATTATACAACACATTAGAACGGTAACTTAACTTCTTTCTTAGAGAAGGGTGGGGTAGACTGCCCAGCCCTTCTGCAGAGTGTGGGGACTGGGGATTATTCTGCCCCATTTCTCAACTCTGTTATTTTTTTTTCTTCTTTTTTAAAAATTATTATTATTAGGGACTTAACTACGTGTGCACACAAAGTCCTTTAGGTGCCCTGGAGGCCCCCTCACTCTAGGTGGGTATCGTCTCTCAGTCATTAAGCTCTGTGGCTGCTGCTGCTGTTGGTTTTGAGTCACCTTAGCGACATGTGTCTCCACTACATCTGTTTCACGGTTCACCCATGGTGTCGTCTCAGGTAAGTTGGTTTCAGTATCTGGAGCCACCAGGGTTGGGGAGAGGTGAGACCTGTTTCTCCGTAGGGTACCTCCTCCAGGTGTCTCCACAAGGTAAGACCTGGGTGTGCCTGCCGTACTACCGTAGACACCACTGTGCCTCGCTCCTTAGTGTCTCTGATCCACACATGTTCACCCGGTTGGATGATGGGCAACTGATGTGTTCTGTGTCTTCGATCGTAGTTCAGTCGCTGTTTTTGTCTGTAAACTTGTTCTGTCTTTCTTAGTTTCTCTGTGTCGGCACATCTTGGTTTTAGTTGGGATGGGATGACAGGAACAAGAGTTCTGATTTTTCTTCCCATGAGAAGCTCCGTGGGACTGAATCCGTTTGCGAGTGGGGCGTCGCGTTAGGCCATTAGAGCAAGGTAGGGATCACTTGACTTTTTGATCAGACTTTTTATAGTTCTCACCGCGCGCTCTGCCTCCCCATTGCTCTGTGGAAAGCGAGGACTGGACGTCACATGGCTGAAACACCAGTCCTGTGAGAACTTGCGGAAACACTCTGATGCATACTGTGGGCCATTGTCCCTTGTTGTGAAGGATCAGATTAAACCGAATATATATATTTATTTATGGATATATATTTAATAGTATTTGTATATCGTTTGATATCCCCTGTATATTCCTTGTACAATATGCACTGAATATCCCTTTAGTCTACTAAACAGCCCATAATAGTTTCATTCTACCATTGGACGAGAACCTGGCGCCAGCAGCCATGCCCCTTGGTTCAAGTTCAATCGTGCCGACCAACATGTCGTGGCAAGCCTGGTTCCGCGTAGGAATACGTCTGGCGAAATACGAATGGTACTATTTGTTCACAGCGCATATATATATGGCGCAAGTAAAGTAGAACTTTCTTTTAGTCCATTAGTTCTTTACCCTCCAACCTAGTAACAGACGCGAAGCCTCACCCACGACGCACGTGTGGTGCAGTAAGGCCTACTTGGCCTCAGAATAGGCATTGAGATATCGTGTGGATTAATAGTTGAATTGTCATAGTTTGGCACTATACCGTCGAGTTGGACGTATTTCTATTAAGCTAATAATAGTCTATTATGTATGGTGCATCGTTCGGTTAGAGTTATAAAGTGAGCAGTACCCCCATCGTTCCTGACGTTATCTGGAGTCTTAACCAGGCTGGGCAGACCACGTGTGGTGCTTGCATCCGAGGAGCTCCGGGCCAGGACGAGTGGACCTGTACATTGGATTACTTTACCCGGACGACGGCGAGCCTTCCACGGCTTGGATTATCTACATGCTTTGGGTGCTTTGATTATTCCATGGATAACGGCCAACACTGCTGAGTGTTGGAACTACCCCCCGGAGAGGAGTCCAGGTGAGACGGCGCTCTACCCCGAGTGAGGTCGCCTCACGTCTCTTCATCTGTGGACCGGCAGCTACCGTCCACCAGAGGGTCCAGCTGTATTCATCTGCGGACCGAGGTTCTGTGGGCATCGTGTTCAGGACTCTGAATTCTCCCAAGAAATCGTCGGCCAGATGGGATACCGCCAGCGGCTCTTCTAACCCCCCCCCTACTGTCTTACAACCAGCGGGACCCACCCCCCCCCTTAGTGTATCCAGCTATAATCATTTAAGTACCATCGCTATAGTTCCCTAAAGAACCGGGTTGTATACTTACTCCCTGCGTAACCAGAGATTGGACATTCAATGTTGATTTACCTACGAATACTCATTTGCCATACAAGTGCATTTCAAATCATAAATGTCATTAAGTGAACGTTGTATATACCCTTTGCTATATAAAATATTCGATTTATACATTTATACAATCGGGAGGAAGACAACCCTACAGAGAGAGAACTCTGCACGGAAGAAGAGGAGGAGAGCGCCGAGGAAATAGAGCTCCAGGACTCCCCAACGAGCGGCTCACCCAGGAGCGGCTCACCTCTACAATCGTCTTCCCCCAGCGAAGCGGAGAGGATGCTACAACAGGCGTTCCTCGTCAGCCTGACAGCCTCTACTGAACGCGATCGACTTCAGGGTGAACGCGATCGACTCCAAGCACAGACGCTTAGCGAGCGCGAACATTCTACCATTGAAAGAGAACGCCTCCAAGCGCAGCAACGGAGCGAAGAAGAGCGCATACGCCTGGAGATGAGACGCCTTCAGACGGAAGAGAATATGGCAAGAGACCGAGCAGACACCCAGCGTGCCGCTGACGGTGCCCAAAGAGAGGCAGAGCGCGACCTCGCTCTCATCCAGCGCGAAACCGAGCGCGACAGACTACAGGGCGAGCGCGACAGACTACAAGCCGAGCGCGACAAGCTACAAGCGCAACTAATGGAGCAGCTGATCCTCAAGGCAACACCCTCTCCCTCCGCCAGGGGTTCAAGGAACTCGTCGAGACAACAGTCAAGGGCAGCGTCTCCTAACCGAGCAAGCGACCCTGAACTTGACCAACAGACCAAGCCTATACCCCCCGCAGACCCCCTTCCCAGACCGGTCCAAGCGAGACCCAGCTACAAGGAAGGAGCGGCATACACTGCGGAGAAGCTAAATAAACGATTACAGGATCTGGAGGACCTGATAGAAGAAGAAGAGGGAGAGGAGGAGAACCAAGCCCGACGACAGCACAGTACTCCACCGGACCAGGAGGTCCAGTACAGCCCAGGCTATACCCCCGCAGCGCTGCGCTACAGACCCCCGACTCTATTCACGGGTGAGCACGACGCACGACCAGCCCCGAGGAATAGCACCTGGACCAGCGGGCCATGGTACCCTGTCGGTACCAGCCCACAGAGAGGCGCAAGAGGAGACTCGCCTAGGAGGTCTCTCCCCCAACGCTCGCCGATGTATCAGCCATCCACGGCGTCATACATTGCCACGCCGTCGTTTCCAGACTTCACCTATGAGAATCGAGCACAGTACACGGAGCTCCGGATGTGCTTAGAGACAATGATGGTGGATGTCGCTGATGAACGCCACAAGTATGCAATATTACTGAAGCACCTGAAAGTACCGCGAGCGCACAATATAGCGCTAGCCTATGCCACCTCTACGACCCCATACACCGCGGCCCTAGCAGCGCTGGACCAGAGATATGGACGTATATGGGATTACGTAATCCAAGAGATAAGGCATATTGATCGCCTACCCCCAGCAACAGACAATCGCTCATTAGACGACCTGTCAATCAAAGTGCAGTCCCTGGTAGGGATGCTGGGAGCGCAACGGGAAAAGGGCATGCATGAGCTATACGCCAACTCTAACGTCGAGAGGATTCTAGAGAAGCTGCCACCCGCAAGACAAGAGCGTTTTAGGCGGCAGAGAGACCACCGTGATCCTAACGGTCCCGAACCATCCCTCCTTGATCTAGCCGACTTCCTGGCGAGAGAAGTCAGCAGCTTACGACTGGATACGTTCGTGCGGAGCACGCCAAGCTCCAGAGAGGGACCCAGGAGAATAAACGATGGAAGAAGATCGGTGACTGTCATGCACCAATCAGAGTCAGTACCGAGCAGTAAGAGCCACAGCACCCCCTCGAGAAAAGAGAAGTGGAAGATGGTGTGCCCCTACTGTGAGAAAGAACACTGGCTGTCACAATGTGACCTGTTCACAAAGATGAATGCAGAAGAAGCGAGTCAATGGATAAAGTCCAACAGGCGCTGTTACCGATGTGCGCGCAGTCACATGGCAGCCGAATGCCGCCTAAAGAAACGGTGCAGTCGGTGTGACAGAGCCCATCTAGATATACTACACGACAGTAACAGAAGACGGCCTTCACCTGCACCATCGAGCGGCACCAAGGCAAGCGTCATGTACATTGACCCCGCCAGCAGCAGCGGCGCCCAAGTGCTCTTAAAGGTAGTCCGTGTGACATTGAGCTACCAAGATAAAGTCATGGACACTTACGCCGTCCTTGATGACGGGTCAGAGAAGACCCTTCTGCTCGCGTCCGCTGCGGCCCAGCTGGGACTGCGGGGGAGCGAGAACCAAATGACGATTCGGACAATAAGAAGAGATTTAAAGACGATAAAGGGCGAGAATGTCTCCTTCACTATCGCAGCAAGCGGGCAGCCAGAGCGACGGTATAGGATTACAAATGCTTTCACCAGCCAAGAAATAGGACTATCGCAGTACACCTACCCCATCGCCAAGCTGATGGATAAATATGTGCACCTGCGTCAACTACCTATCCCGCTCATAGACGGCGCCACCCCGACCCTGCTGATAGGCTCCGACCATGCAGAACTCATAGTCCCGATTGACCGGGTCCATACAGGACCCAGAGGCTGTCCTGCAGCAGTCGAGACCCGCCTAGGGTGGACACTACAAGGCCCCCTCGCTAAATCTCTCAACCGAACAGCAGCCACTAGCTGCCTCCACTCCAGAACGACAGAAGAAGACACCACTCTCCTGCAGCATGTCGAGAGGCTATGGACACTAGAGACAATGCCCTTTAAGAACGAAAAGAAAGATATTCGTTCTAAAGAAGACATTTACGCCATCAACCTACTCGAGCAAGGGACAAAGAGAGTCACAGTCGGCGGAGTGATGAGATACGCAACTCCACTCCTGAGGCGAGAGGGAATGCCCACCTTTCACGCAAAGAAAGACGCCACGGAGCAGTATCTATTGAACACAGAGCGGCGCCTAGCCAAGGACCCCGCTCAAGAGAGTGTGTACCGCGCTGAGATTGAGAAGCTAATCACAGCGGGACACGTGACAAAGATTGACATTAAAGAGGCCGATCAGACGACCGAATCATGGTACGTGCCGCACCACAAGGTCCACCACAACGGCAAGGATCGCATTGTGTTTAACTGCAGCTACCAGATCGGATCCCAAAATCTGAATAAAGAGCTCTTGCCCGGCCCCACACTCGGCCCCTCTCTACTAGGCGTGCTACTACGCTTCCGCCAGGACAAGGTGGCTATCAGCGGGGATATCAAAGGGATGTTCCTGCAGGTGAGACTAGTGGAGGTGGACAAGCCCCTGCTGCGGTTCCTATGGAGAGAGAGGATCGGAGATGAGAACCCAGCCATCTACCAGTGGGAAGTACTTCCCTTCGGAACCACATGCAGCCCGTGCTGTGCTACATTCGCACTACAGAAACACGTCGCAGAGGACCCAGCAGCAGATGAAGAGGTCCGACACAGTGTGAAGAACAGTTTCTACGTGGACAACTGTTTACAAAGCGTTTCGACTCAAGAAGAAGCCGAGGCTCTCCTAATCAAGCTACGCGCCTCCCTGATCAAAGGCGGCTTTGATCTCAGGCAGTGGGCCAGCAGTGACCCGCACGTATTGCGCAGCCTCTCCCCCGCGGACAAGGCTGCCAGCAGCGAGACCTGGATGGCGACCATCCCAGGAGAAGCCCAAGAAATGACACTAGGACTAGTCTGGCGCTTCAAAACAGACTCGCTCCACTACAGACACAAACCCCTGACTCCAGAGCAGGGAAGGTCGACGGCGACACCGACCACCAGACGGAGTGTGTACAGAACACTCGCCAGACAATATGACCCGTTGGGATGTATTCTACCTTACACCACCAGGGCAAAGATGATTGTACGAGCACTATGGGACAAGGACCAGGGCTGGGACGACCCAATACCCGCACACCTTGCCTCCACATGGAGAGAGTGGGAGACGGAACTCCGCTCACTCCCAGGCGTCAATATACGCTGCAGCTACTTCCCATCCACGGTGAGGCCAGAGACATGCAAGATGGATCTACACGTCTTCAGTGACGCCTCCGAAGTAGCCTATGGATCGGTGGCCTACTTGCGTGCCCAAGAGAAGGGAGGAGAGATCCACACTGCTTTCATCCTGGCTCGCTCAAGAATAGCCCCACGAAAGCAACAATCTATCCCGCGTCTAGAGCTCTGCGCAGCCCTAGCAGGAGCGCATCTAGCCACGTTAATCCAACGTGAACTCACCATTCCGGTGCACAGAACAATCTTGTGGTCAGATTCCACGACAGTACTCACATGGATCAAGTCTGATTCATGCAGATACAAAGTCTTCGTGGGAGTCAGAGTCACCGAGATTCAAGAGTTAACAGAAGCAGCGAGCTGGCGGTATGTGGACACCAAACACAACCCAGCTGACGTCATCAACCGGGGAATGTCCCTGGATGATCTCACCCGTCGCAACATCTACAGTGACGGACCAGAATTCCTCAAGCTCCCGGAAGAAGAGTGGCCTACGCCCACCCCACGGGAAGCAAGTAAAGAGGAGGCTGAGAACAAGAAACCTATGTTCTGTGGACTGAGCACAGTCGCCTCCACAGACCCCAACATAGATGACTGCATTACCCTACAGAGTGCGCAGCTAAAGACATTCCTGTGGCACCACCCAGAGATTCAGTCCACCACTGACATTTCAGCAGCTGACTACGAAGAAGCAGAACTTCTTCTACTACAACGAGCCCAGAGAGACTCGTTCCCTGATGAGCTAGACTGTCTACAGGGAGGAAAGCCCGTCCCATCAGACAGCAGACTGCTCCACCTGGCACCCGAGAGTGACGCCCATAATCTCATCAGAGTGGGTGGTCGCCTGCGGAGAGCCCCCGATCTACCGGATGACATTAAGTACCCGATAGTCTTGAACAGCCGACACAAGGTCACAGAGCTGATCATAAAGAAATACGACGAGGATGTACACCACGCAGGAGCAGAGAGAGTCTTCGCGGAGATCAGACGTCGCTATTGGATACTTCAAGGAAGAGAAGCGGTGCGACGCTTCCAGCGAACCTGTCTAGACTGCCGAAAGTGGCGCGCGCAGCCCAGCATACCCCGGATGGCTGACTTACCCCCCTGTCGCCTCCGACTCGGCGACAAGCCATTCCACTCCACAGGCATGGACTGTTTTGGCCCGTTGTATATAAAGAGAGGAAGAGGAACCGAGAAGCGATGGGGTATTGTATTCAAATGCATGACCACCAGAGCCATCCATATCGAACTCCTTCCGACCATGAGCACAGACTCATTCCTTATGGCCTTCCGAAGATTCACATCACGGAAAGGAAAACCGTCTACATTGTTGTCTGATCACGGGACAAACTTCAAAGGCGGAGAAAGAGAGCTGAGAGAGAGCTTCCAAGCTATGGGCACAGAACTTAAGACCCACCTCGCTCCATCCCAGATTGACTTCCAGTTTAATCCCCCGAACGCACCCCACTTCGGTGGAACCTGGGAACGAGAAGTACGTTCTATAAAGACAGCCCTGTACGCCGTGCTTGGGGCCCAGACTGTGGCGGAGGAAGTCCTAATGACAGTCCTCACGGAGATCGAGGGAGTATTGAACTCCAAGCCCCTCGGCTACGTCTCCAGTGATGTAGCAGATGTCGACCCAGTCACCCCCAACACACTCTTAATGGGGCGGCTGGACCCCGCGCTACCCCAGACAATGTACAGGCCTGAAGAAGCGAACGGCCGAAGAATGTGGAGGTACAGTCAAGTACTAGCTGACAAGTTTTGGAGCAGCTTCCTACTCCACTACCTACCGTCTCTACAGACCCGCCAGAAGTGGGTAAAAGAGAGAGACAATTTGACAGAAGGAACAGTCGTCATGATTATCGACCAGTCACTACCCAGAGCTATGTGGCCGGCTGGCCGCGTAAGCAAAGTGATCACCGGTGCCGATGGCAAGGTCCGAGCAGCTGAAGTGCTCGTCCAAGGGCGAACTTACACACGACCCGTGGCGAGGCTAATAGAACTGCCCAGACTCCCAGACACTATCGATGATGACCATGACCCCATGACTTTGTGAGTTGACTGACCCTTACAGCGGACCTTGAGTGGTAGACAGTGCGGTTAATCTGTCTCTGCTTAGCTAATTAGGTGGGACTAATTAGGGGGCGGCTGTTGTGAAGGATCAGATTAAACCGAATATATATATTTATTTATGGATATATATTTAATAGTATTTGTATATCGTTTGATATCCCCTGTATATTCCTTGTACAATATGCACTGAATATCCCTTTAGTCTACTAAACAGCCCATAATAGTTTCATTCTACCATTGGACGAGAACCTGGCGCCAGCAGCCATGCCCCTTGGTTCAAGTTCAATCGTGCCGACCAACATGTTGTGGCAAGCCCGGTTCCGCGTAGGAATACGTCTGGCGAAATACGAATGGTACTATTTGTTCACAGCGCATATATATATGGCGCAAGTAAAGTAGAACTTTCTTTTAGTCCATTAGTTCTTTACCCTCCAACCTACAGTAGTAACAGACGCGAAGCCTCACCCACGACGCACGTGTGGTGCAGTAAGGCCTACTTGGCCTCAGAATAGGCATTGAGATATCGTGTGGATTAATAGTTGAATTGTCATAGTTTGGCACTATACCGTCGAGTTGGACGTATTTCTATTAAGCTAATAATAGTCTATTATGTATGGTGCATCGTTCGGTTAGAGTTATAAAGTGAGCAGTACCCCCATCGTTCCTGACGTTATCTGAAGTCTTAACCAGGCTGGGCAGACCACGTGTGGTGCTTGCATCCGAGGAGCTCCGGGCCAGGACGAGTGGACCTGTACATTGGATTACTTTACCCGGACGACGGCGAGCCTTCCACGGCTTGGATTATCTACATGCTTTGGGTGCTTTGATTATTCCATGGATAACGGCCAACACTGCTGAGTGTTGGAACTACCCCCCGGAGAGGAGTCCAGGTGAGACGGCGCTCTACCCCGAGTGAGGTCGCCTCACGTCTCTTCATCTGTGGACCGGCAGCTACCGTCCACCAGAGGGTCCAGCTGTATTCATCTGCGGACCGAGGTTCTGTGGGCATCGTGTTCAGGACTCTGAATTCTCCCAAGAAATCGTCGGCCAGATGGGATACCGCCAGCGGCTCTTCTAACCCCCCCCCCTACTGTCTTACAACCAGCGGGACCCACCCCCCCCTTAGTGTATCCAGCTATAATCATTTAAGTACCATCGCTATAGTTCCCTAAAGAACCGGGTTGTATACTTACTCCCTGCGTAACCAGAGATTGGACATTCAATGTTGATTTACCTACGAATACTCATTTGCCATACAAGTGCATTTCAAATCATAAATGTCATTAAGTGAACGTTGTATATACCCTTTGCTATATAAAATATTCGATTTATACATTTGTGTGGACTTCGTTTCATCAGGTGGGAAAGTGTTCATCATATCTATATCATGTACTGGATGGCCAGAAGTTAAAGTACAAGAGGTAGTGGTTTAATGATACCATACTTATCAATACAGTCAGGGAATTGTACCCCTCAGTTACACCTCTGATGTTGTGGATGTCAGTTTGGCGACTTCCACATATCTCAACGATGACTAGGTAGTGTTGGTTGTTGTTTTGAAACATATCTGCTCCGACAGTGGACCATGGTCTTGTTGGGAATTTGGTTGACATCATCGGTTCTCTTTTGTTCACCCTCTCACGTGCACATGTGTCACAGTTCTCTACCATCTTTTGCAATTTTCCTTGCTAAGGCCTGGCCACCATACTGACTTTTTAGCCCTCTCCCTACATTTTGTTATCCCGAGATGTCCTTCGTGCAGCTTTTCCAGTATGTCAGCTCTGAGTGCTGCTGGGATGACTATTCTCTCCCCCTTTAGCATCAGTCCATTTTGCACCGTGAACTCTCCTGAGAGTGGCAGGTAGGGCTGAATCACGCGTTCTATGGAGAACTTATCTGGCCATCCTTCCACACAGTACCTCTTAAGCTGGCATACTATGGGGTCATTGTCTTGGTGTGTTTGGATCTCTCTGAGCCTTTTCTCTGTAGCGGGCAGGCTTGTCATGATGGAGTCGACATACAGGTTTATTTCTTCCTCTTGTAGCCCGTCTGCTGTGCTGCTTACAGGAGCTCTGGAGAGCACGTCTGCTGTCGTAATGTTTTTGCCCGCCACATGTGATATGGTGTAGGAGACAGACCCTCATCAGTCTCATCCTAAGACGTTGTATGCGTGGTGGAAGTTGGTCTAGGGTCTTCGAGC
Source organism: Notolepis coatsorum (assembly GCF_963971535.1). Classification (NCBI taxonomy): domain Eukaryota; kingdom Metazoa; phylum Chordata; class Actinopteri; order Aulopiformes; family Paralepididae; genus Notolepis; species Notolepis coatsorum. The sequence goes on along the minus strand of NC_140172.1, from coordinate 126,667,987 downwards.
CTAGCAGAGGGACCAGAGGTTTGTGGTCTGTCTCAATATGGAAGTCTTTCCCAATGAGGAATTCAGCAAACTTCTCACAGGCCCATATGGAGGACAGTGCCTCCTTTTCTATTTGAGCGTATCTCTGTTCGGTGTTGGTGAGGGCTCGCGAAGCATACGCCACCGGTTTCCATGATTGTTCAGCTTGCCTCTGGAGAAGGACTGCACCCAGCCCATATGACGAGGCATCATCGGAGACCAAGGTTTCTGCGTTTGGATCGTACAGTGTCAATCCAGGGGGTGTAGTCAGTTGTTTTTCCTATATTAACGAAGGCCTCCTGCTGTGGGGGCCCCCATGCCCACATGTTTGACCTCTTTAGCAGATCTCTGAGTGGAAGGGTCTTCTCTGCCAGGTGAGGCAGAAACGTTCCAAGATGATTTACCATCCCCAGAAATCCTCTCACTTCTCTGACGTTCCTCGGTTCTTTCATGGCTTTCACTGCGTACACTTTGTCTGGGTCTGCGCTCACCCCTGACCCCTCGATGACCTGTCCCAGGTACTTGATTTTGCTCTTGGAGAACTCACATTTTCCAGCATTGAGCGTGACCCCTGCCTCCCGAAGTCGTGTCAGTGCTGTGCGTGACCTCTCATCATGCTGTTGTTGTGTGGCTCCCCAGATGAGCACATCATCCATCTGACACACAACACCTTCCAGACCCTCTAGGATTTGTGTCATGCGCTTCTGAAAGTGCTCTGGTGCAGACGATATTCCAAAGCACATGCGGTTATAGCGATACCGTCCAAATGGTGTCATGAAGGTGGTTAATAGCGATGACTCATTTGACAGTGGAATCTGCCAGAAGCCTGAGTTTGCATCCAGCTTAGAGAACACTCTGGCTCCGGCGAGCTGTCCCAGTGTGTGTTCAACTGAGGGAAGTGGATGCCTCTCCCTCTTGACAGATTTGTTCAGTTCAGTGAGGTCTGTGCATATTCTCACCTTTCCCGTCTGCTTGGGAACCACCACCATTGGTGCACACCAGTCCGTTGGCTGTTCCACCTTTGAAATTACCCCCTGTTGCTCCATGTGTTTTAGTTCTTCCTTTACTTTTGGTAGGAGGGGGAGGGATATCCGCCTAGGAGTGGAGACAGAAAAGGGCTTTAATACAATATTGTATTCTCCCTGCATTTTCCCCAGACCATTGAAGAGCTTTGGGAATTCCTGTTTCACATCTTCTTTTGAGACTAAAGCTAGGCTGATGGCATCCAGCCTTGCCACCAAGTGCAGTGCTATGGCAGCTGACCCGCCTAGCAATGGTACGGCCAGTTCCTCCACAATGTAAACATCCTGTTTTGTGATCCTCTCACCTTTCTTGAGTGTGGCTGTGAATTTCCCCTTTACATTCAGTGGCCTTCCTCCTGGCCCCTTTAAAGGCTTTGTTGATCTCCCCATTTTACTGAGCTGATCCTGACTACACATGGTCTCTGGCACTGCTGTTACATCCGCACCTGTGTCTATCTTCCACACAATGTTGCAGTGGTCCATTTTTACTTCCGTCATCCATGGACCTTCATCTGATTCGACAGTCAGTGAGCCGAGGAATGAAGCCTCTTCATCCACATCGTAGTCATCCCCCTCATAGTCATCCCTGTCATCTGTCAACATGGCTATGTGCCCCTCAGTGCTCCTTCTAGCTCTGCACACTCTGGCATAGTGTCCCTGTTTCTTACAGTGGTTACACAGCGCTTCCCTAGCCGGGCATTTCTGTCGGCTGTGGCTTTCCATGTTGCCACACCATATACACTGTGTCTGCTTAAAATTCATTTTCTGTGCTATTCTCTTACCTGACTGGAATGACTGTGGCCTGGCTTGTGTATATTTAGCTCTGCCCCGCTGCTGGGCCTGCATACTATCAAGCTGTGTATTTGTAAAGTCCTCTTTAAAGTTTCTCTTGAGAGCTTCTTGTTGTTTCTTTACCTGCTCACTCTGTCTAGCCTTGGTTACAGCTTTTACAAGAGTTAGGTCAGGGTCCATTTGCAACTGTTCTGAAAGTCTTGAATCCCTCAGCCCAACCACGAGTCTGTCTCTCACCATTTCATCATGCAGTGTCCCATATCCACAATGTTCGGCCAGGCAATGCAGTGCAGTAATACAATTTTCTGTTGACTCCCCCGGCTCCTGCTGCCGCTGGTTAAACTTGGCCCTCTCGAAAATGACATTTCTGCGTGCTATGAAGTGAGCATCCAAACTGTCTTTGACCGTCTCATACTCAGCCTGTTCTCCGTGGCTCAGATGCAGAGAAGTCAGAATATCCTCAGCTTCTTCTCCCATAGTGTAGATTAATGCATTCATTTGGTTTTCGTCTGCTTGGGTTTCTAATCCCGACGCAATCCGAAATCGTTCAAATCTTTTTATCCATTTTGTCCAGTCTTCTCCCTTGAAGGTGAATTTCTCTGGAGGGGGAACTTGAAACTGACTCATACTTTCGCTTTCGCACCGTTGGGCTCACGCCGTTAGCGCTAGCTACCCTGCTGTCTCTAAACTCAAACTCAAACTAGTACTAACGTTACTGTAGCACCTACTCTAAAGTCTATACTACTTAACGCTATATCTAATGTTCATCCCACATCTGACACCATGTTGAGTTATAATCATGAGATCTTAGGTTTGTTATAATCAAGAGACGATATGACACAGGCGATAGCTTTCGAGTCCGTGCATGCTTTATTTAACTCCCCCCCGTCACACATCAAGGTTCCTACCGCACAAAGGTTCCTATACAAATATAACCTAATACTACAGTTTCGCAATTGAATGAATGAATGAATGAATGAATGAATGAATGAATGAATGAATGAATGAATGAATGAATGAATGAATGAAAACTTTATTAACAGATTGCAGAATGGGTACAGTACAGTACAGCTCAATACATACAATTGTTAAGGGGATGCAGACCAGAGAAAGACTTTCGTCTTGTTTACATCAGGGTCCCCCATTTTCAATTCATCGTAACATATATGACATACAGATAGACAGTAGCTACTGCTACATCTATACATTTATGACATACCAGATTTGCAAATACAGTACTGTTTGTGATACAAAAAGAGTCCAGGAAAAAAAGAGTATATACATTTGGCGTAGAAACTGTACATTGGATTGGGTAGGTGGGGGGGGGGGGGGACTGTACATTGGAGGTGGTTGGGTGGGGGGGGGGGGGGGGGGGGTTGGGTAGGAGGGGTGGGTGGGGGACACTGTACAACTATACAAACAACTGTACATTGGAATATTGACAAGACCATACTTGGTAATTTACTGTACATTGGAGGGGGTTGTGTTAAGACATTTACAGGGGCCAGTTTCGAAATTGCAGTCTCCTGTAGGTGTTTTTTTAGAGTGTTTTTGAAAGTGGGTAGTGATTCACATTCCTTTACAGCTTTGGGTAGTGTTGTGAAGGGCCAGATTAAAGCTGAGAATCTACGTTTTTATTGTTTTATATACCTTGTATATTATTTATATATATAAGCTATATCCCTTTAAGCCTGCGTTTGAATCCTAGTAATATTCACTTTCCTCATTGGATAATGCCATTGACGTTCTCGGCGCCAGGCAACGCGCCCCTGAAGTCAGGTTCAAAGGCGAGTCTGGGCATGTTGGAACATGCCTGGTGCCGGCGCATTGATTCGAGACGAGAGCTGAGGCTTGGCACTAGAAAGCCACTTAAGTATATATATCGTGGAAGGCGCAGCAGCAGTAGTGTGATTCTAATGTAGTGTGAAGCAGTTCGTCTAAACAGAGTGTTGTGAACCTAACGTGCGAAGTGAATAGTAAAAGTGTCAGAGTTAATGCAGTAACGTCAAGTTCGACTTAGCTTAATGTGAAGTAAAGAGTCGTCATTTAGTGTGAATCGTGTTACAGCAGTTCGTTCGGTATGTAGCATTACAAGCAGTTCGTTCGTTTAGTAACTAGTGTAAAACCTTAGCAAGTGTGCATGGACTTAGTAATTAGTGCCAGTACACGAGGAGGGCCTAGTCATGGAACTACTGGACATGTGCATATTGGAACCTACGGCGGCGATTGCAGAACCAGTATTGGTTGGATTATAGTGATTGTGGAACGTACTACCGTGGAGAAGAGCCTCGTTAATACCCACTGTCGTTTGGATTTAACCACCTTGAAGATCTTACCTCGGGCTAGCTTCGAGGACCGAAGCTAGCTGGCTATCGTCATTGCTATCGAGCAATTGGATTACAGCTATTGCTTTGCTGCTGAGCATTTGGATTGTAAGGACTGGATTCCGTACGAGAACCCCCTTTTCTTCAAGTGAACAGACTGAGTATCCGAACATTCTTCCTTCCTCCAGAGCTTACATCTCTGGGAGGATACCCCCTGTCTCCAGCGGTACCATCGTTTGCCCACTATAGTGCCATCCTACGCCAGGCGGCGTTTAGTCTAGTATCCCAGCTTAGGAATTATTCATTCCAACTGACTTTGCTACTCACTGACTTTATTCATATTCTTCGCCTTACAAGCGCGACCCTTAATTCCCATTCTGTACAATTACTGCATAATAATAAATACTATAAATGATATTTCTTTGTCACCGTGCCGTCTTATTCTGAGTGTCTGCCATTTCATAACTGTACTGTCTGGCAAGTAATAATAATAATAATTAGCAGTGGTTTAATCTATCACAATCTTTAATACAGTCAGGGTTTTGTAACCCCTCAGTTACAGGTAGGGCGTTCCACATTGATGTGGCATAATTGCGAAACATGTTTAGTCCCTTGTTTGAGCCAAATCTGGGTTTAACATGATTTGTGGAGCTCCCTCTGGTGTTGTGATCGTGGTATTCACTGACCTTTGGGAAGTATTTTGACATGTACATGGGTACCTTGGTCGTGTAGTGTATCTTGTAGACCAGGCCCATTGCAAGTTGCTGTACTCTGTCGTCTACTCTAAGCCATCCTAGGTTGTCAAAGTGGGCAGGGGTGAGGTGGGTTCTAGGAGTAAGGTCAAGCAGTAGTCTGACCAGTTTGTTTTGAGATTTGCTGATTTGAGATATGAGATTTTGAGATTTGAGATATGCCACATCAATGTGTGACGCCCTACCCACAGCTGTAAAAAACAATGTGAATCACTACCCACCTTCAAAACCGCTCTCAAAGAGCACCTACGGAGGCTGCAATTCGAAACTGGCCCCCGTAAATGTCTGAACCCCCCTCCTACCCCCTCCTAATGTACAGTTCCCTCCCCCTTGTATGTATATATTTACTGTTAGGATCTGTTTAACAGTACTGTATATTTGCATATCTTGTATGTCACAAATGTAACTACTGTATATCTGACAGTCATGTATGTCATGATTAGATTAGAATGATTAGATTCGATTTTTATATCTGTATATCTGTATGTTGTGTATGTCATAAATGTCATTATGAATTGAAAATGGGGGACCCTGATGTAAACAAGACGAAAGTCTTTCTCTGGTCTGTATCCCCTTAACAATTGTGTGTATTGAGCTGTACTGTATTGTACCCATTCTGCAAACAATCTATAGGACATATTCCACTGTGTTTCTCTCTTGTGTTTCTAATTGGCTGCCAATGCAAATATGGGCGGGGCTGATGACCAGAGAAGAAGAGCACTCGCCTCGGGTATCTCGTCTCCGCAGAAGAAGAGCACTCGGGTATCTCCGCATGCCGCCCAGCAAGGCCTCCTCCTCCACACTTCTTCTCCGTTGTAATTGTTGATACAAACAAACATGGCTACGCGCGCGGGTGCTGTAGAACTGAAAAAGCAGCTGACTTGTGCCATCTGTTTGGATTTCTTTAAGGACCCTGTCATATTGAAATGTGGCCACAACTTCTGTCGGCATTGCATCTGCACGCATTGGGATCAAAGCCAGGCAGACAACGGTTACCAGTGCCCCGAGTGCCGAGCGGTTTGTAATGGTTACTTGTTGTTTTGGATTCTTGCTTTTTTTTATCACGCATGTTGCATTAGGAGCTCAGCCATGTAATAGCACGCTATTTACATTTAGTAAAAAATAGAGATCCAACGTTAGTAGTACCATAACAGACTGGCTAACTAGCTAAAAGTAATGCTGTTGATTATTTACATATTTGATCACTCGAGTTGATTGGAAATTAACTTAAACATACTAGCTAGGAAAACGTTTTCGACCAGTGATAATTCATTGTCAACATACAGTGCTGTTTTGAATTGATTGATCGAAAACTGTATTAACAGATTGCGGAATGGGTACAATACAGTACGGCTCAATACATACAATTGTTAAGGGGATGCAGACCAGAGAAAGACTTTCGTCTTGTTTACATCAGGGTCCCCCATTTTCAATTCATTATGACATACAGATAGAAGACAGTACTGCTGCCTACATCTATACATTTATGACATACCAGATTTACAAATACAGTACTTTTACTTTGTGATACAAAAAGAGTAGAAAAGAGATATACAACCTATTACAGCCACACAACCTAATGCAGAGAGTGGAACATTGTTGTTGTCATTTTGTCTCTGTATTACTAGGGCTACTTACTTGAATGAATGAATGAAAACTTTATTTAACAGATTGCAGAATGGGTACAATACAGTACGGCTCAATACATACAATTGTTAAGGGGATGCAGACCTGAGAAAGACGTTTGTCTTGTTTCCATCAGGGTCCCCCATTTTCAATTCATATAGACATATATGACATACATGACATACAGATAGTCAGTACTGCTACATCTATACATTTATGACATACCAGATTTGCAAATACAGTACTGTTTGTGATACAGAAGGAGTCAAGAAAAGGGAGTATATACATTTGACGTAGAAACTGTACATTGGAGGTTGGGTGGGGGGGGTTGGGTACATTGGGATATTGACAACCATACTGGGTAATTTACATTGGAGGTGGTTGGGGGGGCGGGGGGCATACTGTATAAACAAGTAACACTGTACATTGAGGGGGGGGGGGAGGAGACACTGTACAAACAAACACAATTGTACATTGAACTATTGACAAAACCATACTAGGTAAATGACTGTACATTGGAGGGGGTTGGAATGATTGGGTTAGGATATTTACAGGGGCCAGTGTTGAATTGCAGTCTCCCGTAGGTGTCCCTTGAGAGAGGTTTTGAAAGTGGGTAGTGATCCACATTCCTTTACAGCTTTGGGTAGGGCGTTCCACATTGATGTGGCATAATTGCGAAACGTGTTTAGTCCCTTATTTGAGCCGAATCTGGGTTTGACATGATTTGTGGAGCTCCCTCTGGTGTTGTGATCGTGGTATTCACTGACCTTTGGGAAGTATTTTGACATGTACATGGGTACCTTGGTCGTGTAGTGTATCTTGTAGACCAGGCCCATTGCAAGTTGTTGTACTCTGTCGTCTACTCTAAGCCATCCTAGGTTGTCGAAGTGGGCAGGGGTGAGGTGGGTTCTAGGAGTAAGGTCAAGCAGTAGTCTGACCAGTTTGTTTTGAGATGTTTGTAATTTTGTTTTTAGCGCCTTTGAGGTGCTTTGGTACCATGAGGTGCAAGCATAGTCGTAGTACCCCTGAATGAGTGCACATTGGAATGTGTGAGATGTTAAAACTGCAGACATATCCTTCAGCTTTCGCCCTTTTAGACCCCCCCCCCACCCATTTTAGTCAGTAATAGTCACACATTTGCAACAAATAATTGCAAGAGTTGTTGAAGCCAATGGTGGTATAGAGCTCGAGGGCACTGGTTATGGAGGAGTTATAGTTATGGTTATACTATTATATACAGATAGCAAGAAGCATTCGCTTTAGTTTGTTCCTAGGACAACCTTATTAACTTTGTGTAAGAAATTAATACCTACTGAGAACAATGTAATTCGTTGGATGATTGTTTTGGACTCTGAAGTTCAATTTTAATACTGGCCATTACAATAAGAATAGAGATGTGATTGGGCGTTAACCTCCATCCTTGCTTATCTTGTTTGAGGAAACTCTACCACAATACGTAAATGGAATATGTGAGTGAAGCTATTTTGTCTTTCCTGCTAACAAATGGGATAGCAAAGACAATAGTTTATTCTGTGCCCAGAAGTCTCAGTTCAATACAGAGAGTACAATACAATCTGAGAAGTGAGCCCCCAGTGTTGGGTGACCCTGGGCTTTCTCACTAACCATTCAGGGTCGAATCACAGCCCGATCGCACCCAAATAGGGTGTGGTGGTCCTACTGAGAACGTGATTTTTTTCCGTAGCCTATGTGTGCGAAGACGCTCTCTGATTGGTTTAGCGCCGAAGGGTCTCTTCCGCCTAACCCTAGCCAATCAGAGAGCGTCTTCGCAAACATAGGCTATGGAAAAAAATCATGCCCCCGGGGATGCTGATTCGCTCCAAACCTGGACCGCTGAAATAGGTGGTTCCGGGTGCGCGCCAGTGGGAGCGGGGGGCGTGGTGCATCCTTGTACCAAAACACGGGAGAGGCTTGCTGTATCAACTTGCTGACACACACAACGTCGTTACTGTAATGCTTTCATGCTTGCTTGAATTTTGGGCAGATAAAAACATACAGCAACAACTGGACAATACCCACAAAACTATGCATGGTGTTAGATTGTGATCAAACTGGCCAGTATCACGTCTTCGTCTGTTTGGCTCTCCATCCAATTCCTCTGCGTTGTGTACTTTTAATGGTCCTGACGTCTCCGATACTGGTAGATGAGATCCTTATCTTCCCCCATTAGTGCAATCCATAAACCATAATACTCCTCCACTTCCGTAAGAATTCGACACTTCGACAACGTGAGATACCTTGTGAGGAAAAGCGTTGTTTTATTTCTCTAAACAGAAACCTCATAATCAGATGTTATCAGATGTTATCAAATTGTATCGTCCTTGAAGAGTCTATTCTAATGATCTTTCGGTGTGTTCAGATTGTCCTTTTGTGATTCAGTCCAATAGTGTTCAGGCCTGTTCGTTAGCCTAAGACCATCCTCGTGGTAGCCGAAGCTACTGAGGTCGTGGCATTCTTCCTCCCCCCCCCCCCCCCCCCCTCTCTCGTGATGAGAGGAGAGAAGGTCCTCTGTGTGATCTCAGTCCTACTCGCTCTCGGTCAGATTCTAGTCTGAGTCAGATTCTAGTCTGCTCTACCCGGAAACACCGTTCGACTTATAGGTCTTCGTCGTAGCAACGACGGCCCCCCGCCCCTCTCCTGGTTGTCATGCGACGTGCTGTCATGACGACTGCTAACCTTTCACACCATTAAACGTTTCATCCACTGTTGCATTAAAGAGGTCACCCCTCTCCTCCTGCTCTGGGCCTACACTCTAATCTCAGATGTTCTTCTAAGGAATTCATAACAAAACCCTCGCTGACGCGGCCTGTGCCTGTGAAATCACTGGTTCCACCACCGTCACCGTCTTCTGCTTCCATGCACATTTCGATCTACCATTTTAGCTGTCATCTCTCCCCAATCTATACATCACATACATTGAAAAAGCACCGTTTTCTCTCAATCCCCCCTTGATTCTTATCACCCCTCAGAATCATAAGACTACTTGGTTTTTCAATTAATTATACACAAAAATAGACTCATAACAATTAGGGCCCCGCCGTCTGCTGTTTTCCTTTTGTTTTCCATTACCCGCATCACACCCAAACCAGAAAGGATAAACAACGGTCATGGAGGAGAGAGAGAGAGAGAGACAGAGAAAAACACAGATTGCAACTTTTCAGACGACACACCTAAACCCTTCGGCCCCCCTATTCGGTACCCCACGTCCAAATCAGAGCGCTCCCTTCCCTCTCTTACAGTACACCTCCCATCTCAGGCCGGTCCCGTCTTCTAGGCAAGGGCCCCTTTCAGTGACGGCTCCTTTCCTGAGCTGGTCCCCCTCCCAGGGCGCGGTCCCCTAGGCAAAAATGTCTCCCCTGGTCTGCTACTGCTCAGTGTCTCTGGCTGTCCTCTCCACATCTGCTCCTCCACCGCCGCCGTCTCCTCTCTCTCGTCGTGGATGATCTGTGTACCAGGCGTCGGTGCCTGGCCCCTGCGGCTTCCTCCTCCTCCTGGTCATCTCCATCGCTGTCGGTGTCATTCCCCCCTTGAAAGCAGAAACACAACACCGGCAGTCGTCTGTCCATTCGACTTCCCTTGTTTTGCTATTAGTCTACCATGGCTTTGGGCCTGCAGCTCGTTCTCTATATATTTTTTTCCTCTGCAAGCCCCTATTTGTTCTCTATTAGTCCCCCACCTTCTCAACACCCATATCTAATCCTACAGGGCTGTTCCCTGTTTTGTTGTCTTCCGGCGTGACACCAGCAGCTAAACGATACCCACTCGGCGCTCTACGTTTGTCCCACGGTTGACCCCCAGCGCGCGCCAGTTCTTTCTGGTGACGTGTCCCCTCAAGACTCTGCCTATTTATTAGGTGTGAGAAGGCCCCACTGGAGATCGAACTCCCTCTTATTTCATAATTAAACTTATTTAATTAACCTGTATATCGATCTTATTATTATTAAACTCTATATCTAATATTATTATCATAATAATAATCCACTCTCTGTGCTCATTAGATTGACTATTGAATCACTCCCCCACTCCGCCACTAGATGGTAGTACAGGCCTATATCTAAATATTCCCCTATGGGTAATGAAAACTCCCCAGCACTACCCCCCCTCCGCCACTAGGTGGCGACCTACTCCTCCTCCATGGTGTTTTAGTTGACGTGTCATTTCCTGGTTCTTTATCTGTTATTATCACAGCCATCTTGTATCATCCCCCTCGTGGCCCCTTTTGCGGCCATCTTGTCTCATAATGGCTACTCTCTCACAAACAAACGCTGCCCTCCTTTTTCAAGGCCTAACAACAAAACAACTTCCTTAGAGTCTCGTCGGCCAAACAGGTCATAATGATGTCTGCAGGTCACATGACAATAGATGATTTACTAACATGCAAGTACTGAACAGGTCAAAAATAGACTGAATGCCAAATGACGGTAGGTCTGAGAAACGTAGGTAGATTCTCCCGACTCACAGTCCCGCGTTCCCGCCTCTTGCGAGGAAAACAACCCTTATATTACAGACCAACAAAAATGGAATTAACCCCTTAGAACACTGCCTTCCTTCACCGGCCCGTTTGTTTTTCATTCCCCGTAGATAAAACCCATCTTGGTTCCTCAAAACACCATGGCTCTCTGCTCATATTATTACAGCTGGCTTCTCTCTGTCGAACTAGAAATGTTTACGTTTACGGATTCACTATCTGTTCGTTTTTATTTGGCTTAAAATCAAAACAACCGTGTGCACAGTGAACTCACATTTTTGATCGGAGCGCTGTTTCCCCTACAGCGCTGGTTCGCCTCCTGACCGCTCGACTCGCCGCTCTCTCCCAGGGCTGGCCGGCCTTGCTTCGATCATGATTCTCCCACACATTGATGACTGTTGTCCACTGTCGCCCCATTATTGAAAAAGTCTTTATCCGTTGTTCTTATCTCTTGCTTTCTGGCTGTCATCAACAACCAACTGTTCCCGTTGTTTTAATCTCTTGCAAATCCGGGTCACGGCACCAACTGTTAGATTGTGATCAAACTGGCCAGTATCACGTCTTCGTCTGTTTGGCTCTCCATCCAATTCCTCTGCGTTGTGTACTTTTAATGGTCCTGACGTCTCCGATACTGGTAGATGAGATCCTTATCTTCCCCCATTAGTGCAATCCATAAACCATAATACTCCTCCACTTCCGTAAGAATTCGACACTTCGACAACGTGAGATACCTTGTGAGGAAAAGCGTTGTTTTATTTCTCTAAACAGAAACCTCATAATCAGATGTTATCAGATGTTATCAAATTGTATCGTCCTTGAAGAGTCTATTCTAATGATCTTTCGGTGTGTTCAGATTGTCCTTTTGTGATTCAGTCCAATAGTGTTCAGGCCTGTTCGTTAGCCTAAGACCATCCTCGTGGTAGCCGAAGCTACTGAGGTCGTGGCATTCTTCCTCCCCCCCCCCCCCCCCCCCTCTCTCGTGATGAGAGGAGAGAAGGTCCTCTGTGTGATCTCAGTCCTACTCGCTCTCGGTCAGATTCTAGTCTGAGTCAGATTCTAGTCTGCTCTACCCGGAAACACCGTTCGACTTATAGGTCTTCGTCGTAGCAACGACGGCCCCCCGCCCCTCTCCTGGTTGTCATGCGACGTGCTGTCATGACGACTGCTAACCTTTCACACCATTAAACGTTTCATCCACTGTTGCATTAAAGAGGTCACCCCTCTCCTCCTGCTCTGGGCCTACACTCTAATCTCAGATGTTCTTCTAAGGAATTCATAACAAAACCCTCGCTGACGCGGCCTGTGCCTGTGAAATCACTGGTTCCACCACCGTCACCGTCTTCTGCTTCCATGCACATTTCGATCTACCATTTTAGCTGTCATCTCTCCCCAATCTATACATCACATACATTGAAAAAGCACCGTTTTCTCTCAATGGGCAATTTGGCGAGTTCAGACCTCAACCAAACAAGCATGTTGAGCATCACGGCTCAGTGGATGAAAACATGAAGCCACGTTACAAGCACAAGACTTCCCTGGCTTGCATTCAGGCCTGGCAATTTTTTTGCCATTCCTATGTCTATACATTGGTTTCTTGTTCGAATGCATTTATTTTCTATAGACCAGTGGTGCCCATGAACCAGTCGGCCGTGATAGACCGGTAGATCAATGACATGCAATATAATTGACGTGAGCAATGTTAGCTGCTAACTAGTAATAAATAGGCTTGGCAAGCTTACACGCTCAAAACGCAAACCTTAAACAAAACCCGGAGCGCACCAAGACTGCAGTGTGTACACAAACCAGAGGGTGGAGAGGGAGGGGGGGAGTTTGCACCCAAGGACGGAGCGAGGACGGAGCGGAGCTGATTCGACCCCAAATGGCAGTGAGAAAGCCCCCTATAGACTATGCCTATGGTAGGTTTGAGGGCCTGACGGGGACAATAAAAAAGAAGCTTCAGGTTTTCCAAAATAAGTTGGTAAGGGTGGTATCACTTCCAGGAGCTAAACTGGCTTCCTGTGGAGGCCAGAGTTAACTCAGCTCAGACTCAACATAGTGCACAATATTATCAACTAAAGGTCCCCTGGCTTAGATACCCCCAGAACTACTTCACCCCGGTCAGTGAATCCCACAACCACAGAACTAGAGCAAGCATAGCAAACCTGAAGCCTGCTTATTTCCATTCCAAACTAGGCCAGTCAGTGCTCCCTTGCTTTCTCTGGAGCCCAGGATTGGAACAAGCATCAAGCAGAGCTCGAGCCTCCACAGCTTCAAGAGAAACGTCAGGAAGTGGCTCATGGATTCATTGGAAAGAGTAGAAGAATAGCCCCCTATACTATAAATGGATTCCAACTGTTTTCAGTTATTGTGTGGTATACGATTTTAGCTATAGGTTAGTCTACTACTAATGCTTTAAAGGGGGGATGAAGCATTGAACAATATGAGCCTAGTTTGTTTGTTGTGTACCTTGGGTAAGACAGGGTCCTATAATCAAATGTGAAATCCTGCTTATTTGTCTGAAAACTCAAATGTAATTTCCCTGTTTTCACCATGGGCGGCGCCATTTTAGATGGTGACATCACGGTGTTGGTTTGGTCTGGCTCCTGGTATACACTGCTGGTTAGCTGCCTATAAACATGGAGTGTCTTGAAGGTCAGTCAGTAAATGCAACGTTGCCTACCAAACAACCGCTGTGGTTCTTTTTGTATTGCTCCCGGCTGTTCAAACTAATTTTACCGCGTGAAAGAGAGAGGAAAGTTGGTTAATTTCCGCAAACTACCAGTGAAAAAAACAGTGTTGTTGGCAGGGAATGAAGATCTGCAGCGAACACTTCATTGCCTCGGATTATGTTGTTGATGGTGGGAGGTTTGTCCAGAAGACCACTAATCAGCTGAAGCCCGATGCGGTTCCCTCGGTCTTCGACAGACAGACTGGCCCAGGCAGTTCAACCAGCGTCGCGGAGCATTTAGCCTGCTGGCTACCTAGCTACGGTTCAACCAGCGTCGCGGAGCATTTAGCCTGCTGGCTACCTAGCTACGGTTCAACCAGCGTCGCGGAGCATTTAGCCTGCTGGCTACCTAGCTACGGTTCAACCAGCGTCACAGAGCATTTAGCCAACGAGCCGGCTAACCCAGCTCGCTAAATGCTGCATGTAGCTAGTTAGCTGAACCGGTTTAATTTATTTATTCATAACGGGGGGAAAACCTTTTAAAATACAAGTATATGAAGTGTAAAATAACTTGAGCCCTACTGACGGAGGGTCCCCCTGTCCTGCAGCCAGATGAAGAGAGTAGAAATAGTAAATAAATTTAATGAATAGGAGAGCTATATAGAGGAAAGATAAATACTGTGGAATGGGAATGATTTAACAGGGTAGGCTTAGGCTATAGAAAATGTAAGAGTTATGAAAGACATTTTAGTGGGTAAAAACTAAAAGTAATTATGGAAATAGGGAATTGTGCAAGTAGGGGGCAAATTAGAGAGTTATTGAGATGTGGCACCCTGGTCACATAATTTTGTTTAGTTGTTTACATGTTTGAAGTTCAATCATTGTTCTTGTGTATTTCTATTTTTTAATGGTTTCAATCATTACTGGTATTTCACCCCCTATATCCACATATATATATATATAATACAAAAAAGAGTGCCCATATTTGTTTTTGAAACAGGGTAAAAGGTTTTCTAAGTTTTGTTATTGCACAGCTTCAAGGTCGGTTTACCAGATGTCTTGGAAGTAGGCCTAGATTACAGATTCTTTGTGGAAGGTAATTTCTCTGTATTTGAGAGTAGAGATTTATAGAATGTGACGTGCAGTATAATTTTTAAAGTTTAGAGTATTTGCTTGCTGGAGAACATTACAATGATGGCACTATGGTGAAAGCTAAGCTTAGACTTTGTTGTATACTAGTGTTGTGAAATTACATATTATACCCTCAAACCCTGCCCTCTTTTCTCCCCCAATCACAACTGTTGCTTCCCTGAACATTCCTAATGTGGAATACAGGTTCATTATGGAAGATGTCCCCAATGGAAAACCTTAACATCTACAATAAAAAATATACATATACAAAAATATACAACATCTATTAATATAGTCTGTTCACCTCATTCCAATCATTTTTATTGCAGTAAAATGGGATTGTCAAGCTAAAAGTAAATCGTACATTTTTCATATTGATACTTGCCGTCACTGTATCGATATACTATCGGCACGATATATTGCTGTATGGATGTTCTCCCTCCACCCCTCATACCCTCCTGGCTTCAAGTCCCTGTCTTTGTTCTCACACTGCAGGTGTTCAGCAAGGTGAGCTTCACCAAGAACTACCTGGCTCAAAACCTGGTGGACCAGCTGGAGGATCAGGACTGCCCTCCGCGCTCCGTGGACTCTGGCCAGTGTGAGCAGCACGGAGAGGAGCTGAAGCTGTACTGCCACGCGGACCGCAGGCCCATCTGTGTTATCTGCAGGGAGTCCAGTTACCACAGGTAGCTTCCTCCAGGACGCTCACGCGGGGAGATATTTTGTCATTGTTTGTTTTCATCTTACCGTTGCTTGTTGTGCCTCGTGTAAAACACACATTCATAGTTTTTTTGTTTCAAGTTTTGTTTTATTTGTCACATAAGGTACATGCACATTATAGGGAAGTGTTTGGTTCTGTATGAGCCCCCTGTGATTGTGCTTCATACAGTAAACAAGTTAAAAGAATAAAGTCCACACACTATACAAAATATACAAACTAAAGTACAACCTACAGTACAAAATGAAGTACACAATGCTAAAATTAGGTATGAATGTAGTGCAAATCTGTTTGTAATAAATATATACCAATATGGTGAAGTGTTTAAAGTGAATGTTAAAGGTGAGTGTGTCCATGTGGATGTGTGTGCAGTGAATGTAGATGGATGGGTTAGTGTTGCATAGAGTCATTGAGCATCCTGGGGCCTAAAAGAAAAAATGGTTTGGTTCCGGTTGCCGACCGACGCTGCCGATTTAGGTGCGACCCAATTTATTTTATGAGTTAAAAAAAATATATATTAAAAATAAAATAAAATATATATATATATATATTTCTTTTTTACAATAAAGTTTCATAAAAATCTTAGTCAAACCTTTAGTATTATGGATATTAAACATGCTGGCAGAGTACATGCATCCATGTTGTCGTGAACATTTTAATTAAATAAAGAAATTCCCTATCCATAGTCGCCGTGGGAACAAATAAAATAAAATAAATTCCCTACCTACCCATGGCCTTAACTGACAACCAACAGGAACCAAACAATTTTTTCTTTTATGCCTGATGGCCTTCAGCTACATTGGATTTCTGTATGGTCCATACAGCGTGATACAGACGGACCTCGGCTGTACACTCGAGTCCTAAATTGAAATACCCCCCCCTCCCTTGCCTCACCACTGGGGGGGGCGACAGTGGCTCAGGAGGTAGACCGGTCATCTGGTAATCGGGAGGTTCCGGTTTGATTCACGCTCCTTCCGGGCAGCGTGTTGAAGTGTCCTTGACACTTAACCCCTAACTGCTCCCGATGAGCAGGTTGGCACCTTGCACGGTCGCCTCCACCGTCGGTGTGTGAATGTGTGAGTGAATGGGTCAAATGTGAGGAACAAATTGTAAAGCGCTTTAAGTACTGGTATATAAATGCTGTCATGTTGCTTTCCATTTACCATTTGATAGATGCTTTTCAAGTGGCCGATCAAATAAGACTTGATTTGACATTACATGTGGTTGGTGGCATGGTGCTAGGAAGACTGAAAGTGCTTTCCAGTGGTCATTGATAGTTTGAATAGTGTTTGTTACATTTTTGATAAGAGCACCACCTCCCCAGATAAACCGAGGCAGGAGGAAGCGTCTTCTATTCCAAATCCAGCCATGTAATTATCACTTGCATGCATGACTCCAATAATCTTTTCCCCAGGCTTAATTACTAGCAAAAATGCATGTAACACAGACAATCGGATTATAATCATACACACACACGGCAGAACTACACTGGACAATGGAACTGTCTATTCCAAATATTCTGATGGTGTCATTATCCATAGATGAAATTAAGTCTGTGCAAGTGAGGATGTGTGGTGTGTGTGTGTGTTCATGTGTGCTTGTGTGTAGAGAGATCAGTGTTCAGTGTTCTGCTGGCCTGGGGGAAGAAGCTGAGTCGGAGTCTCTCTGTTCTTGCTGCATGTATGCAAAGGCGCTTGCCTGACCGCAGCAGCTTGAACAACATGCTATTGTGACTTTTGAGGGTCCTTCATTGTTCTGCAGGCTCTGGATTTGCACCTCCTGTTGTATAAGTCCTGCAGGGGTGGTAGTGCAATACCCGTAGTGCTCTCTGTAGAGCCTTCCTGTCCTGGGCAGTGCAGTAGCCAAACCAGGCAGTGATGTTCCCAGTCAAGATGCTCTCCACAGCCCCAGAGTAGAAGGAGTGGAGTATCTTCCCTGCTTCGCCTTTTTTAATAACAGTGTCTGTCTGTGTGTGTTGACCATGTCAGGTCCTCCGTGATGTGAACTCCCAGGTACTTAAAACTGCTCACCATGTCCACGATATTAATCCACAGTGGTGTGTGTCCTGCTGTATTCTCCTAAAATCCACGATCAGCGACCTAGCTTGGTTAGCTACCTAGCTTCTCTGAGGCTGACTTCCCGTCTGTTTTTAGTAAAACTTGGGAGGTTTTTCTCATTTAGTTCCACAGCATAGTGATGTATCATCATTTTATTATTATTTTTTCTGCCTGTACCTCCCCTCCACCTCCCCCATGCTACTATGACACCTGATTTTACATAAGGTGATTAATAAAGGAACACTTGACTTCTCCATTCTCAAATATTGCACATCCATTGCGAGCAACATTATGATTTCCCTGCAAAGGGGAAAAAATATATATATTTGCTTGTGTTTTTTTGTCTTATTCGTCCACATACAATTTTAAGTATTCAGTGACTGGGCCTTAGTGCTTCTACAGACATGCATGTGTTGACGGTACGTCTGGGGCTATATGGGACAAAATACTCTGTAAACCACTGACCTGTCACTTGTTATGCTCTCCTGTCAGACACCATGATGTTTCACCAATGCCAGAGGTTGTGGAGGACATGAAGGTAAGGCTCAAGGTCTTTGTGGTTCTACGTTGTCCTGTGTTTTCTGTCGCCAATATTATGGTGAATGCGCTTAGCATCTTCTCCAGAGTCAGACAAGAACATAGATAACAATTTCCTCTCTGTGCGTTCAGTAGAAATCTGCTAGTCTAGCTCAGCACAAATCATTGGAAGCAAATATGGACCAGCTAGCCTAGTTTACAACTCCGGGCTAAGCTAGCTGATCTGTAACCGCTTTTATAAATTTGTGCTAAGCTAGGCTAGCTTGCAGCCGGAGAGCTTCCTACTGAACACACACAGAGGAGATTGGTATCTATGTTATTGTCTGACTCTGGAGAAGATGGTAACTTGGTAAGAGCCTTTCCCATGATGTTGGCGTGTGCCTTTTTTAAGAACATTTGAAAAGGTTTGTTTACCCTGTGACGTGTTGGATATGAGTATATCTTATGTGCCTGTGTACATCTTACATGTAGTAATTTAGCTGATGTGTACATGTGTGTTTCCCTCAGAAATGGTTGAAGCTGAGGCTGATGAAGCTCGACAGGCAGCAGTCTCAATGTGAGACAGTGAGATCGCTGGACGAACGCGCCAAACGTGTCCTCAAGGTGAACAGCGATGCAGTGAACCTCTGGGGAGGGGGAATAGGCAAAGTAGAGAATTGTGACTAGGGATGCCCCGATCACGTTTTTTGCCACAGATACCGATCACAGATCGTCTTGAGCCATATCGGCCGATACCGATCCGATATCGATCGTTTTTGGTTTTATAAAAAAAAAATTTAAATATATATATATTTTTTTTTAAATAAAAATATATATATTATATAATCATACTTGTAGTTGTATTATCTGCTAGACATCGCCACCACGCAACAAGTCAAAATGCTCGCTATCTGCAAACAGCTCCACTGTCTGTGTGTTTACTTGAGTAGCCTCCAGCTCCAGCCAGGATTCTCCGGCGCTGCAGCTGGACCCTATACTCTGGTCAAATCATATTCAGCATGCCCTCATGCGATGGAAGCCAGGGGCTCGAATACGCATCGAATCAATGTTATAAGACATTGATATCAGGAGCTATCTGTAGCTACTGCTAGCCGGCTAGATAACGTTAAAGGGGAACTATCTTATAAATGGCCTTTTTGAGTGTTTAGCATTGTTTCCTAGCTATGTGAACTTATATTAATATGATCTATGTCTCAAAATTCTCATATTGGCGCATTCTTCCAATTCTCCTCTCACAATATTCACCCTCACTGAACTGAGTCATCTGAAGATGTGCCCTATATGTGATGTCATAAAGACACCGCTGCATGTTAATGTTCAGGCGAACACGACGCTGCGCAGTGGTTTAGGAGCCCAGGCTCAAAACAGCTCGAGATCTTGAGGTAGAAAAATGCTGTTTTTGAGGACTTGATTAGAAATACAAAACAATGAATAAAAAAAATATATATATTACAGAGGTGTTCCATAGACTCACAGGAATTGTGTAAAAGTGCCCAAATAGTGAAAGAAATAGTAAAATAGTTCCCCTTTAAGACAACGCCTCAGTGAACTATTTAGTTTACTGGGATATTTCGTAGTGAGCTAACGTGAGCTAACGGAGGTATCATACACTACTAGATTATTGCTGGAGCATTTGTTGATATCAGGAGCTATCAGTAGCTAGCCGGCTAGATAGCGTTTGACAATGCCTCATGTATTAAACTAAAAGTGAATAGTTGACTGGGTCATTTTGTAACTGTAGCTAACGTTAGCTCACGGAGGTCCCACTAGACTAGACTAGACCCGTGTTTACACGGGTGCGGGAGGCGCAGGAGGAGGAGGAGGCGGAGCAGTACGCTGCAGCTCTGTGCTGTGCCTGAGAGAGTCAGCGAGTGAGATCTCCGCTAAGAATTGGATCATGTTTTTCGATCGGTTTTCACGATCGGCGAAAATAAAGCATTATCGGAATTCACCGATCTCATATTTATACTGAATATCGGCCGATACCGATCGCCGGCCGATCGATCGGGGCATCCCTAATTGTGACCATTCCCATCAAACTATCCGTGTTGCGTCTTCTTAGAATACCCACCAGCTTTGGCAGTGACTCATGGTCATGTGTGGTTCCGGCTCCTGTAGGGAGGTGACGTCTATGTCATCACCACTGGTTGATGGTTAACTCTCTGCAAGGTTACAGGAGGCGTACAAACACATTCTTGGACAAAGAAATTTTTTCCCAGTTTGGTTAAAAAGAAAACCGGGGGGGGGGGGGGGGAGAGCGAGCTGGTCTGCAGAAGACACAAGTGGGGTTTCTGTAGCTTACATCAGTTTCTGTAGCAGTTTCTGTAGCTTACAGCAGTTTCTGTAGCCTACAGCAGTTTCTACAACAGTTTCTGTAGCCTACAGCAGTTTCTGTAGCCTACATCAGTTTCTACAGAGGTTTCTGTAGCCTACAGCAGTTTATACAGCAGTTTCTATAGCTTACAGCAGTTTCTACAGCAGTTTATGTAGCCTACATCAGTTTCTACAGCAGTTTCTGTAGCTTACAGCAGTTTCTGTAGCTTACAGCAGTTTGCAGTGCTTTCTCTTCTGTGCTCCATTCAAAGCCATCGGAGATGGGCTACTTTAAAAAATATAAATAAAGAAATATTTACCTTTTTTATTTATCCAGGCAAGCAATTAAGAACAAATTCTTATATACAAAAGCAGCCTGCTAATGCACATAGGGTACATTAACCATCTTTATTATGTGGTTCACTGGTTTCACCCATAAGCAAAGTACGAGGAGGTATTTCATTAGCTTGTGTAAAGCAGTCAAAAAGCACAGGGGTCTTACTGGTCTGATTTTTATGAAATTATTTATTACGAGCTCATAGGAGAGAGAAAATACACTATCATCTCAGAGTCTAGTGTGGTCTGTTTGTCTGTCTCAGAGTTGAGACGCTTTCAGTGACCCTTTATAGTACAAACACTGTCTCTTTTCCATTGTCCTTGTCAGGGAGGACAGATAACTTGGCTTGTTATCACCAGCAAGAACCACAACTCTGTGTTTGGCGCCACTATGTCCTTGGGGCCTTTTCTTTTTTATTTTTTTTACGAACCCCAAATTCCAGAGATTCCACCATCAGCTGTCTGAATGCAAATACATTTCTTGGACAAGAAAGTCGTGCAGGGAGAAGGGACGGAGAGGGGAAGGGAGACGGACTATTTGAGTGAGTTGGATTAGATTGGATTCAAATTTATATTTGAATCTTATATATTATACAGCAGCACGTACAGTACAATGAAAATAAGTTTGGCATCCAACCAGAGTGCAAATGTAACAGTAAAGTGCCACAGCATTATACAATGTACAGGTGATAAAACTGGGTACAAAATATAGAAATTAGTACTACTGAGTGTAGTGCTAATCAGAGTTAATCAGAGTATGTATAGAGTTGTATACTATAATGTGTACAGTGATACAGCTATAAAGACAGTATGGTAGTAGTCATACTGTCCAGCAGCGTAACTAGTAAGAGTAGGATATGTATAGATATAGTACAGACTATGTGCAGGTAAATACAGACGGGTGTGGATAGGTATATATAGAGAGAGATGAGATAAGATATTCCTTTGATTGATACCCTTGGGGAAATTCAGCCGTCATAGCAGCATGGGTGGGGGGGGAGGGAGGTACAGGTGTGGGCAGGGTAATAGAAGTAGTAGTAGTACTGTAGCAATAGTAGAAGGCATAAATATAGGCAATACAATTATAGTACAGTAAAAAATAAACGGTGTAAACAATATAATTAACTCTGAATATAAGCATAATGAGCAGGTAGGCAGTGTAATGGTGCAGATGAGGGTCTGTATGCCAGACCGTTATATTATACGTTACAATAAATATGGTCAATAACCCTTAGAATCTGAATATATACTATGAGTAAGTAAAGTATACAGTATACACCGGTGCAGTACATAAGGTACCCTAACTGGCCAAATGTACATCATACGCTATACGTTGTTGTCCGTGCAGTTAAGGTAAGCGGTAAGAGGTTTGTCATTAACCTTGGCTTTTCGTGTCTGATTTGGCGTTCTGCCTGCCATGCTGACCTAGTTCTCCATGGCCTTTTATTTCAAACCTTTATTTAAACTCAAAAGGCAACCAAGTTCTCCCTCATTCACCGTCACGTTGAGCGTACATTGTGGTGGAACCGGGGAGGTTGATCATGCGCGTGGTCAAATCTATCTTTGGCAGGGGTGTAAATAGTACCCAGAAATTATACTTAATTGAAAGTATGGGTACCGTCTCAAAATCGTACTCAAGTAAAAGTCAGAGTATCTGGCTAAAAACACACTTGCGTAAAAGTAAAAAAGTTTCTACTTTTAAATGTACTTACTTAGGCCCATCGCTCCCAATGGAGCATAGGCCATACGACTTTTCTCCATCCAACACGGCTTGCTTAAGTACTAAATAAAAAAAAGTAAAAAACTGTCTGACTGTCTATTCTTCTGATAGCAGGTGTTTAATCAAAGATTTCTAGTCTTGCACTGTTGCACAAGGACCAATCAGCATGGGTATGGGCGGGTTAATTTTCCATTGATGGGGATTTGATTGACTGTTTTTAAATAAAGTGCGGCCGCAGGATTAATAACGTTAACGTTAGTTCGGCCAGAGAAACAAATATACTAATAAAAATAGTTGGACCTGCAAGATTTGTACTTTGTAGGTCTGCATTTTAAATGTAAGGAGTAAAAAGTACCGTATGTATTTTTTCTCTGAAATGTAATTGAGTACAAGTATACAAACCTAATAATACTTGAGTAAAGTACAAATCCCCAACAACGGTACTTAAGTATTGTAACAAAGTACAATTAATCAAGTACTTTACACCCCTGATCTTTGGTAGGTTGGAGATCCGGCGGGTCGCTGCGTTTTGTAGTGGCTTGCATCACAGCAAAATGTTGTTCTGAGCAAACTCTGGCACCCTAAAGGACCCGTCGACCTGTTCCTTCCTCTCCGTTAGCTCACTTCCCGTTTGTTCTGTCCCCCCCAGCTGACGAAGCAGAAGCTGAAGGACGAGATCGAGGCGGACGTGGGCGTGCTGGTCCAGTTCCTGCTGGACGAGAGGGACTCTGTGCTGGAGAGGCTGGACGTGGAGGAGGAGTTCGCCTTGACTGTCCTGGACGACAACCTGAAGATGGTCGAGCTGGAGGCAGCGGCTGTGGACAAAGCCATCGCTGATATTCAGTGCCACCTCACCGGCACAACCAGGTTTGAGGTGAGTGTGGAGGAAACTAGCTGGAGCCAAGGATATACTCAGTCAAATAGACTTTAATACAGATTTATTAACTCAACCTGATTATCGTAATACAAGTTAGTCTAGATTTATGGCGGATGACTCCACCGGGTTACAAGGCCAGGATACCCCAGAGAGCTCCTAGAATAATATTAACGTAGATCTTTATACCTGGATAAAGGGGGTGTGGTCAGGTGACCAGGTAGGAAAGAGATTATTGGGACGGGTGAAGGATGGAGGTGGGGAGACACATGGGGGCCGGAAGGGGGGATGATAAAGGTAGGTGGTATAGAGACAATGGGCAAGTGTATTGAGGGGGGAAGCCAGACGGCCTTCCACCACATGAGCATAACACACAGTAAATATGATCATATTGGTATCTATTGACGCTATGAGGACATTTGGACACCATATGGAACAACTTCACAAACTGCAGAATTAGCTACAGAATGTGTTATTTCCAGACACAGTTGCAGAATCATTCACGGCTTTGGGTTTATATTACTATATTTTCGGCACATTATGGCACATGTGCATTTTGCAAGACTTTTAAGATGTAAAGGCCCAGGCTGGAATTCTTTTCTCCATATGAATTAGGGTGATATTCACATTTATTCTGAAAGAGCTTGATTTGCAGATGGAAAATATGCTATTTGGAGCTTTCTCACCCCATCATAAATCCATACATAGTTCTGTTTCTCTCCAATGTTGACATACATTACCAACATAAACAAACCTATTACAGCCCAAGAATACAACAAATATTGAAAACAAATGTATCCGTTGTCTACTGTTTATCCTTGTATCAACAGCTCAGTTTATCTTTAGTCTACTATTAGTCTACTTGCGGTGGGCCTCGTTACTGTATAGCCTATAGGGCTTATGGTATTTTCTAAAAGGTATCATGTTTTCTCAAAAATGTATCATGGGTTTTCCATAATTCGTTTGTCACTACGATGATGGTAGTGACAAAAAAATACATGATATTACCATCAGTACTAATGGTTATCCACAACTTTCACCATCGCAGTACCATGGTAAATTATTTATACAGTGGCCAGTACCATGGTGACTGACATTACCATTGAACCATGATACTGTTTTCGTAAGGGTTTAAACAAAACAGATTAGCCTTGCAATTTGACTTGTTAATAAAATGAATTCAACAATTATTGTGCTTCTGTTCTTCCAACAGAGTCTCACTCAGACATACAGAAAGTAAGTGGCTTTATTATTTTATCCGCTTATCTGCTCTAAAATGTGTGAATGTTTATCATGATCTTTATTGTCTTATTTCTTTATATATTTTATATTTTATTTATTTATTCACTAAATATGTCGAACCTTACAGCTGGTATTAACCAATGGACTTCTAAGCAGTCAGTATCGCTCACTAAACGGGTTAGAACCCCATGATGTCTATGTTTCACCAGATCCTAGGGGTGGGCCATATGGCCAAAATATCATAGGATATTTCTGCACATTCTCATGATTCACAGTATTTTTCACTTTTCTTTTCTATAGTTATTTTGCACGTTACTGATTAGTACAAACCAACTAGTAACTCTATAGTGTACTTGATTTAATAAACTAAGTAAGTATAACACATTAGTATAAAGTATAATAGAAAGGCCTAAGTGAAAAATGAATGGGTTAAAAAAAAAAAAAAAAAAAAAAACACATTTGATGTAAAAGTATCAGGACTGTCAAGAGTTGTCATGGCAAAAGTTATGAATACTTGCACACTGATGAAGGCCGGACGGTCGAAAACGTTTTGTGCGTATTAAAACAAACGATATTCCCTACCCTTTTTTCTAAAAGTTATTAATAGAAATGATTCTATTCATAACCCATCCCTACCAGACAGTTTCAAGTCAATCAATAGGGGGCGCTAAAATTATATAAAAATCAAGTCTGAATCTGGTAGAGGATAGCCATGTTAGTGGTTCTCAAACATTTTCCCCAGATGGAACTGCATTTCCTGCTTTTAGTTTGAGGCATAGCGTTGTTCGTTTGTGGCTCCAGCTCTGTGAGTCGTGCTTTTCTCTGCCGTTCTCCACAGAGTGATGAAAGCCGAGCCCTTCGCCTCTCTTGAGCCAGCGAACTGTCTTGCTGACTGGAGTGACTTCTTGGGGCCTTTGCAACTCATCATGTGGAAGAAGATGATGCATGTGCTGCATACCAGTGAGTTCACTTCACTACAAGCGCACTCCAAAAACCCTACAAGCGCACTCCTAAACCCTACAAACTCACTCCTAAACCCTACAAGCGCACTCCTAAACCCTACAAACTCACTCCTAAACCCTACAAACTCACTCCTAAACCCTACAAGCGCACTCCTAAACCCTACAAACTCACTCCTAAACCCTACAAGCTCACTCCTAAACCCTACAAGCGCACTCCTAAACCCTACAAGCACACTCCTAAACCCTACAAGCATACTACTAAACCCTACAAGCACACTCCTAAACCCTACAAGCACACTACTAAACCCTACAAGCACACTCCTAAACCCTACAAGCACACTCCTAAACCCTACAAGCGCACTCCTAAACCCTACAAGCGCACTCCTAAACCCTACAAGCGCACTCCTAAACCCTACAAGCACACTCCTAAACCCTACAAGCACACTACTAAACCCTACAAGCACACTACTAAACCCTACAAGCACACTACTAAACCCTACAAGCGCACTCCTAAACCCTACAAGCACACTACTAAACCCTACAAGCACACTACTAAACCCTACAAGCACACTACTAAACCCTACAAGCACACTACTAAACCCTACAAGCGCACTCCTAAACCCTACAAGCACACTCCTAAACCCTACAAGCACACTCCTAAACCCTACAAGCGCACTCCTAAACCCTACAAGCACACTACTAAACCCTACAAGCGCACTCCTAAACCCTACAAGCACACTACTAAACCTTACAAGCACACTCCTAAACCCTACAAGCACACTCCTAAACCCTACAAGCACACTACTAAACCCTACAAGCGCACTACTAAACCCTACAAGCACACACTAAACCCTACAAGCACACTCCTAAACACATTCATCCCACTGCTGTAGAGACTAGAGGCATTGCATCTTGTTTACTGGTCCGACTAAAGTCCTACGGCTTCATGGAAGTAATTCTCTCTCTCTCTCTCTCTCACCCAGTACCTCAGAACCTCACCCTGGACCCCGACACCGCCCACCCGAACCTCGTGGTCAGCGACTTCGACACAAAGGTGGAGGAGTGCCTCGTCCGCGGCTACGAGCCGGACCTGCCCAGCCGCTTCTCGCGCTTCTTCGGGGTGCTGGGCACGGCGCACTACACCAGCGGGAAGCACTACTGGGAGGTGGACGTAAGGGACAAGGGGGTGTGGTATCTGGGCGTCACCACCCAGTACAGCAACAGGAAGGGCTTCGTCAGCCTCACGCCCAGCGATGGCTACTGGAGCCTGTCGCAGCAGGACCGGCTGTACGCCAGCCTGGACGACGGCCGCTTCACCGTGAGCGACCACTGGAACTCCCCGCGGGTCGGCGTGTACCTGGACTACGACAACGGACACATCAGCTTCTACGACGCCGTCACCATGAAGAAGCTGTACACCTTTGCCGCCATTTTCACCGAGCCCGTCTGCCCTTTCTTCAGCACCGGGAAGAACGACCCCGGGAGCAGGCTGCAGATATGCCACTATTACTGAAGAACCACCCAGGGAGCAGGCTGCAGATATGCCACTATTACTGAAGAACCACCCAGGAGGCAGGCTGCAGATATGACACTATTACTGAAGAACCACCCAGGGAGCAGGCTGCAGATATGACACTATTACTGAAGAACCACCCAGGAGGCAGGCTGCAGATATGCCACTATTACTGAAGAACCACCCAGGAGGCAGGCTGCAGATATGCCACTATTACTGAAGAACCACCCGGGGAGCAGGCTGCAGATATGACACTATTACTGAAGAACCACCCGGGGAGCAGGCTGCAGATATGACACTATTACTGAAGAACCACCCGGGGAGCAGGCTGCAGATATGACACTATTGCTGAACAACCACCCAGGAGGCAGGCTGCAGATATGCCACTATTACTGAACAACCACCCAGGAGGCAGGCTGCAGATATGCCACTATTACTGAACAACCACCCAGGAGGCAGGCTGCAGATATGCCACTATTACTGAACAACCACCCAGGAGGCAGGCTGCAGATATGCCACTATTACTGAACAACCACCCAGGAGGCAGGCTGCAGATATGCCACTATTACTGAACAACCACCCAGGAGGCAGGCTGCAGACCTTTATTTCTCAACATTTCTCCAGGTGTTCACTTGGACACGATTTGTAAAGTAGGTCAACCAGGACTCTTTAGGGAGGAGGCAGATGAACTTTGCCAAAACATATGAGCAATTATTTGTTTGCTTGTTGGCGTTCAAAACATAACATTTGAACAAGTTGTGATACAGAAAACGTGTCTAACGTAAAACTAACGTGTTGCTAGGTAAGAAAAACGTAGGTGTCTCACCAAGCTGAATAGAGACGTCTTGTTTCTCTTTCAAATTGTGAGCCTGGAAATCTAAAAGCAGGTTGTTTTGGACCTATACCTACAATGTAGGCTTCTCTATACTTGTCTAAAGAGCCTTTGTCACAGGAACAAACTACAGTGCGCTGAAGGTATTGCTCTCGTTTTATTTGTTACATGCATTTTAAAAACATTTCCAATTGAAACATTCCTCGACTTCTTGCGTGTGAGAGGTGTCCTCGGCTCGACTGATATTCTCCATTCGGGTAATGCCTCCGATATGTTGGTGGTTGACCTATCTCAAGCCCCGCCCTCTCTTCTTGATCCTCCAATCACAATCAAGAGAATAGGGTGGGGCTTGATATAGGTCAATTAATGGAGGTTTTCTTTGAAGGTGCATAATTGAATAAACTAATTGTCCTCTGAGGAAAATTTGGTCCCTGGAACTCTTGTTCGAAGCTAGAAATCCTCCTGAAAGTCACTACCAAAGGGTTAACCCTTTCACTGCGACAATACAGAAGGTTAACCCGTTCACTGCCACACAACAAAGGGTTAACCCTTTCACTACCACACTTAACCATGACAGGTCCCGCAGTGTTTACGAACATTCAAAAAGGGCTTACGGTGCCTCAAAATTATTTGGTTATTTTTTTGATGACATAAGATACAATAATTCCAAGTATTACATGAATAGTAAATATGTTTTGTACACTAATTGCAGTTCATGCCAATGTAAACAAATCCCCCTCCCCCGAAAACTGCATAGTGACCCTTTAATCCCCTCCAGGTGAGGTTGTGAATTGTGAAACCACTATTAGTACTTTTCACTGGCGATAAGTCCACCCTGCTGGATTGGGATCTTTTGCTGATATGATGAATAGAAGGAACAAAAATGGTTGTTTGGTAGCAAGCTAACGTTTGTTAGTCAAAGCCTAAATAATGTGCCTTTTCGACCTAGTTTAGCTGACAATAGCAAGGGAGCTGGTATTATTTGCTCTGCTAGCTGGTATGGTAAACACGGTATCTTTATTTTCAAATTTCCCATTGCAAATGCAGTACAAAGGTACAAGAGTACTAGCTCCTGTTCCGATCCAACAGGATGGACTACTCGGTAGTTAGGAGAACCTTAGGCGGGTATTCCAAAAAGATGGATTAGCAAGTATATCAAAATATGTTTAACCAATAAACTAAAAATAAATCCTGAATCCTCTGTTCCACAAACCCAAGATCAAATAATCAATCGCTGAGATTTTTCAGCGTAATCAATCTTAATTATCCGAAGCCTCTCCACTGTTGCTCATTTTGAATTCCCGATCACTTAATTACAGACTGTGCCATGCCTCTTTTTTTGTTTTTAACCAATGGATGGTTGTGGTCAACCTTTTTTGTTTTATTACATTCTACAAAATTGGATTCCACATTTTTGGATTATAAGGGCTATAAAGAAATAGGCTATCTTGACGGTTAAATGAATAGACTTAAGTATTACAATCTGTTGCCAATGTACTTTCCTTCGCTGCCGCCAAAGTATTGCTTTTTACATGTACATGTGGATGTTATCACTGACATTGTACACTTCTTGTTATAAAGTAATTTCTCGTTCTGCGGTGAAGTCCTGAAATGCTTGCTTTGTCCCAACCACGCCATGTCACCATTACTCACAATTAATCACATTTGATTTCATTGGAATCGTCCCGGAAACCAAGCAATAAGGAAGTGCCACATCTCGCTCAACCACGTCTGAGCTCGAGCCTAGCCTGACAATTGTCTTACTTCAACCTTCTGGAATACCCACCGGGGCGGACCGAGAAGGAAGTCTGAGCTCAAAAGACTTATAATATGAACAATGAAATATGTGCAGTACTGAGTAAAGCAATCCTATTTTGTTTAGCAATCATTTCTGGAATTTATCTATCTAGATAACTGTTTCCTTGACTGCCGTTTGAGGTCATATTCACATTGGCGAGACGGTCTTGACCATTTTGTGGTTTAACAACCATGCCAAATTTCTTCTCATTATTTAGACACAGGATCAAGTGTTAAGATTTATTTGTTTGTTTACATTTTCTATGCTAAGATTTGATTTTTAATGTCCTGTTGATTACCATGTTTCTATTTAATTTAATCTTGAAACGATATCTTTTATTCATCTTGAATTTAATCTTGAATGTTGGCTAATGTTTTCCTGTTTTTGATCACAATGATTGTATTAAGATTTTATTTTACGCCAGAAATGTCACACAGTGCAGTTTAAGGCCTAGCTAACCTTAAGCATTTGTTAATAAATGTTACAGCACAGATAATTAGCTTGGTTTCATTATTGTCAACCTTATGTCATTATGTTTTTACATGACCACATATTCTGGATTATGGTTAATAATTATGGTTAAGAATTAGGTTATCTTGATCAAGATTGTAATAAGCAGGTTTATTATTAATTAAACAATCTATTGCCAACGCACTTTCCTTTTCTCTTGCCACGGTATAGATTTTTTTGTAAATATGTCTGTGTAATCATTGTATTTTCTAATTAGTAGTTGCAAAGATGGAGGTCACAATAATTTTTCTCGGGTACATGAAAGCATTTCTGAATTGACCTAAAAATATTTTACTTGTCTGAGGAAAACAAGAGTCACAAGAGAGAAACGTGGGCAGGGTTTGGCATAGGTTAATGGTGCAGTTCCATTTGGGCAAACACAAGGTTACTAATGGAGGCCTTGCATGGAATGTTTGTAGTTCTCTTTCTTCCAGCATGCCTGCCTGTTGTAGCCAACCGCTTTGTACACGGCAATGAAAGAGACGACGGTTGCTATGTGCAATACAATGGTTGCTGCAATATGAAATATATCAACACATAATCATTTGTCGTCTTATTTCTGCATCTAGTTGCAATAGAATAGTAATGCTTTTCCAGTGTTGTACGTGCTCTACCACTGCACAGAAATGAGGTGTTTTCTTTTGAAGGTGGTTACCAATGGTTATAGGCAGCCATGCTGGAAGGACTACAGAAACATCCCTCTATTGGGTGGCATTGCTTTCTGGGAGTAACTCCCTACAAATACAAGAGTGGTCTGACTCAGGTTTTTCATTTAATTTCAAACCATAATGCTGTTTAAACAGAACTGCTGCAGGCAACGATTGAGGTTGCTCCTCCTAAGACAGAAACATAATTTCTGGTAGAAACATTTTAGTTGGTTGACTGTTTCCAACCCAAATGATGAGAGCGGTACGACAGCAGTTTGTCGCGCTATGAGGTGGGGTCTTGAGCAACTTAAAGTAATGGCTTAAAGATTTATTTTTCTCTTGTCCATTTATTTAGTTTGCTTTCTAATTTAAAATATAGTTTGAAACCGTCTACACACAGTAGGCTATGTGTTCTAGCAGAGCTAGTCTCCAGTCGCGAGTCATGGTGCATGTGTGTGGTGGTTTGTCCGACCTATATTATAGCTATGGGGACAATACTATGGTAATTTGACAGTGACTTTCTTCCGACCAAGATGCAAAAAAGAGATAATTTTTTCATGCATACGTTATCCCGTGGTGAATATAAGTATAATTTATTTTATGCTTTGATGGCCAGTAACGGCATTCGTGTTGAACACTACAGAAGCCGATCAGCTGGATGGATATGAAAACATTGTTGGATCAAGCTGAAATTGATGTCAGATAGTCCTTACCTGTGGTCGGGTAAGGCGGCATGGTGGTGTAGTGGTTAACACTGTCGCCTCTCACAGCAAGAAGGTCCAGGGTTCGATTCCCGCTTGGGGACCAGGTTTCCTCGATGCCATGGTACCCAGGTGGGGTATTTCCCAGGTGTGGAGTTTGCATGTTCTCCCCGTGCTCGCAAGGGTCCCCCCCCCCCCCCGCGTCCCTGATGAAGACGGGCAGGAGCACTTGGATTGGTCCCCGGGCGCGGTACCTCGCCGATGCCCTGTCTGCTCCCGGCTGCCCTTGGGGGGAAGGACGACGGGATGGGTTAAGTGCAGAGCTCAATCGCATCGGCGACCCTGAGAAAGACAATGCATGTGTGTGTGTGCCGCCTGAGGGATTTGGGGTGCTTTTTCAATGTATGTGATGGATAGATTGGGG
Organism: Notolepis coatsorum; assembly: GCF_963971535.1. Lineage (NCBI taxonomy): Eukaryota > Metazoa > Chordata > Actinopteri > Aulopiformes > Paralepididae > Notolepis > Notolepis coatsorum. The sequence goes on along the minus strand of NC_140172.1, from coordinate 126,635,984 downwards.
GGACCACAGCTAAAATGGTAGATCGAAATGTGCATGAAAGACGGTGATAGAACGGTGACCAGTGGATTGAATACACTGCCAGCGAGGGTGTTTTGTTTTGCATTCCTTGGAAGAACACAGATAAGAGCGAGTGTACTGTAGGCCCAGAGCGAGGGAGAGGGGTGACCTCTTTAATGCAACAGTAGAGAAACGTTTTGAAGTGTGTGTAAAGGTTAAACGCGGTTGTCATGACAGCGCGTCGCCATGACAACCAGAAGAGGGGCGGGGCTATCGTTTCTACGACGAAGATCTATGAGTCGAACGGTGTTTCCGGGTGTAAGGCAGACTAGAATCTGACCAAGAGCGAGTAGGACTGAGATCACACAGACACTCTCTCCTCTCATTGAGAGGGGGGGGGGGGGGGAGGAAGGATGCCACATCATCGTTAGCTTCGGCTACCACAAGGATGGTCTTGGCTAACGAACAGGCCTGACCACTATTGGACTGAATAACAAAAGGACGATAGACGAACACACCGAAAGATCATTAGAATAGACTCTCCAAGGACGATACAATTTGATAACATCTGATTATGAGGTTCTGTTTATAGCAATAAAACAACGCTTTTCCTCATAAGGTATCTCACGGTGTCGGAGTGTCGAATTCTTACGGAAGTGGAGAATTATTATGGTTTATGGATTGCACTAACGGGGGAGATAAGGATCTTATCTGCCAGTATCGGAGACGTCAGGACCATTAAAATGACACAACGCAGAGGAATTGGATGGAGGGCCAAACAGACGAAGACGTGATACTGGCCAGTTTGATCAGGATCTTACAGTTGGTGCCGTGACCCGGATTATTGCTTGCTTTGAAGTTGCTTGAAAGGAAGAGACTGTGTGCAGTGCCGAGGCGTGAAGGGGTAGCCATGGACGCGAGCCCAGCGAGCGAGCCGAGCAAGGCCGGAGAGATAAACAGCGCCATGGACCCAGCGAGCGAGCCGAGCAAGGCCGGAGAGATAAACAGCGCCATGGACCAGAACAACTGACGGTGAAAAGATAAAGTGAGTCTCAACAACTTCACAAGCCAATAAGAAAACGAACAATAGTGTATCCGTAAACGTAATTAGTTTGACACAGAGAATGCCAGCTGTAATAGTGTGTTTGAATAACAGCAGAGCGGCACGGGTTTTAGTTTTGAAAATCGAGAGTCTTATCTACAGAGCACAGAAGCCACTGTATAGGAGATGGGAAGGGAGGCAAAGGGGAGATGTTCATTCAATTAAAGGGGCAACATCGTATTTAGTTTGATTACTGTTCAAAACGCAGGAAGCGGGAAGCGGGACTGTGGCGTGAAGGGAGCAGTGAACAAACGTTATGGGTGTGGTCGGTAGCGAGAGAATGTTTGAGGCAGTAAAGGGACGGTGTGAAAAAAAAGGAAAAAAATTGGCCGCAGAGCCACGAGGAGATTAGAACCGGGAAGTGACACGTCAACCAATCCTCTAGACTGAGTTTGGCCGCTATCTAGGGGGGGCAGTGGGATAATACAGGCAAATGGAGGAGGAGTAGGTCGCCACCTAGTGGCGGAGGGGGGGGTAGTGCTGGGGAGTTTCCATTACCCATAGGGGAATATTTAGAGTTTAATTGCGGAGGGGGGGGGGGTAGTGCTGGGGAGTTTCCATTACCCATAGGGGAATATTTAGAGTGTAAGTTAATTAAGGAGTTTAATTTTTTCAAAATTACCAACTGCTTGTGTGTATACACGGTGGTGTATGTGAGAACTTTGTAAAGGAACTCAAAGTGTAGTATAGAGCGACGGGACAGCTCCAGGGTGACGGTAGACAGCCCCGTAGGGTATATAGAGCGACGTGACAGCTCCAGGGCGACGGTAGACAGCCCCGTAGGGTATATAGAGCGACGTGACAGCTCCAGGGCGACGGTAGACAGCCCCGTAGGGTATAGAGCGACGGGACAGCTCCAGGGTGACGGTAGACAGCCCCGTAGGGTATATAGAGCGACGTGACAGCTCCAGGGCGACGGTAGACAGCCCCGTAGGGTATAGAGCGACGGGACAGCTCCAGGGCGACGGTAGACAGCCCCGTAGGGTATAGAGCGAGGTGACAGCTCCAGGGCGACGGAGACAGCCCCGTAGGGTATAGAGCGACGGACAGCTCTGTTGTATGTTAGATGATAGTACGAGTACGTATGTGAGTTAGGGGCAGGGAACCAACCTGCTCTGTTGTATGTTAGAGCGATGCTCGGTTGTATGTTATTATCATAATAATAATATCGATATACAGGTTAATTAAATAGTTTAATTATTGAATGGGTTAAATAAGAATTGCACAGGGAGATGAGATGCGGTTTAATTAAATAAGTTTAATTATGAAATAAGAGGGAGTTCGATCTCCAGTGGGGCCTTCTCACACCTAATAAATAGGCAGAGTCTTGAGGGGACACGTCACCAGAAAGAACTGGCGCGCGCTGGGGGTCACCCGTGGGACAAACGTAGAGCGCCGAGTGGGTATCGTTTAGCTGCTGGTGTCACACCGGAAGACAACAAAACAGGTAACAGCCCTGTAGGATTAGATATGGGTGTTGAGAAGGTGGGGGACTAATAGAGAACAAATAGCGCCATGGGCTGTAGGACACTCACACCGTCCAACAGTCTGAAAGGGCGTGGCCATGGCAGGGGCTTGCAGAGGAAAAAATATATAGAGAACGAGCTGCAGGCCCAAAGCCACGGTAGACTAATAGAAAACACAGGGTCGAGTGTACAGGAAAACTGCCGGCGTGGTGTTTCTGCTTTCAGAGTCTGGAGAGGGCCGACGGCGGTGGAGATGAGCCTCAACCAAGATGACCGACGGGGCGGAGACGGCCAACGGGGCGGAGACGGCCAACGGGGCGGAGACCAGCGGTCGCAGGCGGTGTTGCCCAGGGGAGAACGAGGCGGACATCGGAGGGGGTTTCCCTGCGGAGACGCTGTTTAGAGAGCGTTTTGGAACAACAGAGCACGGGCGGTGAATCATGGACAAACAGGGACTTCCTTTCAGAGTCAATCAGGAGATCGAGAGACGAGACAACAGCGAGAAGTCCGGTGTTCATTGATTAGGAGTATGAGATATAAATGGAGTATTCATATAGAAGATATATGTATAGAAGGATATATATATATATATAGAAGGTAGATAAGAGGGGAAACAGTAAAACAACAGGATGGAATTATTGGGAGCAGACAGAGGAGCTCTAATTGTTATGAGTCGTTGGATGTTGTTGGTGTTGGTGGTCGGTTTCGGTTCCCTTTGTGCACGAAGGGGGGCGCAAACAGACATCAGGCAGCAAGATCACTGGGTTGACCGTGGGCCGTCTTCGTTTCTTGTGCACGAGAGACGAGGTTGGTTTGCTTCAACCATAGGCAATTTTTGGCATAATTAATTGAAAAACCAAATAATGATTTATGATTCTGAAGGTTGATTAAGAATCAAAGGGGGGAATGAGGGATTTGGGGTGCTTTTTCAATGTATGTGATGGATAGATTGGTGGGACCACAGCTAAAATGGTAGATCGAAATGTGCATGAAAGACGGTGATAGAACGGTGACCAGTGGATTGAATACACTGCCAGCGAGGGTGTTTTGTTTTGCATTCCTTGGAAGAACACAGATAAGAGCGAGTGTACTGTAGGCCCAGAGCGAGGGAAAGGGGTGACCTCTTTAATGCAACAGTAGAGAAACGTTTTGAAGTGTGTGTAAAGGTTAAACGCGGTTGTCATGACAGCGCGTCGCCCTGACAACCAGAAGAGGGGCGGGGCTATCGTTTCTACGACGAAGATCTATGAGTCGAACGGTGTTTCCGGGTGTAAGGCAGACTAGAATCTGACCAAGAGCGAGTAGGACTGAGATCACACAGACACTCTCTCCTCTCATTGAGAGGGGGGGGGGGGGGGGGAGGAAGGATGCCACATCATCGTTAGCTTCGGCTACCACGAGGATGGTCTTGGCTAACGAACAGGCCTGACCACTATTGGACTGAATAACAAAAGGACGATAGACGAACACACCGAAAGATCATTAGAATAGACTCTCCAAGGACGATACAATTTGATAACATCTGATTATGAGGTTCTGTTTATAGCAATAAAACAACGCTTTTCCTCATAAGGTATCTCACGGTGTCGGAGTGTCGAATTCTTACGGAAGTGGAGAATTATTATGGTTTATGGATTGCACTAACGGGGGAGATAAGGATCTTATCTGCCAGTATCGGAGACGTCAGGACCATTAAAATGACACAACGCAGAGGAATTGGATGGAGGGCCAAACAGACGAAGACGTGATACTGGCCAGTTTGATCAGGATCTTACATGCCCATTGCATGTCCCATGTTGTTGCATGCCAAATAAAGACGTCTCTAAAGAGGTCCTGCATTATTATATTATTATTCCAAAAAGAATATTCCAATTGTCTGATTGCGATTTCCAGTATTGGTGTCCATCTGGTCCCGGACATAATTTGGCACAACTTATGGATAGAGTGTGCCAGAAGCGTTTCGAAGTGGTCAGATGAAACCGACTTACTAAATGGCTCTGTCTAAATATAGCGCCCGGAGACATTTGAGTGTAACACAGAGTTAGATATAAGGTTTCAAAGGGTGGGCGACACTGCCATCTAAAAATATCTAATAAAAGAAAAAACGACCAAAACCATATCTCGGGTCTGGCAGCCAACGCATGGCGAGTTAACCCGAGATATCTCGGGGTCTGGCAATTAAAGAGTTAAAAAAAAAAATTTAATACTAATAAAAATAATCATCTATATCGAATGATATGAACATTTGTATCGTGATATACCATGATCACATTTTTGGCCATATCGCCCAGCTCTACGTTGCCACATGGTAGCCATCTTGCGTGGGTGGAGCACGCCCACTTATAACATGCATGTCTATGGTGCATGTACTATTGAAATAACCATAGCTTGCTAAATTTTCAACCATTTGGTTTGTTAAAAACGTCAAGAGATGTATACTACATAGTTATAATGGACTTTCATATGAAAATATATATTTTTTAATAAAGATTCTTCCAAGCAAGAATCATAGCCACATTAATAATGTGCTATCCAGAGCCTGCAGAATAATGAAAAACCCTCACCACCCAGTGGCGGCTGGTCATAGAGGGCGCTAGGGCACCGCCCCCCCTGCTGGAAAGAAGAAGAAGAAAGAAGAATAGAAGTGGTTTTGGTTCTGGGCGCTAGACATATGCGCCCACTGACTGCGTCACTGCGCAACGCAGCCAATAGAAAAATGGACAGAGCAACATAAATGGACCCTCTGGTGTTGTGATCGTGGTATTCACTGACCTTTGGGAAGTATTTTGACATGTACATGGGTACCTTGGTCGTGTAGTGTATATTGTAGACCAGGCCCATTGCAAGTTGCTGTACTCTGTCGTCTACTCTAAGCCATCCTAGGTTGTCAAAGTGGGCAGGGGTGAGGTGGGTTCTAGAAGTAAGGTCAAGCAGTATTCTGACCAGTTTGTTTTGAGATGTTTGTAATTTTGTTTTTAGTGCCTTTGAGGTGCTTTGGTACCATGAGGTGCAAGCATAGTCGTAGTACCCTTGAATGAGCTCCTGTCAGAGTCTTCAGGGTATTCTTGTTTACCAGAGAGGAGATCCGGTACAAGAATCGAGTTCCTTGGTTGACTTTTTTTTAATACATTGGATGCCATTTTGTCACAGGAAAGATTAGCCTCTAGGATGGAACCCAGGTAGGTAATTTCATCTTTCCTTGTGACAATATTGTCACCCACTGTAACTGAGAAGCCGTCGGTCTTGCTGAGTTTGTTATTTGAACCGAAGAGAATGGACTCTGTTTTGCCCATGTGTAATGATAGTTTGTTATCAGCGAGCCATATGCAGATTTTACCTAGTTCCGAGCTGAGGGTTTTTTCAACCTGTAACTTGTTCTTGTCGGAGACCAGCAGGGCTGAGTTGTCCGCGAACAGGAACAAGTTGCAGTCACAAGCTGACGACATGTCATTTGCATAAATTAGGAACAGTAGCGGTCCTAGTATGCTTCCTTGTGGAACACCACAGCTCACTGGGAGGGGAGGGCGATAGGGTACCGTTTACCTCCACCATCTGTTCTCTCCCCTCCAGGTAGGATTGCATCCAGCTCACTGATAGACTATCAAAACCAATTGCTTTTAGCTTGTCAATCAGAATGGTGTGATTGACAGTGTCGAAGGCCTTTTGTAGGTCCAGCATGACAATGCCGCAGTATTTGCCCACGTCCACCTCTTGTTTGATGTGGTCGTTAAAATAGAGAAGGCATGTGTCAGTGGAGTGGGATGTTCTGAAGCCAGATTGGAATTCGTAGATTAGATTTCTTTCCGCGAGGTACTTTTCGACCTGTTTGTATACTATTTTTTCCATGACTTTCGAGATGGAGGTAAGGATAGAAACAGGACGGTAGTTGCCTGGGTCTAATTTTGCTGCCCTTTTTGTGCTGGGGTGTTACTCTCGCAATTTTGAAGTCATTGGGGACGTGTCCCTGTTTTATGGAGAGGTTTATTATGTGTGTGATGACTGGGGTGATGGCGGCTGCTGAGTCTCTGAGGAATTTGGAGGGGATGCCAGTGGCCTTGTTCGGTTGGAGGGCGCTCAGTTTTTTGAGTACCTCATCTGTTGTTACCATTTCCAGTTTGAAGTCGTCTTTGTGGACCCCTAGGTTCTTGTAGTATGCTACTATGTGTTCTACCCCATAATGCCCTGAGTGGGAGGGTAGTTTGCTTACCAGTGTTGTGGCTGTTTGTGAAGAAAGTGTTTAAGTAATTGGCTACATCCAGCTTGTCTGTGATGAGCGTGTTGTCCGTCTTTATGTTTATGTTTGAGGTCTATTTGTTTGTTAGATGCTCTAATGCTGCATCTAGTGGCTGCATTTTAAAATCTGGAATATTGCCACCTTAAGCAATGATCATGTTCACCAAATGTTCATGTTACAAAATGAATACCAATAGTTGTAAGGCTCTGTCTTAACCACTAGAATAGATGGAGCTGCCGCTACTGACACACACAGCCACGACTGCTGTCCCCTAGTTACCCAAATGAACTACCGGTATATAATAATAATAATGCATTTTATTTGAAGTCGCCTTTCAAATCACCCAAGGTCACAGTACAGGGTTAGAAACAAATACAATTACACAGTAAAAACACAATATTACAAAGGTACACATAGGGAAGCAGTTCTAATAAACTTGAACAAATGTGTTTTGAGACGGGAAACAAAGGTGGAGAGGTTGTCTATTGTGCGGATGTCTTGTGGTAGGGAATTCTAGAGGCGGGAGAAGGCTCTGGATCCAATGGTAGTCAGACGGGAAGCGGGAGTGACCAGTTGTAAGGAGAGAAGGATCTGAGTGACCGAGAGGGAGCGTAAGACTGGAGAAGTTCTGTAAGATAAGGAGGGGCTAAGTTATGGAGGGCCTTGAAGTTGAGTAGTAATATATTGTAGTCAGTGCGTGACTTAACAGGCAGCCAGTGAAGTTGGTGGAGAACCGGACTGATGTGGTTGATGGTATATAATATTATTAATAATATGAATCTACAAGGAAGCTAACAATACCTCAGAAGTAGGGATGTCCGATATTATCGGCCTACCGATATTGGCATAAAAATGTGATATCGGAAAATATCGGTATCGGTTTAAAAAAAAAAAAAAAACGTTTATTTAATTTTTTTTAACATTTATTTAACCTTTATTTACCCAGGCAAGCAAGTAAGAACAAATTATTATTTTATTTATTGTCAAAGTATGCATAATGTTGTGTTAATTATACGACAAGAGATATGTAATATTACCTGAAATTATTTCGTTTTTTGGGGGGCGAAAAACCCTGCATATATCGGTATCGGTTGATATCGGTATAGAAAATTAAGTTGGACAATATCGGTATATCGGTATCGGTAAAAAAGCCAATATCGAGCAGAAGTATGGTATTTAGACATGGTCCTCAAAGTGAATGAAGCGGATGACGAGCAGGACCCCGGGGAGGAATGGTGGTGTTGACAGCAGATGACAGGGACACCAGTGGTACTTGTAGATGCACTTAGAGGTAAGACTGCTGAAACTATAGTGAATTATCCAACTGATTCACCGTCTATGCAGCACTGGCTTTGTATATCAAGGTGACATCGCAAATCAGTAGGTCCTCTGAGCCTCTTTCTAGATCTGAGTGGTGCAAGGTCACACATCTTGACTGAGCTGCACAGGGACTTGTTCAGGGTTCCTACAGTCATGGGAAATCTGGAAAAGTGATGTTTTCCAGGCCTAGAAAATGATGCATAGTTGTTTAGTCAATGTCAATTTGGTCAAATAGTAGCTTTGCTGCTGGTAGAGATTCTTATCTTTGAAGGAATAGTGACCCAAATAGATTGTTGTAGCTGGCCAAAAATAAAACCTAGGACATTCTGAATGACAGTTTTGGAGATATTGTGAATATTATGGATTCCCACCGCAGCAGAATCTAGATTTGAACGTGATAACTCAAATAGCTTTCATTCAAATTTGCGGTGCACATTCATGATCCATAGAAGAAGATACCTGTTGATTTTGGTGACCCCATGACCTTTCTCCCAGTGCCACCATCAGGCTAAACCTTTAAATGAGTGTATCTCCTGATCCATTAGTCATGCAGTCGTGAAACCAATATCCAGAGATGTGTCTACTCATGGACAACACATTTGCCATGAGGAACTTTTTAAAGAAGTTTTAAAAACACTTTTTTTCTCCGACTCCCCTAGCACATTCACCTGATTCTCACCAAACTTGGTGTGGAATCTGGGGACTAACATCTTTAGATCATTGATAGGCCAAACTATAATGACAGGCCAAATTTCAGGTAGTGGTTCATTACTTGTGAACGCGCTCTCCGAATTCCACCAAACTATAGGTTTGCCTTGAAATAGCAAGGAAGCCGTTCTGCTTCTGAGTCATCTTGCCTCACGGTGGCACTGTTCTCATAAAACTAACTCCTCAGTGGCTCACGGTCAAAAGGTGGATTGAGAATTAGGTTCGGGGATATACCTGCTGTTGGCCACCGGCAGCAAATATATATATATATTTTTTTACTGTCTTTTGTGGATATTTGTCATCATTTAAAAATGTTCCTTTTTGACAGCATTTCTTTGTAGGATTGGCCTCATGTATATTAGAAATGTGTTTAGATTGAAATGGCCCTTATACTTATTTCCTTTATTCCACTCAGACATAATTAAATTAAAGAGCCCTCTCTCCTGTGTCTCTCCTATTCTGTCTCCCTCTGCCTTCCTACTGTCTCAATAAAGAACCCTCTCTCCCGTGTCTCCTACTCTGTCTCCCTATGCCTTCCTACTGTCTCAATAAAGAACCCTCTCTCCTGTGTCTCTCCTACTCTGTCTCTCTCAGCCTTCCTACTGTCTCAATAAAGAACCCTCTCTCCCGTCTCTCCTACTGTCTCCCTCTCAGCCTTCCTACTGCCTCGATAAAGAACCTCCTCTCGTGTCTCCCCTACTCTGTCTCCCTCTCAGCCTTCCTACTGCCTCGATAAAGAACCTCCTCTCATGTCTCCCCTACTCTGTCTCCCTCTCAGCCTTCCTACTGCCTCGATAAAGAACCTCTCCTGTGTCTCCCCTACTCTGCCTCAATGATTGAGTGAGTGCATGCTTACAAACTGTTTTGCCTGTTTTATTGCAACACTACTATCACCGACATCTAAGAAGGGAGATCCCCCCTTGAATGGCCCTTCTAAGGTTTCTCTCCTCCACATTGCCTGTGGTGCATTTTTCCCTATTGCTAGGTTTTAGTGAGTTTTTCCTTACCTTCACGTGGGGTATGTCTGGGAGTGTTGCATTTATTTTATTTATTTAAAATAGTTTGGACTTTATGGTGTTTTTGTGTTCTTGATTTATTGTGATGTTTCTTCTTGACTTGTTTAAAGAAGACGTGTCCGGCCCATGGGGACATTAACGTGTGTTGTCAGCCCTTACAAATACATTTGATTTGAATAAAGAGAAAAGAAGGATCTGCCCACTCTCCTTTAAAATAAATAAATACAACAATCAAAATAGTTTAATTGGTGGTAGTTGATATATTTGAGAAAGAGAAAAATGCTACTATTGTAGACTTATCCCACAAAAAGGGAAACGCAGACATACTGAGCAATGTGAATTATTACCATTTCAATATCAGGGACTGAACTTTATTCACAGAGGGAAAAGGTTCCATGTCACTGCTGGTGTTTTGAGTTCAACAAGGGGCCACAGGGAGAAAACCTTGAACAGTGAACTACTGACCAAATAAATGCAAATACTGAAAAATCCATGATACGGTGCTTCTGTCAGCTACAACAAGAACAGTGTGATTGTAGAATATACAGTACACTTTCAGAATAGAATGATATATGATAACTATAGACAGAGGCATATATTACTCTCGCAAACGATATAAGTCTTATAGTCTTTGTGTTTTGTGCAATGTTCAACAACAGCTTAGATAGAACCATACATTTTGGCAAAAGGAAATGTTACTGTCTGAATGCGAGCTCATTGGCCATATTCACACACGGCGACCATTTTGCTCTTACGTCGCGCATGGTTTGGGATTTCTTTCTTTTCGCCCTGTTCCCGGGTGTAAAGGAATCCCAACCCGAGCGCGATGTGAGAGTAAATATGGTTGCCGTGTGATCGTGGTCAGTTGGGAAGAGACAAAAGAGAACAGTTTTCAGTGCTACAATTTACCAAGCCGTATGTACAGTGAAATTTGGCAAAGAGAGTGGACAGTTCAAATGCACCAATTAGAAAAATAATTTGTAGAAGAAAGAATTATGTAGAAAATCAAAATCAAAAATAAATTAAGTTCTTTGAAAAAATAAATACAGCAAACAACATGTAGACAACCTTGTGCTATTGACGTTTTGAAAGTCATACAGTTCGCTACTTACCATGACCTCCTAGCGTAAAACAACGTACTCTAATGTCAAAGTCATCTAGTTTATTTTGAAGTGCTGCAAATCGTAAGCATATAATGAAATAGCATGGTATATACATCCATAGTATATACACTGAAATATGCATATGTACAACTGTATAAGGTTGTAGATATGAATACACGACAGTGCAAGTAATAGTGGGGGTCACACCCGTTATGGTTCGACTTGGGAAAAGTGATGACAAAGACTCTCGGTAGTGGGAAGCTACTGTAGCTAATGTCCAGTGGTTAAGTAGTGCTAGTTTATATGTTCAATAAAAAACATCCTGGTGATATGAACCGCCAGTATCTTGTGCTTGTGCTTCTTAACGCTTATCTTTGGGGTAACGGTACCCACAGAAGAAAAAGGATAAAGCCATCACTTTCTTTTCCTCTTTTCCTAAGTCAGTTCATTTTATGAATGATGGACAATGAGAAAGAGATGCAGTGATGTGAGATGTGTGTGTGCAGGGAACTGATAAGTTGCAGGCACACTTTCTTTTAAAATGTCATAGTATTTTGTGTTTTACTGACGTGGTGAATTGTACGTGGTGCTATATGCGCCCTGGCGTGTGATGTAGTGGTACAATGGAGTGGATAAAGGATGTGATACAGTGGTAAAATAAAAGGCAGTAAACTATGAGTTCTGACCGGTGATAATAGTGACACAACAAAAGGTGGGTATGACTCTTAATGCAAAATTCACATCGATTGCTGTCCAACAGCAGCGAAACAGGGAGATTCAATTCACTGCCTCTGGGGAGTGGGGAGGGGCGGAGCCTGGACCACTACTGTCATAATCCTCTGCCAATCACAAGTCACCACTTCACGACTAGAACAGTGATGATGGCACGACGAATCAGGAGGTTGAATACTTTTCACAGGATTTCATTCTGTTCCTAAAGGAACTGCACTGGTCCTTTTGACGTGTGTGTTCCGGGTCCTTCTTTCCTTGATGTAAAAGTCAAGACGCTTTTCTTTATTCATAATCTTTTATTCTTTTCTGCCGATTCACCACTACCATAGGCTTCCGCTGTATCTGAAAAACCACATAAACTATTAGAACTGACCACATCTGACTGAAAACAACTGAGGCGTGTGTATCTTCCTGAAAAGTTGTAGTTGTTCCCCTGAAAGGTTGCTCTACACATTTTCAGATATACTGGAAGCCAATGGCGGGGGTGAATCGGCAGAGAATAACTACCAAATGTTTCAGTAACGGTTAAGAGATTATGAGAAAAAAGGGCGCCTTCATTTTTTTATCAAGGCAAGAATGACTGGGAGTCTGCATGTCAAAAAGACTGGTATGGTCCTTTTAACAACTTGTAAAACCGGTTAATGCTGGTAAAAAATAAAAAAATTCAAATATTTATTGATGAATGTGGTCTCTTTTTCAGATTAGTGTTTGATCAAGCTAGTTGCCTCCCTGATGTGTCGCTACAGAGCGTATCTGTCCATCTATGTTTTAAATGCCTCCCTGCCGCCGGGAAAAGCAGACAGCAGTGGTCCCCACCCCACCTACCCAACCTCCAATGTAGTTTCTTCCCCCTCAAATGTATATACTCTCTTTTTAGACTCTTTTTGTACTCATAAACAGTACTGTATATTTGTAGATCTGGTATGTCATAAATGTCTAGATGTAACAGTACTGTCTATCTGTATGTCATATATGTTATGATGAATTTAAAATGGGGGACCATGATGTAAACAAGTCGAAAGTCTTTCTCTGGTCTGCATCCCCTTAACAATTGTGTGTATTGAGCTGTACTGTATTGTACCCATTCTGCAATCTGTTAATACAATTTTCAATCAATCAATCAATCAGTCAACCTGCTATTCGACCTGCTGTTCGCTGGTATCGGTGTGAATTTGGCATAAGGAGAGCTGTGCTGAATTTAACCCTTGCACTGAAGAACCATATGAGACCGTTTTGAAATGTCTTGGACCGCCCCTGTACTTTTAAAATCAATCCAAATCACTTGGGAGTGTGAATGTGATATACCACCGGAACGTATCCGGCCTCTACTGTCTTTTAACTATAAATGAAGACAACACTCTTAACTTACCATCTTTAGATAATAACGTTTGAAAACATTGTTCCTCTGAAAACGTCAAACAGACTTATATGGTTCTTCGTCTGAGGTAATAAATAATACAACAGGCAGTTTTCAGCCAAGCAATCTGACTCATCAAATAGGCATCGAGCCACGCAGAGTGATACTGACTGCTAAGCAAATGCCTCGTGGGAACCAGGGAGCCTCCTGGATTTTACTCTCACTACAAGAAGAAAACCTGCACACTTGTCTTGGTAACGGTTATATAAAAGCGGTAGTGTCCGGCAGGGCGTTCTTTAGGCTGTGCCTGCAGCATGCCCTCCAGGGTCTTGGGTTGCATTGGTAACACAGGTTATATTTCCCCAGCACACACATACAAAGTGTTAAAGACACAATGAGTAGAATTATCCTCCTACGAACATAATTCCTCGTCACTTAAAATAAGTGTCTGGTGTTTGTCTGCAGAGACTCCTCCTTCTGGCTGGATCTTCTTTCTTTCTTTCTATTTCTCTGTGTTCGGGTCTTTTCTGTGACGCCAACCTTTGGGCAACGAGTGCACGTTATTGCGTGACGTATCCCCTCCCCGCATGGATTGCACCTGATTGGATACACGCTAGCGGGACGGTCCGTGGTTCCTCTGCTACCGTTTTCAAAAAGAAAGCGGCGGCGCTCGGCTTGTCAGCTCTCTCTTTTTCTACACAAAGTTGAACCTGAAATATGTTTCTGACACCATGTCGCTAGATCTTGAGTCGTATGTGATCCGCGGTGCCTAGTTTGAACGTTTTATCGACGTCAACGTCAAATAATGACGTTTCAGCCTATACAGTATGAACAGACATTGTTTCAGTGGTGCGTTAGTGACGTCTAGAGACCGAAAACGACAAATTCTGCCTTTAAAAAGTATTAAGAGTTAAAGATGTGTCAGTAGCCAGCCACACATATTGTGTAATTTCTTATAATGACATTTTCATACGTCATAAAATTTCATGCACGTATAAATAACACCTTCTGATGTGTGCGGACCACCGACCTCTATGGGCGCGGGCCGTGGGTCAACACAACCTGTGTCCGTTCAAAACATACTTTTTATTTCACGTGTAAACTATGAACTCTATAATGTAGATCACGGCCCGTATTTATCGAAGTGACTTAAAGTAGGAGCGCTGATCCGAGACCAGATCGGCTCATAAGTATGTAGTAAGGTGTATAGAGTCATGTGACTTAAACCGCTGATCCTAGATCAGTACTCCTACTCTTAGAAGCGCGATGAACGGGGTGTGATCTGTCTCTCGGAGCTGGTGCTTTCCCCCTGGCCTACTACTGCAGGTAGCGGTAGACCTTGAAACAGTGGTTGCCGGAGTCGGCCACGGCTACATGTCCGTCTGAGGTGAGGGCGAGGCCCTGGGGCCCGTAGAGAGGGTCCGCCGACGTGTTGATGTAGGACAGGAACGAGCCTGTGCTGTCAAACACCTGCAGGAGACAGAGACAAAACACATGCCTTTACTATGGAAAACCTGAGGCAGACAGAGACTAAACACATGTATTTACTATGGAAAACCTGAGGCAGACAGAGACTAAACACATGTATTTACTATGGAAAACCTGAGGCAGACAGAGACTAAACACATGTATTTACTATGGAAAACCTGAGGGAGATGAGTAAAAAACATGTATTTACTATAAAAAACCAAAAACATAAACATGTCGGAGCTGTTCTGAAACCGATTTTAGTTAGGATCAAGGAAAGTAGGTTACTTCAGATATTGAAATTGCATTCAAAATCTAGTTGTTCGCCGTGTCACCCTCTGTCGTCAAAAAGACAGATACATGTACAGATTTTAAATCAAAACAAAGCATTACCACAAATAATTAAAAGTAACTAAAGACTATCATGCTAATCTTTGCTAACCCAAGGCAGGAACAAACAGTTACCGTAATGGTTAAATGCCTCTTTATGGAAAAAGTTTGGGATTATTTCAGTTACTTTAGCAACAGCAATCAAATGTGTATGAAATGTCACTCTTGACAGCATCGATGTAGCCTACATTACTTTTATTATTACAAGTTGAGTTTTAAAAAAATGGGTTGGTTCCCTATTGATGGCCCAGCAGAACTAATGAAGAACGCAATGAAAGGAGTCATCGTTTGTCATCAATCAGACACGGCTTCTTCAATTCCTGATCCTGAACCTTCTCTTTAAAGGTGCTGTAAGTGGTATTTCTTTAATTAGTGTTAAATACCTCTACAGTCTGACAGCCATCACTGATAGTGTTTGGTCAGTAACATGGGTCTCCCAGTCCCTCCGCTCTGCAGTAAACAGACATTTCTTCTTCTTGCCAAGCCAGATTTGCTTACTGCACTGACAGTTTATTTTACCCGTTTAAAGCATATTTGCTTAAAATTAAGTTCTTGTTTTTATTTCTTATTTTTGTCATTTTTTTTTAGAGTGGATGAAATGTATGTTTACTGCGGAGTGGAGGGACTGGGAGACCCATGTTACTGACGACTAGACACGCTATATCAGTGATGGCTGTCAGACAGTAGAGCTATTATTTTAACATGTAGACCACTGTATTTTAACAAGCCAATACCACTTACAACACATTCTTCTAGCACATCCTTACAGTCTCACCTGTATCCTGCTGTTACCCCAGTCTGCTACGATGATGTTTCCGTTGGCGTCCACAGCCACCCCGGTGGGAGCGTTGAACTGCCCGTTGCCCTCGCCGTGGGAGCCGAACTTGAACTGGAACTCTCCATCTGCGTTGTACACCTGGAGACAGGAGGTCCACAAGGACGCGTCAGTGATGATGTCACACCGCGAGGTCCACGAGCCCAGTGTCTGCCGCGTAACGCAACCCACGCGATCCGCTGCATCATCATTGTCGACAAAGTATCATCCATATGGTGAACCGTGTCGCAAAAATACCGATTCTTCTTTGGATCCTTAGGACCGTGAAACCCGTTCAAAATCCAATTGAATATTTCCAGAAATACACAAGAAATATACAAGTGTCAATATATATACCTATACCTATTAATAGCATTTTTTTTATATATTTCTTTGCAACTTCTACAGAAAAATGTGAGTACACAAGTTCAAGTTCAACACAAATTCAGCCCTATGTTACTCTATTTCATTAGCACTAAAAGTGAATTTCCTTTTTTTGCATTAGTAACCTCAGAGTGTTATCATTTAAAAGAGACCAGGCTCATGCATGTGCTATAAGTATAAAGTATAAAGATAAGCTTTGCAAAAAAAGTATGCAGGTTCAAGTAGGAAAAAAAATTCCCACTTTTAAGAGGTTAAAGGAACACAGCCTCCAGCAACGGCAGAGTGGTGGTGGCCGACAGCAACAATCAGTGCATACAGGTGAGAGGACAGAGCCCTTTCAGAATAGATCTATAGTGTGGTTCCACCTGGGATTTCCCCAATTGTAGTCACCCATTGAAGATCAAAACTACGTATTACAGCCAAACCGTATTGTGATACACGCCAACATAATGGGAAATGTGCTTACAGTCTTCTCCAGAGTCAGACAAGATGATAGATACCAATTTCCTCTCTGTGTGTTCAGTAGAAAGCTATCCGGCTGAAAGCTAGCCTAGCTTAGTGCAAATTAATGGAAGCAGATACGGATCAGCTAGCCTAGCTCAAAACCCCGGGAGAGGTGTTTTTGGCCAACAGTTAGGCTCGCTGATCTGTATCCGCTTCCATTAATTTGTGCTAAGCTAGGCTAGCTTGCAGCCGGATAGCTTTCTACTGAACACAGAGAGGACATTGGCATCTATCTTCTTGTCTGACTCTGGAGAAGACAGTAAGCACATTTCCCATTATGTTGGCGTGTATCACAAAATGATCCCTCTTTTCATTTGCATGGGTTCTTACCTTCACAGAATGATTGTGGAAATCCGTCACAACAATTTCATTCTTGTTGTTCACTGCAACAAAGTGCGGACCTGTGTAAAGAGAGGAGCATGCTGTTCATGTATTTACTGGCCATGGCATCCACTAAGAAATTAGATAAATTCCCGTCACTCGCACCATTCCCCCTAGTTATTACAGGGCTGTTTCCATCAAAAGCTCAGTAGTATCCAAATCCAATCACGACTTGGGTCTAATGTTTTGCACCGTATGAGTTTATTGTGTGGGTTGCACCGTTATCACCATCAGTGTTAGGGGGGGGGGGTGTTCTTTTAAGTAAGTTGTTATGCTAATAAGATATTATAGTATTTCCATTCAGTTACCTTTGTGTTACCTCCTCGTTAGATGTTGCACATGTTGTAGATGTTACTGGTCGTTGTTAAAGGGATATTTTGCACATGTTGTAGATGTTTCTGGTCGTTCTTAAAAGGGATATTTTGGACATGTTGTAGATGTTACTGGTCGTTGTTAAAGGGATATTTTCCACATGTTGTAGATGTTACTGGTCGTTGTTAAAGGGATATTTTCCACATGTTGTAGATGTTATGGTCATTGTTAAAGGGATATTTTGGACATGTTGTAGATGTTACTGGTCGTTGTTAAAGGGATATTTTGGACATGTTGTAGATGTTTCTGGTCGTTGTTAAAGGGATATTTTGGACATGTTGTAGATGTTTCTGGTCGTTGTTAAAGGGATATTTTGCACATGTTGTAGATGTTTCTGGTCGTTGTTAAAGGGATATTTTGCACATGTTGTAGATGTTTCTGGTCGTTGTTAAAGGGATATTTTGCACATGTTGTAGATGTTACTGGTTGTTCTTAAAGGGATATTTTGGACATGTTGTAGATGTTTCTGGTCGTTCTTAACACTTTGAGTGCCACTCACAGCTAATCTCGGGTTTACGATTGTGACATTGAAAGCCACGTCACGGCTTTTCTCGGATTTTTTTAATTTTCTTTTTATTAGCGATCTGAAATCATATTGCATCACGCGAGCCTACCGTTGGAGATCAAGAGGCCGCCGGTGATCAGATGTGAAAAAAGCGCCCCCTATCGTCTCCCAGATGGTAAATCACCCTTTTGGAATGGACTCAATGAAAGTGGATGGGGGAAAAAAATATTCCAGTCCACATTTTCCAGTCCACTGATGCAGCCGGAGTTACCAGAGTTCATTCTGGAGCCTCTGAGCCGCGGCGAGCATGGGTTATACTGTACACACGTCGGATCAATATACTTATCGATTTTTTCTAATGGTGATCAGGAATTGGAATATACCATTTGGATACCATCTGATGTCAGGTAAGGAATCTATGTTATCAGTGTTAGGATAATCAGACTCGTTTTTATAGAGATATAAGCGTTTCCACTATATGTGATATGGCTGTTTCACTGTAAAAGCCATGAGGAAATAATAGCAGCGATTATCAGCGCACGGCACGAGCGTGCGTGCGCACACATATACTATCGACCATCTAGCGTTTATTTGAAAACGATTCATAAATAGACCGACAAATGATAACGTTCTGGAATATTCCAGTAAAAGGCGATTATCAGGGAATGTGGTGTTTTTTCTTCGAAACCGAGTGGTTTTCAAAATGCTATAAAAAGGAAATGAAGCGATAAAAACACAATCTGCTTTGCCAATGTTGACTGGAAAATGATTCTTTGATAAGCGATGGGCAGATTAGACACATATCATAATTTAAAACATAGATTAGGCGATATTAACGTTACATGGGCCGTGGACCGTGGCATCAACGGGGTAAAAAGGAAAACACGGCGTGGCGCTCAAAGTGTTAAAGGGATATTTTCCACATGTTGTAGATGTGTTACTGGTCGTTCTTAAAGGGATATGTTGGACATTTATAATTCATGTGGTTATTTTCCTTTCCTCAACTAATCATACAAGTAAGGCCTATGAACCTGTAATGTATGATACGATGTACGGTCTGTGACCATAGAATATATAAACATGGCTGACTGTGAGCTTCCCATTTTGGAAAAGGACATGTGTCGTGTTTCTTCTAAGGCTACAGCAGGTGGCGTTGGGTGGTATTGCAGCCCGGATATTGCAGCAGTGGCATGTTTCTCAATACTAAAGCGATTAGTGAAATAATGGCCTGTGCTAGTTGGCGTCATGCCAGGCAAGGTTTAAACAGGGCCTGGGTTCAGAACATGAACTTATCCTTTAAGGTATTTATTACAAAAAGGGGGGGGGAAGGGGTAATCCAAGTTTCCCAGCAGTGTGGCTACACGGGTAGACCTCCGGACTCATGATCAGAAGATCACCGGTTCGAGCCCCGGTCAAGGCTGTTGTCGAAAAGTGGTGTTGTTGTCAAGCAGGGGAGCACTCTGTTCTCCGGACTTGTCAGTAACAATGCCCCTGTTGCGGTGATAGGGACACCGTACAGCTGAGAGTGCCGTCCTTCGATTGAGACGTTCAATTCGGTCGTTAAAGAACCCAGCGGGGTATATCGCAAAGAGTAGGGGGTTCCCAGACATTCCTGGCCAAATTCCCAAATCAGGTGACATCAAGGCCACCTAATCATCCCTCCCTCTTAATTGGTCGATGTCAATCCCTGTGTCCTGAGCCTTTCAGCCATTGTGTAGTCGTGTGATGTGCGCCTGGTGCCAGTGTATGGCAGCCATTGAGCCTGCCTAGCCTCAAGGTTGGGTGCTACACAGTGGTGGTGAAGGAGGCAGTTTCCACCGTACATTGTAAAGCACTTTAAGCACCTATAAAAGCTCTATATAAATGCAATGATCGTTCATTCATTCATACTGCAACCCCTCCATCACCGATGATCACATTATCACAACAAACAGTGGTTAGTTTCAGGGTAATTGGAATCAGCTCACACGCAAATCTTTTCACACAAACAATGCAACACGATGCGCATGGCAAAATATGACATTGATACCGGCTGTTATTGTAATAACAGTGATTATTACAATGGCATTCTGTACACATGTATTTCAGATCACTCTCTACAGGCACAGATTGATCCGACAGGCTCTACACAGTACCGGGGGGGAGGGTTAGACAGAGAGGGAACTACACTGTTGGAAGGGCCACACTTGATACTTACTGAAAACTGAGCCAGATTTATTTAAGTTTGGGCCAAGTCTTTCTGAATTGGAAAATGGGAGGAAGAACAGAAATAAATAATAATGGAAAAAAACAAAAACAAAAACAGATAGTCAAAGAGTAGAGCGGGTGGTTAAGGGCTTTTTCATACAAACACATAAGTGTGTTTTTATCTCAAACACCGTAAAGAGTAGGGAGAACAGCGTTGGTTGTCACACGGGTAGGTTGTCACATTCATTATATTTCGCTACCAAAAGGCTCTGTCCCCCATATTTTGGTATGGAAATGTCCAGAATTGAGCTCACCTACATAGTCTTCTTTGGAGTAAGACAGCTGGACTTGAGGTGAGAGGACTTTTTGTGTTTTTCATGTGAAATTGTAAATATTCAGCTCCTCAGTATTTTTCTTCTAGGCTTTTACACAATTGGTTTATAATGAAACAATTGTTACCCTTAAAAAGTGTGAAGGGAAAGCTATAGTTTAGATTGTTGTTGGCTAACTAACTCGTTTTTAGATGGTTGTTAGCCTTGATACTAGCAAGACATTCCAGTTGGGGTTGGTCGTCACATTCTCTTTGGGGTTGGTTGTCACATGTGACAAGCACATGACAGTGCTTTTATTGAGCACAACATGGACCGTTTCTTCACCAACTTGGAGGAGGTGATGGATGAGCTGAGGACCGAGCAGAGCCCAATGCACCCCAGCCCAGCCCACCTACCAAGCCTAGCACATCCCAGCCTAGACCACATGCCAAGCCTAGTACATCCCAGCCTAGACCACCTGCCAAGCCTAGTACATCCCAGCCTAGACCACCTGCCAAGCCTAGTATATCCCAGCCTAGACCACCTGCCAAGCCTAGTATATCCCAGCCTAGACCACCTGCCAAGCCTAGTATATCCCAGTGTACTCCACCACAGCTGGAAAAGGCAGCCAGCAAGAAGAAGAAACAGAAAAGAAAGAGACATGAGGAGTCTTCATCAGATGAAGATGATTGTTTTTGTTTGGTTTGTATGGAAACGTTCTCCAACAGCCGTTCAGGGGAGGTATTGGAGAAGTGTTGGATGTGCAATCAGTGGGCAGTGGGCACACAAGCTCTGCTTAGTTAGAGTGCCCAGACCCTACATTTGCCATCACTGTAACTCAGATAGTGAATGAGTGTAGCCTAGTTGTGTTGGCTATTATTGTTAGGCCTATTTATTTTGTTCTTATTATGTTAAGATGCATTAATCTATGTATTTGTCAACTTGTCAATGCAATTCAACTTAAAAATGTTGTTCTTCCTTCTTGCCTTCTTTTTAAGATTTTTCCCCATTAAAACACATAGTGACAACCAACCCCATAGTGTGACACCTATCCCTGTTGTGTCAGAGTGTCTTTGATAGGCAATTTCCTCTTTGTTACAATACGTTGTAAAATGAGAGGGATACACATTTCAAGCCAACATCTTAAGCTTCAATTTAATGTAGGAATGACTATTGAAAGATGTTTTGATGATGAGCAATTCACACTAGAGTAAAACGTGTGACAACCATCCCTGTTCTCCCCTAATGCACCTGTTGAAAAAGACATCGTCAGTATTTCATATTGGAATTTTTTTTAAATCGTCATTGCATTGCTATGATGAATTCATAACCTCAAGAAGTCGATGCAAATAGTTGCCTCCATCTTTTTTCTTTCTTCTCTCATAGTTAGCATCGTTTGTCGCCAACCAGAAGGTCAGAGCGTCGTGTCCACGAGGCCCCGCCCCCTCCTCACCTGCAAACTGTCTGTCAGACGTCCCCCTGGCTCCAAATTTGGTCACAAGCTTCCCGTTGGACTGAAAGATGAAGACGCAGCAGGCCTTGTTGTCCACGGCGATGATGTGTCCGTTCCTGTCCACCGCCACTCCCTTGGGTCCCATCAGACGCCCTGCGCCGATCTTATTCTGGGAGCAACAGGAACAGATGGGACATGTTTAAACAGAGATCTAACACGCTTCCAAAATGAATGGGGATTCACACAATCACTCTTTATTTGATTTCACATAATGAGTGAGTGTGAGTGCATGTGCATTCGTTTGTGTGTGTATTCGTGCACTTGTATGTTTGTGTGTGTGTGTGTGTGTGTGTGTGTGTGTGTGTGTGTGTGTGTGTGTGTGTGTGAATGCATGTGCATTTGTGTGTGAATGCATGTGAATTTGTTGTGCATGCGTTTGTGTGTGTGTGTGTGTGTCAGTGCATGTGCATTTGCCGTGCATGCGTTTGGGTGTGTGTGTGTGTGTGTGTGTGTGTGTGTGTGTGTGTGTGTGTGAGGATTCTGCTACAGCCCCGTGATCGTCACAGACTCTGAGGACAGCTGTGAGCCTCTCACCTTGAACTTGCCGTCAGAGGAGAAGATGCTGACCCATCGGTTGTCGTAGTCGGCCACCACGATGTCACCATTCAGGTCCACGGTCACGCCCGTGGGTCTCTGCAGTTGCCCCGGAGAACGACCTCTGACCCCGAAGCGCATCTTGAACTGGCCGTCGTTGGAGAACACCTGCAATGATGTCAATCAAAAAGAGCCGTTCTGGCTGATTCTGAATCAGATTCTGATTCTGTGTTTTTATTATATTACATGTTGGTGTTTTCCAGATGTAAACCAGAGTGACTTACAGTACAGCAAGTGCAACAGTGGAATGAGCTCTAATATTCTAGTATCATCAACACAACAAGTCACACCATGACATGGAATCATATACTCATTACCTGAATACCTGACTCATTTGTTTTTAAACGGCTTAGTTTTCAAGTTTTTAACGTTTTATTGATGTCTAAAACGAAAACAAAGATGGCAGCGAATGCCGTGATAACCAACGAGAATGTCAACGGATGCCATGTCAGAGCAGTTGTGCTCTTGTGATTGGTCGAAGATTGGTGAGGCATGCCAAGGCATATGGAGATTGTAGTACTAGTTACCACGGAAACGAGTAAAGATTACTATATAAAACACCATTTTCTCAAAGGACATTTACCTTAATTGCTTGTAACAGTACAGTATATGAATTAAATAATCTATACATCCGTCAAAGATTATGAACATACACAATACGGTTTGGCTGTAATACGTAGTTTTGATCTTCAATGGGTGACTACAATGGGGGAAATCCCAGGTGGAACCACACTATAGATCTATTCTGTCCTCTGTCCTCTCACCTGTATGCACTGGTTGTTGCTGTCGGCCACCACCACTCTGCCGTTGCTGGAGGCTGAGATTCCCTGCAGGTTGGTGAACTCTCCCTTCTCTCTGCCCCGGGAACCTGGCAAACACACAAACAGGACAGTTTCCTCCAAGGTGACCTTTAAAGGAACACGCCAACATTCTGGTCAATGTGCTTACCGTCTTCTCCAGAGTCAGACAAGAAGATAGATACCGATTTCCTCTCCGCGCGTTCAGTAGAAAGCTATCCGGCTGCAAGCTAGCCTAGCTTAGCACAAATTAATGGAAGCGGATACGGACCACTAGCCTAGCTCAAAACCTCCGGGAGAGGTGTTTTTGGCCACCAACTAGGCTAGTCGTCCGTATCCGCTTCCATTCATTTGTGCTAAGCTAGGCTA
This sequence comes from Notolepis coatsorum, assembly GCF_963971535.1. Classification (NCBI taxonomy): domain Eukaryota; kingdom Metazoa; phylum Chordata; class Actinopteri; order Aulopiformes; family Paralepididae; genus Notolepis; species Notolepis coatsorum. Next base: position 126,612,361 of record NC_140172.1, on the reverse strand, counting down.
GCTTGCAGCCAGATAGCTTTCTACTGAACGCACAGAGAGGAAATTGGCATTGTTGAGGAATCCCTTTTGGTCGCCCCCCAAATAATAGCTTAAACCCACCCCTCTCTACTCTCTACTACAAGCTCATTTAATCTATATGTACTTTTGTATATATGTTTTTCACTATTAAACCTATTTGATCATGAAGATCTTTCCACGACATAATGGATGAGTTGGGTTCCACCACAGCATCTATGTTCTTGATCTACTCCTCCTCCTCTCGCTCCTCTGGTTCTCACCCACTCTGTAGATGAGCTCATCCTCTATAGGGTTCTCCTTCTTCTTGGTGGTGCTGTACATGCTGGACGGCCGCCGGACGGCCTTCTGTCGTATGTGGCCCCCGGTGCCGCTGGGCGACTTCACCCTCCTCTTCACGTCGTCGGGAGACTGCGGCACGTCCGACGGCTTGTGCGCCCGCAGCCGGAAGGGGCTCCCGCGGATGGCCTGGCCGTAGAGCGACAGGGCGAAGGAGTACTCCCCCTCCGAGCGCAGCGTGTAGCCCACCTCGTACGTCCCGTTCTTATTGTCCGTGATCTCCGGCTCGACTGTCCGGTTCCCGTCGACGGATGCTATCGCCGCTTTTAAGACGGCGTTGCCCATCCTCACCAGGTCCCCGTCCTGTGGGCACAGACGCAGTGGTTCTCAATGCTGTGTTAGTGAACAGCACAGACAGACAGAAGAGACACAGACAGACACATGTGCACATACATACACACACACACAAGCCTATCCCTCATGCACACACACACACACGAGCATGCACACACACACAACACACACACACACACACACACACACACACACACACACACACACAAGCCTATCCCTCATGCACATACACACGAGCACGCACACACAAGCCTATCCCTCATGCACACACACACGAGCACGCACACACACAAGCCTATCCCTCATTGCACATGAATACTGTAAACACTTGCAATATTGTGAAAACTGGTCACAAAATGTGGGATAAATCCACTGGTGAGTTTAGTGCTCTTTTTGATAAACATCACAACCATATTATCTTTTTCTTTCAGCCTGGTCAATTACTATAGCAACCACGGTATAATAAACATGACAAAACACTAAGACTAAAATGTTATCAAGATTGCTACCAAAAGCGTCTGGAATTGTCCATTCCATGCATTGCCTCACAGGAAATTATTATAATAATCATTTTAATCATTTTGCACAGGGTGTAGACTACCACATGCCTCCACCGATACATGTGGAGCTTCTTTTCACCTGACAGGTAGGAGTTTCACTGGGAGAGCGTGACACATGTGGAGGTTCACGCTATCTCCCCCAGATCACCTCCCTGCTGAACAGATTCCCCGACCGACCAGTAGGAGTCACTCCACGACCAGGACTCATACCCCACTGGCTTCCCACCCGCGAACACTGCAGACAATTGTCAGTGACCGTTGTATATTGACTGACCAAGCCGGAGTTACCGCTGCCCGTAATTGAACCCCGGGTCTCTGCGGTGGTAGGCGAGTGCTTGGACCTCTACACACTACCCATGCCTTCCCTTCACAGGAAATTCTAAATGATTTCAAGAACCTTGTCTTTGGTCGTCACGGTGATGCTGTGTGGTTGTCCGGTCGCTGCGTGCCGAAGGCCCTCTCCCGTGGCGACGGAGGTGTGAGCCACTGCTGCCGTGGTGATGAGAACACCCAGGTTCTGGATGGAACGCCTCAGACCCTCCGTCTCCACCTGGAAACAACAGTTCACAGCCGTCTACATACTGTCTGACTGGAGCCCTCTCACCCCAAACCCCAAACCCCTTACTCGCTTCTGAGTCTGTTGGGTTAAAGAAACACGGCGACGTTATGGGAAATGTGCTTGCCGTCTTCTCCAGAGTCCGATGAGAAGATAGATACCAATTTCCTCTCTGTGCTAGCCCAGCATAGCACAAATGAACGGACGCGGATACGGACCATTAGCCTAGCTTAAAACTCTGTGGAGAGGTGTTTTTGGCCAACAGCTAGGCTAGCTGGTCCGTATCCGCTTCCATTAATTTGTGCTAAGCTAGGCTAGCTCGCAGGCGGATAGCTTTCTACTGAACGCACAGAGAAGAAATTGGAATATATATATCTTCTCGTCTGACTCTGGAGAAGACGGTAAGCGTATGTCCCATAACGTCGGCGTGTGCCTTTAAGGCCAAATTCTCAATCTAAATGTAAACAAATGCTGATTGACTGAGCTCTCGATACAAGGACTAACACTGTTTACATTGTGACCGTGTAGTGAAATAACAGCAACAGTGAGAGAAGCATAGAGGAGACCAGCAGAACAGACAGCAGCAGCAGCGTACCTGGCAGTTCAGGTGTGCGTTCTGGTGCGGCCGCTCCGGGAAGTCGTGCCGGGCCAAGGCGGTGACGCGCTCGCTCATCTGTTTCTGGACCAGCAGCACCTGGACACCGAACAACACACGGGTCATCATCTCACTCTGTCTATTTTTATCCTCATTCTATGTCTGCACTTCATGCATACGATGCCCAATAAGTCAGGCCTCAGACCCTGGAGGTGGGTGGGACCAGTGCAGGAGGAGCTCCTCTTGGGGTTGGACATTTTAACACAGAACTCTATCACGATCCTTTTTTATAGATTTTAATGACGGAAATCTATTACAATATTTTCTTAATTTGATTATAATATTTTTATTTAATTTTAATGACTGAAAATGAAAATCTATTACAAATTTGAAATGTTTCTTTTTTCTTTTTTTGTATCTACTTTTTCTCCCCACTTTTCTATTTTTCTCCCATCCCAATTTCGTATTACCCAATTCTTCCCTCCCCTGTCTCGAACGTTGCTAGACCATGCCTCCCACTGGCCGGCTGCAATGTGGACTAAGCCTTGCATCACGTGTCCCCTCCGGTACACGAGGAGGCAGCCGTCGCATCTTTTTCACCTGTACAGCTCGATCTCTCAGCGGCGAGGAGTAACGCGTGGGAGGCTCACGCTGCCCCCGATACTTTCCTGATTCTACTGCGCAGGCGCACCAACCGACCTGTAGGAGTCGCTGTCCACAACGTCCGATCCCCCACCCACCAGCTTCCCACCCCCTAATACTGCCAATTGTATTAGTATGAACGACCAGCCAAGCCGGAAGCAACGCAGAGAGCTGGGCTCGAACCCAGCATCTCCTGCGTTAGTGGCGAGCGCCTTGCCCACTGCACCACTTAGCCGCCCTACAAATGTGAAAGTTTTTTTTTTTTTCTGATTTTCTCCCTGTCCCAATTAGTCGTTGTGCCAATTAGCGCAAAATAGCGCTGGTGGGGAGAAATGTTTCTTAGTCCACGAGACGTGTAACTTGCTAGCTTGCAGATTTGTTGTTGTTGTTGTTGATCCTATGGCCGGCTATTTTGAAAAACGGTGAGCGGAAGGGGAGGGGCATTCCGACTGAAATAGTGGGAGGCGGCTTATAATATATTATTGTTTATTGTTATTTGCACTTACAAACATATATTCTGGAATAAAATAAGTAAAAGAAGAAAAGTTAAAATGTGCAGGAAAGGTCAAAAAACGCAAGGGCTTATAAGCGACCTCCCCTCTTAAACCTATATACCGGTAGGATAACTACACAAATACACATGGATACTATAGACTACAGGATCTGTAGTTCTTTTTTAAGCTTACTTTTAAATATATTTAAAGTGGAACATGTTTCTGTTAGATTTTGTATATCATTCCACATCACTGCGCCTTGATAAACAAATGATAATTTGGCAACAGAGGTCCTACAGAAAGGAATGCGTAATATATTATGCACGGTCAACATCCTGTGAGTCAGATTAAGCAACCTATATAACAGCAGATAACTGACTTCTTCACGTGAAGCCGTGTGTTAAGTGGCTCTTGTACACAAAGCTCTAGGCTCCCAGGTGGCCCACCTCAGTCGCACTGCCGTGGCTGAGGGCCTGCTCCGTGAAGCTGCAGCTGCTCTGGATGTGTTCCTTCCCCTGGAGCAGAGAGGACAGCTGGGCCTGCAGGACCTGCAGGGGTGTTACATTAAGAGGAGAAGAAGAAGAAGCAGAAGAAGAAGAAGAGGCAGACGAAGGCGAAGCAGAAGAAGAAGCAGAAGAAGAAGAAGCAGATGAAGTAGAAGCAGAAGAAGAAGAAGCAGATGAAGTAGAAGAAGAAGAAGAAGAAGCAGAGGTAGAAGAAGTAGCAGAAGAAGAAGCAGAAGTAGAAGAAGAAGCAGAAGAAGAAGCAGAAGTAGAAGAAGAAGAAGAGGAGGTAGAAGAAGAAGAAGCAGAAGAAGAAGCAGAAGAAGTAGAAGTAGTAGCAAAAGAAGCAGAAAAAGAAGAAGTAGTAGAAGAAGCAGAAGAAAAAGAAGAAAAAAAGGGGAAATGAGGAGAATTAGATTCAGAATGTCTTTATTATAGTTTTGCATATAACAGGGATTTGTCCTCTGCATTCAACTCATCCTAACTATTTAGGAGCAGTGGGCACAGTCACTGTCCAGCACCTGGCAATCAAGTCCAGTTCTAATGCCAGAAATCCAGCCCCAAGGGCAATGACAGGAGTATGTACCTACAGTAGCATGCATGTCTTTTATGGTGTGGGAGGAAAACGCAGTAGCTGGAGGGAAACCCACATGAACACGGGAGGAACATGTAAACTCCACACAGCCCCCCCCCCCCCCCCCCTCCCCTCAGGCAGGTTCAAACCAAGGACCTTCTTGCCGTGAGACAACAGCGCTGCAGTGCAACTGTGCTGAGACACTGCGTTACTGAGACACTCGAGGACAAGACGGGAGACAAGTGAGGAACAAACGGAGAGGAATGTGGTAGGAGGGCGAGGACAGAGTTGCTCTTCAGAGGGAAGAGGGAGATGACCATGAAGAATGTAGACCAAAGCAGATCCATTGTAGATTGAATGTACAGTATGTGTACGTGTTGGTGTGTGCTAAGAAAAAAAAAGATTCCATTGTAGATTGAATGTGTGCGCGTGTGTGTGTGTGTGTGTGCATGCTTGGTGTGTGTGTACGCGCTAGGGATGGGTACCGAATTCGGTACTTTTGAGGTACCGAACCGAAACACGTCGGTACTACCGAGTATCGATTCAAGTGATACCGATTTTTTTTTTTTTTAACTTTTTTTAACTTTTTTTTTTTAACCTTTTTTCTTTTCATGTCAACGTTCACACGCACAATATATGCTTACCTAGGATTTGACTTGATTCAACAACAAAGCAGTCGGAGCAATGGCAAGCCGAAAACTGTCGAAATTGTAGTTATTTGAAGTTTGGAAATTATTTTTCACGACTGAGGTAGGTAAATAAAATTTCTTGAGACTAAAGTACAGAAAAAAGGTACCGTTGGGTACCGGTATCGATTCACAGGTACCGGTACCGTATCGGTTCAAATGTGAAAGGTACCCATCCCTAGTACGCGCATGTGATCTGTGTGCGTGTGTGACACGGACCTTCTGCTTGGCGCTGCAGATGTTCTCCAGGTCTGTGACGAGGGAGGACTGGCGCAGGTGCAGAGCTCGCTCCAGGTCCTCGAAGGTCCCCGTGATCTCGGCCACCGCCTCGGTCTTCCTCTCGGCCAGCTGGCGGGATATCTCCGTCACCTGCTCTATGGCCGCCGTCAGCTGGGGGAGCCTGGGATGTGTACGTATAGAATAGAATGGAATAGAATAGAAATACTTTTATTATCCCGAGGGAAATGTGACACTGCAAATCGCTCGACATTAAACATTTAGACAGAACACTGGTCACGAATAAGAATAACAAAACAAATCAAATAGCCTAGGATAAGAATAGAATAAAATAGAATAAAAATGGAATAAAATATACAGTAAATAAATACAGTAAAAAGTATACTGAAGTATGATGTGGCGTTTCATTGTTTGATGAGGAAGGAAAGATTGTCACAATCTACACATCACTAAAGCTCTCTCACTTCACACCAGTGTTGCTTGTGGGCGGTCTGGGGTGTGTGTGTGTATATGCTTTGAGAGCTACATTATATGGCTAATTTGAAATATGACATCAATAAAGGCACAACTGCTTCGCCAGCAGAGTATATCATAAGTTATTGGGATTCATCTGCATAGATTCATCCACTAGAGTTGAAGGTGTTGTAAGTGGTATTTTCTTAAAATAAGTGTTAAATAGCTCTACATTCCAACAGGCATCATATTTATATCATAAATACATATGATTTATATCATGATTATAGAGTGTTCGGTCAGTAACATGGGTCTCCCAGTCGCTCAGCTCTGCAGTAAACAGACTCTATTTCTTCTGGCATCCCGTTCAGATTTGATCCAATCAGGAGAGAGAACCCTAGATATTCTTATTTATATTATTATATTCTTGCCAAGACAGATTTGCTTTCTGCACTTTGCAGATTATTTTACCTTGTTTAAAGCACATATTTGCTTGAAACTAGTTTTTATTTCTTATTTTTAACAGACCGTTTTTTCCCCAGTGTGGAGTTCTCTCTCCTGATTGGATAAAGTGTATTGTCTGTAGGGATGGGTACCTTTCACATTTGAACCGATACGGTACCGGTATCGGTACCTGTGAATCGATACCGGTACCCAACGGTACCTTTTTTCGGTACTTTAGTCTCAAGAAATTTAATTTACCTACCTCAGTCGTGAAAAAAAAATCCAAACTTCAAATAACTACAATTTCGACAGTTTTCGGCTTGCCATTGCTCCGACTGCTTTGTTGTTGAATCAAGTCAAATCCTAGGTAAGCATATATTGTGCGTGTGAACGTTGACATGAAAAGAAAAAAGTATATAAAAAAAAAAAAAAAAAAAAATTATTTTTATTTATTTTCTCTCTCGGTATCTCACTTGAATCGATACTCGGTAGTACCGACGTGTTTCGGTTCGGTACCTCAAAAGTACCGAATTCGGTACCCATCCCTAATTGTCTGCTTACTGTATAGCGGAGGGACTGGGAGACTGACCATCAAACACACTATTTCAGTGATGGCTGTCTGAGTAGAGAGCGTGTTGGTCCCACCTGCTGCGTATGGCCTCCAGCTGGGTCTGCAGGTCGGCCTTGTGCTGCTCCACCACGTCCGGCAGGGGGACGGTGACGTGCTCCCGGTGCTCCGCCTCGGTGCACTCCAAGCACATGGCCGTCTCACACGACTCGCAGTAGAACTCCATGACCTGCGGGGGGAGACAAAGGGACCGTTGAGGAATGAGGGGAAAAGCTAATCCCCCCCCTGCTGTCGGCCGGCTCTGGGTGCCAAGAGATATTTGTGCTGAACCGCAGATTTTCTATAGTACAGTACACAGTGGGCATTTGGCTTGGAGTCACCCGTTGCAGAGAGACACAGTGTCCACAGAACATACTGACACACATGGGACTGTAAGACCCCGCAGAATGAGAAATAAGACTGTACAAATCACTCAACATATTCTTTTTTATCCACTTTTTCTCCTCTTTTTCTATTTTTCTCCCATCCCAATTCCATTGTGCCAATTCATCCCTCCCCTGTCTTGAACGTTGCTCGCATATGCCCCCCACTGGCCGGTTGTAGGGAGGATAGAAGCCTTGCATCATGTGTCCCCTCCGATACACGAGGAGGCAGCCTGTCACATCTTTTCACCTGCCAGCGCGGACTCTCATTGACGAGGTGTAACGTGTGGGAGGCTCACTACCCCCGCTACTTTCTGTCTCTGTTGTGCAGGCGTCCCCCAACCGACCTGTAGGAGTCGCTGTCCACAACGTCCAGATTACCACCCATCGACTTCCACCCCGCTAACTCTGCCAATTGAATTAGTATGACGGGTGGCCCAAGCCGGAGGCAACGCCGACAGCCGGAGTCGAACCCGGTGTCTCTTGCGTTGGTGACGAGCGCAATGTCCGCTGTGCCACCCAGCCGCCCATCACTCAACATATTCAATACTATGTACAGTAATGTTTTAGCAGCATGGTGTACAGCGCCGTTGCAGCTGTAGAGAGAAGTGAAGTCAGTGATCCAGACGGTCCTGAACAGAATGAGTAGTAGCATTAAAGCTGTGACTGTTGAGCACAAGATTAGATTAGATTAGATTAGATTAGATTAAAATGTATTGTCATCATTATGCAGCACAAGTACAGTACAGCGAAAATATGTTTGGCATCCAACCAGAGTGCAAATGTAACAGTAAAGTGCAACAGTGATATGCAATGTAGAATATATGACTATTGTATATACAATTTACAATGTATACAAACGTGTATTGTGGCAGTAGAGTGGCACAGGGCTGAATATGAGTATGTTCTTGCACCGAAGAACCACAAATCAAGGAAACGTTTGGACGGCCCACATATTTGCTGTTGCAACGTCCATCTGTATCACTTGGGGAGTGAATGTGACACATCATCACGAGAAAGTATTCAGCCTCTGGACTCTCTGTAGCTATGAATGAACACAACGCTCCTACTGTACTGTCTTCAGATAATACAGTTTGAAGACATTGTTTAAAGGCACACGCCAACATTATGGGAAATGCGCCATTATGGGAAATGCATCAGACAAGAAGTTAGATGCCATTTTCCTCTCTGTGTGTGTTCAGTAGAAAGCGATCCGGCTGCATGCTAGCCAGGCTTAGCACAAAATGAATGGAAGCTAAAAACACCTTTGATTGATTGATTGAAAAGTTTATTAACAGATTGCAGAATGGGTACAGTACAGTACAGCTCAATACATACAATTGTTAAGGGGATGCAGACCAGAGAAAGACTTTTGTCTTGTTTACATCAGGGTCCCCCATTTTCAATTCATCATAACATATATGACATACATGACATACAGATATACAGTACTGCTACATCTATACATTTATGACATATCAGATTTGCAAATACAGTACTGTTTGTGATACAAAAGTGTCCAGAAAAGGAGTGTATATACATTTGGCATAGAAACTGTACATTGCTTGAAACTAGTCTCTCTCAAGAGTTTTAAGCTAGTGGTCCGTATCCACTTCCATAGCTTTCTACTGAAACGCAGAGAGAGCAAAATAGGTATCTATCATCTACACTGCAGTATATTCATGTATTCATACATTCCCCGCATCATGTCGACGTGTTCCTTTTAAACAGAGTGTTCTGTTCAGAGGTTCTTCTTCTGAGGTACTGATTTGATCAATAACTGCTGAAAACACATTTTACGCGAGGCGTTGGTGAACGAACGGTAGTGACAAAAACCAAACACACGACAGCAGGTAAATATAAACAGTAACAGTATAATCAGCACCTTTCCCTCGTGGTTGGAGCAGCAGATAGATATAAATAGATCAGCGCCTTGCCCTCATGGTTGATATAAACAGTAAATAGATCAGCGCCTTGCCCTCATGGTTGATATAAACAGTAAATAGATCAGCGCCTTGCCCTCATGGTTGATATAAACAGTAAATAGATCAGCGCCTTGCCCTCATGGTTGATATAAACAGTAAATAGATCAGCGCCTTGCCCTCATGGTTGATATAAACAGTAAATAGATCAGCGCCTTGCCCTCATGGTTGATATAAACAGTAAATAGATCAGCGCCTTGCCCTCATGGTTGATATAAACAGTAAATAGATCAGCGCCTTGCCCTCATGGTTGATATAAACAGTAAATAGATCAGCGCCTTGCCCTCATGGTTGATATAAACAGTAAATAGATCAGCGCCTTGCCCTCATGGTTGATATAAACAGTAAATAGATCAGCGCCTTGCCCTCATGGTTGATATAAACAGTAAATAGATCAGCGCCTTGCCCTCATGGTTGATATAAACAGTAAATAGATCAGCGCCTTGCCCTCATGGTTGATATAAACAGTAAATAGATCAGCGCCTTGCCCTCATGGTTGATATAAACAGTAAATAGATCAGCGCCTTGCCCTCATGGTTGATATGAACAGTAACAGTATAATCAGCACCTTGCCCTCGTGGTTGATATGAACAGTAACAGTATAATCAGCACCTTGCCCTCATGGTTGATATGAACAGTAACAGTATAATCAGCACCTTGCCCTCATGGTTGATATGAACAGTAACAGTATAATCAGCACCTTGCCCTCATGGTTGATATGAACAGTAACAGTATAATCAGCACCTTGCCCTCATGGTTGATATGAACAGTAACAGTATAATCAGCACCTTGCCCTCATGGTTGATATGAACAGTAACAGTATAATCAGCACCTTGCCCTCATGGTTGATATGAACAGTAACAGTATAATCAGCACCTTGCCCTCATGGTTGATATGAACAGTAACAGTATAATCAGCACCTTGCCCTCATGGTTGATATAAACAGTAACAGTATAATCAGCACCTTGCCCTCATGGTTGATATGAACAGTAACAGTATAATCAGCACCGTGCCCTCATGGTTGATATGAACAGTAACAGTATAATCAGCACCTTGCCCTCGTGGTTGATATGAACAGTAACAGTATAATCAGCA